>NW_025765336.1:1200000-1800000 GCF_003918875.1 Haliotis rubra
CTTCTATAGTTTGAGTTTAATACCAATTTTAGTTCATTCTGTGGAATGCATTTTCCTGCGTTTTCTCATATTTGAGTAAAAACTTAAGGCAAAACTCAGAGTTAAGTTTGTTTCGAGAAATCGGGGCCTGATCACATGCATATGACTACCTTCAAGACGACCGCCTCCGTGGTGTAGTGGTTGAGAGTGTCCGCCCCGAGAGCGGAAGGTCGCGTGTTCGATCCCCGACCGCGTCATACCAAAAGACTGGTCGGCTCAGAGTCAGTATAATGTGCCTGAGTGGGGTATTCATGCTTCACTGCGGCATGGTATCTCAGTGGGCTAGCACTATAAAACCAGCTTAAGTCCGGGCTAGTACAAGCAGCCACACATACACGTACACATGCATGCACGTCGTCATATGAGCGAAATATTCTCAAGCACGACGTTAAACCCAATTTCACCTCACCTCACCACCTTCAAGACAGAGAGGGAGTCAAGATGACTCATATAATCGGGAGCCTAGGGCAATCGCTATTGGGATCCTATTCTGAGAATAAGAAGGAAAATACCAGTGAAAATCATATGAATGAATAATTGTAAATCAGAGTTGACACCTGATGTTTCACAAAGAGTATGATGAACGAAAAAGTGTCATTATGTAACAATACATTACATATGTTCACCTACTGTCAAAACTTACAAGATCAAAAGAATTTTCACCACAAACTTCAGAGAAACAGCTTCAAACAATGTGCTGATTCTAGAGAAATAGCCACAGACAGCGTACTAATACTAATTATATGAGAATAATATCTTTAATCAGAATTGACACTGACACTAAAGATGGACGCTGCTTGAGGAAATGATGGACAATAATGTTCCTCATGTTTCAAAGTACAGTAATGATCCTGCTATCTGCTTACAGAACTTGCCTCAGGGCTGTCTGACATTATTTTATATCCTTGGATAAATGCGTGATAAAGAGCCTCTTATGAATGAAGCCGGTGGCTATAGACACATTATCTCATAATAACAACAGCAAAACAAAGATAGAAGTCAGACACACTCAACCTGCTAACATGTCGTGTAATCAGCGTATCTGGTGATTCTGTGACTGACTAAACACTGAAACATTGGTAGTGAACCAAATATCAGCAATAGCATCACAATCACCGTTAGACAGTGTAGTGTTAGCAGTTAGCACTGCCACAACTTATAGACAGTGTAGGGTTAGCAGTTAGCCAACTATTAACAATAGCACTGCCACAACTTATAGACAGTGCAGTGTTAGCAGTTAGTCAACTATTAACAATAGCACTGCCACAACTTATAGACAGTGCAGTGTTAGCAGTTAGCCAACTATTAACAATAGCACTGCCACAACTTATAGACAGTGCAGTGTTAGCAGTTGCAATAGCACTGTGTTGTAGACAGTGCAATGTTAGCCAACTATTAACAATAGCACTGCCACAACTTATAGACAGTGCAATGTTAGCAGTTAGCCAACTATTAACAATAGCACTAGCCACAACTTATAGACAGTACAATGTTAGCAGTTAGTCAACTATTAGCAATAGCACTGCCACAACTTATAGACAGTGCAATGTTAGCAGTTAGCCAACTATTAACAATAGCACTGCCACAACTTATAGACAGTGCAATGTTAGCAGTTAGCCAACTATTAACAATAGCACTGCCACACCTTATAGACAGTGTAATGTTAGCAGTTAGCCAACTATTAACAATAGCACTGCCACAACTTATTGACAGTTATCAATGAAAATCCACAGACATTTCAAGTGAATAACACTGGAAAATCACTTTAGAATAATAGCACCATACTGCTTCTTAAATATTCTACAAGACAAAGATAAAACAAAGTTTATGTACTAAGCAGACTGACTGACTGACTGAGTTTAGTTTTACGCCGCTTTTAGCAATATTCCAGCAATATCACGGTGGGGGACACCAGAAATGGGCTTAACACATTGTGCCCATGTGGGGAATCGAACCGGGTCTTCGGCGTGACGAGCCAACGCTTTAACCACTAGGCTACCCCACCGCCCCTTAATAAGCAGAAGCACAAACATAATTTACACAGTAAATAGTATTGCACAAAGCAAGTTCTACAGCTGAGCCCTCATCCCCTCCTCCTAAACCAAAACCACACGCCCAACAAACAAGAAGGCACAATATTCATTCCCCAGGACAAAAATATTTTACTGTTCAAATTTATATTTCACATTTTAATCAATTATTTAGTAAAAAGCTTTCATCACTCTACGAGGATGAGTTATGCCAGTATTGTAGAACGGAGCACTCAATAGATTACCCATCACATCCCTGTGCCAGGAGCAGTCTTCTCACACTATCACACCAAGCATGAGTTTGCAGTTAGCTTGTGGAAGAGAATCTTTTTCATAAATTTATGTTGCTATCCATAAAAAGTGTCACGTATTCATGTTCATCCAACTTCAAAATGCCTACGAAAGACTTCAGGGTAATTTATAGTTCCAATGTCAAATCATCAATTCTTATTTACGTTAATTGTTACATATTTGCCATTATTTGACAAAAACATTTCTAATAATTTGACAATTACAAAATTAGCTTACGGACATAACAGTTTATTGTTTCATATTACCAACAAAGCAATTCTTTCTTATGTTAATTGTATGACATTTGCAATAAATTGCAAAAACATTTCCAGTAATTAATTTTGACAATTACAAAATTGGAGTGCATATTTTTTCTGCTCAAAAACATTAGCGAGTTTGTTCATCTGTACTTCATCATTTTAATCATAGATTCAAACTGATATGACAAACACACGCAACTGCCAAATTAACCAGCCATTTGTTATCAGTTTTAAAATTATTTCACGAATTCTGATACTTGATAGCATTAGGTTAAAACAGTATGACAGCCAATTAGCTTTGATGCTCTTGAATCAATTGCTGATTTTGTAATACAGTTGTGTTTTTGACAGAAAAAATTCCAGCACACTTTTTCAGCACAGGACACAAAAGCCAGGTTGATCGAAATTGTCAAAGTAGGATTCAAACCATGGCTTGGTGAGAAGGAAACACTTTCTCCACAATGCTATGCAGTGCCCTTACAGCTGACTGACTGAGTTCGTTTTTTACGCCGCTTTTAGTGAAAGTTTTAGCAATCATTCCAAAAGCAACAAAATATGGTACTTGTTGGTCCCTGGGACACGGCATTAATGGGCATCAAGGACTGGTCACATTGTATAATGTGTCTGAGTGGGGTATTCAACGGCATGGTATCTCAGTGGGCTAGCACTAGCCAACCAGCTTTAACCATACAAGGCCACACATACACATACACACCATGCATCGCTCGCCATATGAGCCCTTATAGCTACAATGTTATACAATATAATCATAGTGAGACAATATTTTGAAGATGTTTCAACTTCTTATAGGATGTCCACCAAACATTCACAAATATGCATCAATAAGAGCAGTTTTTTCTGTCTCTAATTATGGTTTGTTGGTGATTTGATTCATTTGGGATTTACTGTGACCCACACCAATATTTCTGCTGATGATACCTGGGAACAAAATAATCAAACATCAGACAAACAGAACAAGGAAAACAAAACCGAGTCAAGGAACATGAGCTAAAAAAAAGAATAACTAAAAAAAGAACAAAGAACAGTGGAACAATAGAACATTTCAAAAAGGATCAAAGAACAGAGAACAATAGAATCGTTTAACAGGACCAAAGAACAGTGGCACGATAAAGAATTCCAGATAATATATACCAAAGAACAGTGGCACTATAAAGAATTCCAGATAATATATACCAAAGAACAGTGGCACTATAAAGAATTCCAGATAATATATACCAGAGAACAGTGGCACTATAAAGAATTCCAGATAATATATACTAAAGAACAGTGGCACTATAAAGAATTCAAGATAATATATACCAAAGAACAGTGGCACTATAAAGAATTCCAGATAATATATACCAAAGAACAGTGGCACTAAAAAACAATTCCAGATAATATATACCAAAGAACAGTGGCACTATAAAGAATTCCAGATAATATATACCAAAGAACAGTGGCACTATAAAGAATTCCAGATAATATATAATATATAAAGAACCAGATAATATAAAAGAACAGTGGCACTATAAAGAATTCCAGATAATATATACCAAAGAACAGTGGCACTATAAAGCAATTCTAGATAATATATATAAAGAACTGTGGTACTATAAAGAATTCCAGATAATATATATATACCAAAGAACTGTGGTACTATAAAGAATTCCAGATAATATATATACCAAAGAACAGTGGCACTATAAAGAATTCCAGATAATATATATACCAAAGAACTGTGGTACTATAAAGAATTCCAGATAATATATATACCAAAGAACCGTGGTACTATAAAGAATTCCAGATAATACCAAAGAACCGTGGTATTATAAAGAATTCCAGATAATTTATACCAAAGAACAGTGGCACTATAAAGAATTCCAGATAATATATACCAAAGAACAGTGGTACTATAAAGAATTCCAGATAATATATACCAAAGAACAGTGGCACTATAAAGAATTCCAGATAATATATATACCAAAGAACAGTGGCACTATAAAGAATTCAAGATAATATATACCAAAGAACAGTGGCACTATAAAGAATTCCAGATAATATATACCGAAAAATAGTTGAACTAAAAAACAATTCAGTAGAACCAAAGAAGGGTGGAACAACAGAACAATTCAAAAGAACCAAAGAACAATGGAACAACAGAAGACACAAAGTCCTGGTGTCTGCAAAAAACCTGCATCAGTCAGACTATGTAAATCTCTTGTATTTCAGCTTCTACACATATGCCAAGACCACCGAGCTGTGGCGCTGTGACAATAAGCTCCAAGTGCCTAAGGAACACAGTTAAAGAAGACATATTTTCTAAACCTACGGGTATATTCCTTGCAGTGTTGATCATTATTACACAGTAGGTGATAATTGTACATTTGAACAACTAAACACATTCCGTTTGCTGTCCACAATATCCATGGGAATTATAACAAATCTGTGGCAGGGAATTATTACTAAAATATTGATACTCATATATTTATGATTTTGGCAAACATACACATTTTGATGAACGGATTGCATAAATGTTTGTTAACTACATTTTTTAAAAAGATTTAGAATGCTATCTAAGAATCTCATGTTTTATTGGGGCGGTGGGGTAGCCTAGTGGTTAAAGCGTTGGCTCGTCACGCCGAAGACCCGGGTTCGAATCCCCACATGGGTACAATTTGTGAAGCCCATTTCTGGTGTCCCCCGCCGTGATGTTGCTGGAAGATTGCTTAAAGCGGCGTAAACCCAAATTCAGTCAGTCAGTCATGTTTTATTAATAAAATTGTCTGAGCATGTTCACCAACATTGTTACAATTTACAAACTTACACTATTTGGTTCAATAAATGACATGTGTTGTTGGAATAAAGCAGTGGTATGAAGTCTGACACATATTTGTGACCAGACCAAGTTGTCACAAGCACCTGCAACAGCAGATGATGGAAATCTCTCCCACTGAATGTGTTACAGCAGTTGATGCAGATTAACCTCCTTATATTCAGCTTAGGAACCATTTCAATAACTCACACAGACATCCACACATGTAGACACGCCAGAAGCACAATGAAACAGAGAATTAAAAAAATACTTTTTCTAAATGTCATGACATTTCACTCATCTCATTCGTCGCGTCTGACATTTTTAAAGAATTTTAGGCAAATTAGAGTATTTAATAAAAACAAATGTTTGCCTTCTGGCTATTTTCAACACAGTTTTTTTTCACATCTTTCTACTGTCCTTGGTGATATATTAGCAGACATTCTCTTTAACATTTACAAATGATTTCGCATTAAAACATTACCAGTCCTTGTACTGCTAGCAAGTTCTAGAAAGCTATCAACCAAGTCATAAATGAGGTACATAACAAATTCTGACTCTAATTTTCCCTTAGACGTGTTCCGTCATATTCACTGAAACCTTTATTCACTGATGCCATTTAACAGTTCTTATATAAAAGTGTGATGGGTTATCGGGTGCTTAAGGACATCCCCTATTGTCATGATTTTCAAATGAGCAATTGTAAAACATGTCACTAACTTATTAAAGACAACTAAATGTTAAAGCCATCATCCAAGTACTGACTAACCTGGGATATTACAGCGCAAGTAACCACTGCTGCCCGAACATGTGAGACATCCAAAACTCAATGTTCCAATGATACATGTATGTAACAATTTTATAAACCTCTGACAATATTCAGTCTTAGCCTAAAATATATATGTGGCACAATTCTAACATAAAAGTTCAGGGGCTTGTGATGCAAAAGCTAGCATCCATTAATATATTGTCAGTGCTGGGGGTCTAAATGCTATATGAAAGGACCCTGGCAGTGACAATATTTACCTTCATTCTATTGTTTTGCATTACATAATGCATACCCCTTAGCGATACTGTTTGCTTGTCTGTTGTTTAACACTCAGCAACATTGCAGCTATATGGTGCTGGTCTGTAAATAATTGAGTCTGGACCAGATAATCCAGTGAGCGACATCATAAGCATTGATATACGCAATTGGGACACATAGATAATCTCACCCAAGTGTCTACTGATATCAATCATATCAACACGAGTTGATAAAGTTACAAATATCTGAGGCTTGCCGAGTGTTGATATATTTGATATCAGAAGACACAAGGGTGAGATTCTATTTATTATAAAAAATCACTCTTCATTAGTTTTCAATGAAAAATGTACATCTCTGAACACGGTACTGCCATTAGACTTGCAGTGCAGTGATGTCAAAGCATTGTGACATGATCAAGTTTAAGACATCAGGTTTTTTTGACGTCATAGCATTGTGAGTCATGTAATTGATGATGTCAATGGATTGTGATCTCATGTAATTGATGACATCAGGGCATTGTACAAAATCTACTGTCAAAATGATATCTCCTAGGAGATATCAGTGATCTCAAACAAGCAACATCTCCTGTGGAACACAGTTTTGGATGATAAAGTACAAGGCGGTCATTAAGCATTCATAAACAGCAGGAATTAAAGAAATACCTTTCTCAGTTATCCTGTGTATTATATTTCCTTTCCATAATGATCTACATACCCTGGACCCAGACCACACCAACTGACTAAAGCTTCAGATGTGTAGATGGTGGGTTAGCCTTGCGGTGAATGCATTCACTCATCACTCTCTAGACCCAGGTTTGATTCCCCAAATGGGTACTATGTATGAGGATATAAACTGTGATATTGCTGGAACATTGCTAAAAGCTGTGTAAAACCAAACTCGCTCACTTGATAAGGATCAACAACAACCTCATTTTTAACCTAGCACAGAATTTATGTTGTTGATGAGTTTGAACTCACCAACAATATAAAGCTTTGTTAAAAGACTTTAGACAGATCGTCTAGCTAAAATTAAGGGCCTCACCGAAGTGAGCCCTTAATTAATTCAAAACGTGAATTAAATGAATGTCTAGCAGGAAAAGATGGGGTTTTGCTATTACAAAACAGAAACAAGCCAGACAATCCCAGTCATATTTGAGATGAGTCAAGTACTTGAATGTTGAACTCAACCTACTTGTGATATGCTACTTCCCTATATAACAAATATCATGTGTTTCAATCTGATGATTATCATCATTAATAAATGAAGAGATTGTGGGTCCATGGTATTTATTACAATGGAACAATACCCAGGAAAATCGAAGATGAGGTATATATCCTTCAGGCTAAAAACAATCTGAAAGACGAACAAACGTGCTGAAATTGGTCATGAGAACATCAGTCTCACACGTGCTAAAACAAACCAATGAAACATGTCTATTATCTCGCAGCAAAACAGACTTTAAGTTTGCATTATTGCTATTTAATTGTTATTTGAAAAAAATAGTATAATTGTACTACAGGTGACTTCTGGGTTATTGTCACTTTTGCAATTGCATTGTTATGACAGCCCACACTCTTGTAATATTCAGTACTGCGACAGTTGTAAACTATTAGAATAGTAATATGGTAACAGTAAACCACTCCATGGCTGAATAGTTATATCAATTGCTGTAATAGAAATGAATACAGAGTTCTTTGCTTCAAAAACATATATTTTTGACCCAATCAATGGTAAAATGCAAGAGAGTACCTCTAACCACAAGATCTTGTAATCATGCTAATCACTACTAGAGTTGTGACGATATATCGTAGTATCGATAACCGTGATACTTTTTCTGACAATAAATATATCGATACTTTTTTCCGTATCGTGATATGTATCGTTGACCTTTAAATTGTGAATTTTCACCAGAAATTGACGGTTATGTGAAAATTTACAGTTTCTTGTTATCAAGATACACTTTTTTAAAGAAAATAACTAAAGATAACATATCGTGATATGCATCATATCGAATCATATCGTTCTATGATATCGCGATATGTATCGTATCGTAAAATTTCTGTATCTTCACACCTCTAATCACTACTAACCAACATGTTTGAAATAGAATTTGTATTATCTATAACCCATTTCAAATATTGAAACTATCAACTGTCATTCAGTGATACCACTGGCATTTTACAAGTCATGTTGATATAAACAATTGCAATGGATATATTGCTACTCTTGAAAATAGTTCAACCCATTTTAACATTGCTGAACAAAAACAAAACAATATATTTTCAAAATTCGAAATGATAACATAACCTCTTTTGTACAGTTTATGGACCCATACCATCACTTGTCAAACACTGGCGTGGTACATGGTAGACACTCAACATAGGTGTAACAGTTCCCCTACCTCTGTATTGAAATTATAATCTCCTTAATGAGAAGATATATCTTCCCACATCTGACAAATAACCACATCTGACAAGCTGGTCTATGAGGAAGCTGACACGCCCACACCCTTCTCAATCTAATTGAATAATGAGTCACATTATTTAATATTTTTCACACGAACTGAACCATATCTCTAGTTTATATTTTGAATAATCACTCCATACCCTTCACTCTCACCATATGTGGTTATTTTTTTAAATTTACGCACCTTTTTAAAATCACAATCAAAGGTAGACACGTCTGCTAATTCAAGTTTCGAATGACAACTTATTTGACACATCTGAACACTTGTCACTGTGTTTCGGTCTTGACTTCCGGGGTAAAGTCGCATTGTGGTGATTTTAAATGACTATCAAATGTAAATACTTACTTAGACAGATGTTTCAAAATTTGATTTTTCAATAAGGACGCCATCCCGAGTCACCTGCGACTTGCTACGTGTTCTCACTCATTTTCGCTCGAAAATCTCAGTTGCTATCGCCATGTCGTCTTCTAGCTGTCGCCGATAACATGCACAATAAATTATATATTCCTAGTGAATAAACAACTGTATTCGTTATGGTGTAGTCACATGTCAAACAATGTAGATCAAATAATACAAAATAACACACACGTTGAATTACTTTACACATAATTAACTCGAGTTATCAATGTTAATGATGTATGCGGTCACAAAAGGGACGTAACTCTGATAAGAGCCCGACGTCAATACCTTTCAAAGGGCATCTAATCATAAGGATCGATTCCGAGCAACCACACCTTTACTTTTCATTGCAGTTTGTCAAAGATATTCTCGAGACCCGTTGTATGTAATCTAAAAGGAGCGTTGCGATAATTACAAAACCGCACTCATTCTGTTTGAAACAAACTCTTCGAGGTCTGAAGCTCATGTCTAGTGTCATTAAGCGTCGAATTAAGCGTCGTAAAATCATAGGCCAACGGAGTTCGCTGACTCGATATTTCGATCTAGGTGCAGGTTAGTTCATATGAATAATGGTATAGATAGTGCAAAGTCGACTAGTTATATACTGGACTAGGTGCAGGTGCTGGATGCCCAAATTCTCTCTCTCTCTCTCTCTCTCTCTCTCTCTCTCTCTCTCTCTCTCTCTCTCTCTCTCTCTCTCTCTCTCTCTCTCTCTCTCTCTCTCTCTCTCTCTCTCTCTCCCATCTTCACATTCTTTATTTTAACTGATTTGGCATCTTTCCTCAAGTCCTTGATTTCTGAAATCTGCTGACGCAACGTGCTTGCCTCTGGATCTAGCTGAAGCAGCTCTGGATTCCAGTAGAAAGACATCACATCCTTCTTCAACGGTCTTATTCCCAATCACTGTTGTAGCTGGCAGTCCGTCTCCAGAAAATGTTACAAGAAGTCTGTCCATCTCCAGAAAATGTTGTCAGAATGTCAGTTCCTCTACAAGCAGCGATACAAAGATTCCAGCTTGTCTACAGGAATGTTTACATGTTCCCATGCCTTACCGTGCCTGTTGACTAGCGAATAGTCCATCTTACACAAGTTCATAAGTTCAAGACTATATAGTTTATAGTCACTCATTTTGTAACTTATTTTTGTGAAATCTTAAAATTTAGACCAAGATTTAGTCTTTAAGTTAATAATTCTTAAATGACCAACGTAGATCCAATGGCTTTCCTTCGGAAACATCCTTACTTAGAAAATTTAGATAAAGAAAGATGCTCTGTGTTCTTTTCATCAGTGTGCAGGAATAATAATATTCACACCAGGAAATAGAACTTAACAGGGACGAGGAATATTGAGATAAGAACATTCAGGGAGGACGGAAGATGGAGGACCCAGAAAAATGTATGGACGGACTGACATTCTGCAAATATATATTTTACTCTCGCTTCATCCAATTTGACAGTCCCGACTTAAATAACGTTTTCAAGCAACCTCACCTCATGTTATACTACTCAACATTTCACAAGGATATTGTGAGTTTGCATGTTTGGAGATGTATGAATGGGATGTGAAAGTGGCATGAAATTTATCCATGGCAAGTATTTATAGTACATACAAGTAAACATGGTTGTGTACGGGGCTTTGTTATATTCACTCAGCAGAAAATTGGTACTCGGTGGAATAAGTCATATGCTTATTAACTCAGGCAGCTCAGGCAGCTTTGGATTTTCAGGGGTAATAATGCCCATATTGTTGTATTCGCTTAGAGCATGGCCGTGCTGTGTTGAGTTCAGCGATATATGTAAGTGGCCTTATTGTTATTGTTATTATAGAATGTTTACTCTTGTATGAATTGAAATAGAGTTTAATTTGCGTCAGGTCCAGACCATATCGCATCCTATTCATAAACATCATCTGTAAACAAGCAGTGAGATTTATTTATTTATCCCTATCAAATGTGTAGCAGTATTTACATTCTGATACCTGTTTCTACATCATCTTGTACAAATACCAAGTCTTCTTTCAATGACACACTCGTGAAGATCCGGGCTAGAATTGGTCTACAGCAACCCATACGTTTTGTTGTAGTCACCAGGTGTCTAACTGGGTCGAGTGGTCAGGCTCGCTGACTTGGTTGAAACATGTCATCGTATCCCAGTTGCGTAGATGCGTAGATTGATGCTCATGCTGTTGAATACTGGATTTTCTGGGCCAGACCGCCGCCATATAGCTGGAATATTGCTGTGCAGCGTTAAACACTGACTGACTGACTGAGTTTGGTTTTACGCCGCTTTTAGCAATATTCCAGCAATGTCTCGGCGGGGGACACCAGAAATGGGCTTCACTCATTGTACCCATGTGGGGATTCAAACCCGGGTCTTCGGCGTGACGAGCCAACGCTTTAACCATTAGGCTACCCCACCGCCCCACATTTTAATGAAAAACTATAGCACAGCTATAGATAAAATATGATGAATCCATGAAAATAATATTAATATTTGAAGCATGTTGTCCGTGGATAGAAAATGTATAAATATTACACACAGAGTTACGCTTAGACGGCTACAGTCTTTATGAATCTTTGAATTCCCACAAGACCTATCGCTCACTTTTCACTCCTTAAATTGTCATGACTGCATGGCCAAGTCGTGAAGATGCTATCAATATCATTTATTAATTATTTGCCAAGTCTGTCAAAAATTGTAATGTATGAACACACATTGCCAAATCTTTTAACATCAAACAATATAGATGTTGTGTAATTAATACCATAGCTTTTATCTGAAATATGCATTCAATACCAATAGAAACTTAATATGTTACTAGCACCACGTGCAAGTAATCAAACTTTAATCGTACTATAGGCCCCAGGGCCAACACTGCTGAATAAAATCGATCTATATCACGGCAGGGGACACCAGAAATGGGCTTCACACATTGTACCCATGTGGGGATTCGAACCCGGGTCTTCGGCGTGACGAGCCAACGCTTTAACCACTAGACTACCCCACCGCCCCGCAGCGTTAAACAACAAACAAAACACAAATTGAGGGTCTTGGCTGCTGTGGACGATACTGTCACGTCGTATTTATTCTTCAGACAACTCATTAAACACGGCTTGCTCTTCACAAACTAATGCCGGTCATGTAAGGTATAAATATATCATATTCTAATCAAAGTTAATATATCGGAAAACAGTTTATATTTTGTCATCAGGATCACATATTTCCATAGTATTTTCTTATTCTGTGACAGCTGTGAAGCTTACGATTGACAACACTTTTTAACACACGTGGTTAAATACATAACATTGTACAGACATTTGCATATCTGAGTAATCATGCATATGCATATATATTTACTGCGGTATGCCAGTGGCGATATAATTGTATAAATTATCACCAAGAGTTGGTTAAAACAACAAAGCTAAGCAATGAAGACTCAGATTTAATTTCTCAACCAAAATTAAACAAATTAATAAATGGTATTACAATTAACATGCTGTATGATAAGAATTGATGATTAGAGCATCAAAGACAAAGATCGTAACGTTGTCCTCGGTGTAACTATGGTCAAGTTCCTAGAATGGCCTACTCAGGTGGAACAAAATACCTTTACAAGGTAGATATGATCATTCTGTGATACAAGGCATCGACGGTGAGTGTCAGAATATATCAATCTATATTTTAAAGAATCTAGACATATTTCAATCCTCTCATGTTTCCTAACTATCCCAAAATTGTAAATTTTGTCTGTTATTTTCGACTAAAACACAGGAACACATAATGGTACTTATGCAACAAATTAGATAACATTTTAATAATGTTGACAGAGCTTAGGTTTCTTATTTTGCAACGCTGCATGTGATGAATGGTGTTATATTTTGTACTCGTTCTGCAAATGAGTATGTGGTCGTGCAGTGGTCGTCACGATATGGGTGAAACATTGCCGATGTGACGTTAAATAATCACTCACTCACTCACTCACTCACTCACCAGTACGGTGGACCACCACCTAATGGTAGTAAAGCTCACTTCTGCTCAGTTCCAAGCCTGGCTGGATGAACTCAAATGTGTCTGTTCGAAACCTTATTATTCGTGGGGGCGGTGGAGGTAGCTTAGCGGGTAAAGCGTTCACTCGTCACGCCGAAAACCCGGGTTCGATTCCCACATGGTTGAAATGTGAAGCCCATTTTTTGGTGTTCCCCGCCATGATGTAGCTGGAATAATGCTAAAGGTAACCTCATTCACTCACCCACTCACTCACTCATTCTTATTCGTTCCTTACGTCGCTATCGGCAGAGGACGTCTGTCATTACAGAGAGTACTATTTTCATTCCGCCGATGTTTATACTTGTTTCGGGAATATTATTTCTAAAAGGTTTCTTCCGAACCTTTCCAACTGGTAGGTTCTATCAGAATTTGACATGGCCTGTGTTTCTTCAAAAAGATTTTAATGTCTTTCGTAAACTTTTGAAATTGATCTATTGAACGTTTGACCGAAAATTCACTTGCGAAATTATTTCTCCGAAAGTTCTGGTTGGATCTTTTTAAATCTTTGTACAATTTGTCAGAAAACATAATCCAAACTAATATGAAGAGGTGATTGGTCGGGTGCTTGAGGGGTAGATAATCTACCGTGTTGAAAACTACCCGAAATATTACTGAAAATACTTTTAAATTAGCAAAGTCTTTGAGTATGTCTGACCCGTGAAGATCCGGGTTAGAAATGATTTTCAATAAACCATGCTTGTCGTAAGAGGCGACTAAAGGGATCGGGTGGTCAGGCTCGCTGACTTGGTTGACACATGTCATCGTATCCCAATTGCGTAGATCGATGTTCATGCTGTTGATCACTGGATTGTCTGGTCCAGACTCGATTATTTACTTACTCAGTTGAAGTATATCTAAACGTATAAAAACAAAACGTTATTGTTAAACAACGTTTATTATTATTATTATCATGTCAAAGGTCAATGGTTTGGCAGCCATATTGAATTTCGAGCTTTAGAATTTATGCTGTTTTCTGAAAGTTAATTCTGTAAATAGCAATATCAACCAACTAATCCATTACATGCTGGGCTGTTATCGTGATCTTAACCGGAAAATGATATTTAATGGCCAACTGTGCCTGTTCAGTCGGAAATGTGTTTCTATCTGATGTTTGGTATTTACATAAGTAGCGAGAGGGTCCGTGGCAGATTGGCGTGGTGTACTTGTTTTATACCCATGTATCAGGATATGCTTTATGGTGAATTAGAGATAGCGTATTGTGATATGAAAAAAAATATTGATGGAACAAAAAAAGTGAATACGGATCGTTTTGGAAGATTTGAGTACTGCTACGTACAAGGTATGGTAAGGAACTGTTATAACGAACTCAAAGAGGCCGCTAATATAGCTTGTTATGACCGTATGAATACTCCATGCCTTTTAGACAAAAGTTATATTCAACATATGTTCTATGGGATTACAATTTCTACATAGACAATGCACATGTGCCAGGATCCTCTTCTCGCCTTCTCGAATACCAAATTCGTCCTGATTATTTTTATCAGGTTAACAGCAACCTGTAGGCGTCACCAAATTTCATATCTCACTCACTCACTCATAACCCACCCACTCACTCACGCATGCATGCACGCACTCACGCATAACCCGCGCACGCACGCACGCTCGCACGCTCTCTCACCCATCCACCCACTCACTCTCTCACTCACGAAGTGTCCTTGGACAGGTATCCCGTGACAGCTGTTAAAATGAGCCCAGCCAATCATACAACGCAAGTTACAGAGACATGAATGGTGTTCCTGATGGGTTTCCATAGCTAAGACGAGCACTATATATACGTCCAGGATTTGCAATGTTCGGAAGAAGACGAAACAATATCAACCAAATCGGCAGTTGTACACACTAACATCTTTGAATACAACTGCAGAATCCGTCAAGTCGATAGATGGCATTTATAAAAAAAACGCAAATTAGCAGACGACACTTAAACGGACATCACTGGTGGAATCAGCGAAAGAGGAGGACGACATTTGTGAAGTACTCTAGATTGGCAGACGACATTTTTACTGTCATTCACTAAACAGACTACTGTTGATTCGGGGAAACAGGAGGACGACATCTGTGGAATCCACCATGTCTGCGTGCAGGAAAGTAGCTGTTGTGACCGGGGGCAATAGAGGAATCGGGATCAGTCTGGTTCGTAACCTGTGTCAAACATTTGACGGGGCGGTCTACCTCACAGCCAGGAGCGAGGAACGCGGCAAGAAAGCTGTGCAAGATCTGAAGGCAGAAGGTTTGAATCCTTGCTTCCATCAACTTGATATCGACTCCAGAGACAGTATTTGTGATTTCGCCAAATATCTGAAGGAGACCTACGGTGGAGTTAATGTAGTCATTGCAAACGGGTCTGTCAGTTACGAGAAGAACAGTCCCGTCCCTCTCTCGGAGCAGTCTGAAGGTTACATCCGCGTCAACAACATCGGCAACGCAAACCTCTACCAAGCCCTGGAACCTCTTCTCAGACAAGATGGCCGCTATGTCATTGTGTCAAGTGGGTTTGGACGACTGTCCAAAATACCCCAGAAGCTTCGACCAAAATTCCAAACTGAAAATAAGTCGATTGATCAACTAAACTGTGTCCTCAACGAATATGTGACATCAACCAAAGACGGCAGCTTCAAGGAGAAAGGGTGGCCAGATTGGCCAAACGTCGTCTCCAAGCTGGGCCTTGTAGCTCTAACCAGAATCATTGTGCGGAATCTAAAGGGCAACCCTCGTCGTCTGCTCGTGAACGCCTCATGTCCCGGATGGACTGTCACAGACGCCGCAAGGTCATTTCTGGACGAAAGAGGGATGTTTGGTAACGTGAAGGCAAAGCACCCGGATGAAGCTGCAGTCGACATGATTTGGCTCGCCACGTTGCCTCCTGGAACAACGTCGCCACACGGAGAGCTGATTCAGTACAGAAAGGTCCTGTCGTATGAAGGGTAAAGTGCCATGCATGTAGATCACCCTAGGTCATCTAATACAATGTTGAGGACAGCATTATGTCAGAACATTAAGTAATATAACCTTTGATATATAATCAAGACAATCACGAAAGGTGTGTATAATCTGGCTGTTTGTGCCGGAAACATCTAATCCTTTGCATGTATGTTTTAAACACGCAGCTTGCGTTTCAACTAAAATGAATAAAACGCTGATAGTGTTGTGCATATAGCCATCTATTATAATGCATATTTTTCTGTTATATCTTTTTCGACTAGTTGTTAGGCATATGTCATAATCAGTTGACGAGATACACTTGTTAGGAACTCGTACGTGTCTTCCTACTGTCTGTGCCGAAGGAGTGTGTTTCTGTCAGAAATGATACAGCGAGCATACCCTGTACGTTTTCTTCAATATGACGTCAGTTTCTCCCCATCCTACATGTAGTGGATCTTAAGGCTGGCCCTACCTCGACTACTTTCATTGTTGTTGTAAACACATGATATCTTAACGCCTTTAAAGATTGGGGAATACGCGTAGCTAAGATCTTTTCTTTAGCTACAACTTTACGACAATCTTAGTACCAAGCAGTGATAATACATAGCTAAGGTTTTATTGGCTACGACAACCTTAAGACAATGGTAAAGTAACGTATGTGTGTACAGGTAACGTATGTGTGTACAAGTAACATATGTGTGTACATGTAACATATGTGTGTACATGTAACGTATGTGTGAACAGGTAACGAATGTGTGTACAAGTAACGTATGTGTGTACAGTTAACGTGTGTGTGTACAAGTAACGTATGTGTGTACAAGTAACGTAACAAGTAACGTGTGTGTGTACAAGTAACGTATGTGTGTACAAGTAACGTACAAGTAACGTATGTGTGTACAAGTAACGTGTGTGTGTGTACATATGTGTGTACAAGTAACGTGTGTGTGAACAAGTAACGTATGTGTGTACAAGTAACGTATGTGTGTACAGTAACGTATGTGTGTACAAGTAACGTATGTGTGTACAAGTAACGTGTGTGTGTACAAGTAACGTATGTGTGTACAAGTAACGTATGTGTGTACAAGTAACATATGTGTGTACAAGTAACGTATGTGTGTACAAGTAACGTATGTGTGTACAAGTAACGTATGTGTGTACAAGTAACGTATGTGTGTACAAGTAACGTATGTGTGTACAAGTAACGTATGTGTGTACAAGTAACGTATGTGTGTACAAGTAACGTATGTGTGTACAAGTAACGTATGTGTGTACAAGTAACGTATGTGTGTACAAGTAACGTATGTGTGTACAAGTAACGTATGTGTGTACAAGTAACGAATGTGTGTACAAGTAACGTATGTGTGTACAAGTAACGTGTGTGTACAAGTTTCCTTGAGTGCGTGAGCCATTGCGTGTGTGACTACCGCTTTCAGCAATATTCTAGCTAAATCCCGGCGAGCGGCACCAGAAATTGGCTTCACACATTGTACCTCTGTGGAAATCGAACCCTTTGGGATAACATTTAATTATTACGCCTAGGAGAGCGGTGGGGTAGCCTAGTGGTTCAAGCGTTCGCTCGTCACCCCAAAGACCAGGGTTCGATTCCCTGGTACAGTGTTTGAAGCCCATTTCTGGTGTCCCACGCCGTGTTATTGCTGGAATATTGCTAAAAGCGGCGTAAAACCAAACTCACTCACCCACTCATATGCTACATGCTACACAAACAATGGAAATAGTTCGAATACGATTTCCAAATTAAATACCAACATATTACGCTGTTTCGCCATCCTGACCAACTCCAATACCGGCCTGGAATGGTAGACCAATTGTAAAACAACCCACACTGAACAGTTAATGACGTTCATGTGGTGTAAAGATGTAAGGCTTAAGGGTCATTGCTGGCTATACATATACAATGCCGTCCGGTAATTCCGCGCACCTAAGCGCATCGATCGCAACACGGCAACTAACGTCTCTTATTTTTTTAGGTTTACGTGACTAAACATGCTGGTATGCATCATTTTTACCTAAACTATAAGATTCTAACGTTGCATTATGCCATACGGTTGACCTTACCGGTGTTCTGACGACATCGCTTACTGCGATCCGGTAATTCTGCGCAGCAACTGATGCGCTTAACATCCGGCTGGAGATCCGAAGTATGGAAGCGTATTAGGGCCAGATTATTTTCAAAAATCACTTCATTAATGTAAGGAAGAGTGTTTCATATCAAATCCAATTATGAATAATTAAGAAAAAGGTTTAAAAGTCTGAAGAAAACTAATTTTTATAAAACTGTCAATTTATCTGTCAATTACTGTTATTTACTTACCTTTGGTGATTAAAAGCCAGTCCCTTGTAGTAATGTCTCGATTTCAAGCGTAAATGTGGTAGCAGACGATGTTTACCTGTGATACGGAAGTACGCTATTGCAGCTGCACAGAATTACCGGACGCGCGGAACTACAGGACTCGCTTGTATACTTAAGCAGGAATCTTCGCAACGCATATATACTGTACTTGTTGCCTGAATCTAGTGAAAAAATCAAAGACTCTAATAAAAGACACACACATCGTCCATGACAGAACTTTCAGATAATTTTAATTTCAAATATGCCTCATTGGTTATATTGCCGGAAGTTAACAGTGTGTGTATTGTCCACCTCATGGCTAGCTACCCTTCATAGGACAAGACCTTCCTGTACTGGACCAGCACTCCCATTGGGGACGTTGTTCCAGGTGGCAACGTGGCCAACCAAACCACGTCGACTGCAGCTTCATCCGGGTGCCTTGCCTTCATGTCACCAAACATACCTTTCTCATCCAGATACGTCTTGGTAGCGTCTGTGACAGTCCATCCGGGACAGGAGGCGTTCACGAGCAGACGACGAGGGTTGTCCTTCAGATTGCGCACAAGGATTCTGGTTAGAGCTACAAGACCCAGCTTGGAGACGACGTTTGGCCAATCCTGGCCACCCTTTCTCCTTGTAGCTGCCGTCCTTGGTTGATGTCACATATTCGTTGAGGACACAGTTTAGTTGATCAATCGACATATTGTCCGTTTGGAATTTTGGTCGAAGCTTCTCAGAGATGTGGGACAATTGCCCAAACCCACTTGACACAATGACATAGCGGCCATCTTGTCTGAGAAGAGGTTCCAGGGCTTGGTAGAGGTTTGCGTTGCCGATGTTGTTGACGCGGATGTAACCTTCAGACTGCTCCGAGAGAGGGACGGGACTGTTCTTCTCGTAACTTACAGACCCGTTGGCAATGATTACATTAACTCCACCGTAGGTCTCCTTCAGATATTTGGCGAAATCACAAATGCTGTCTCTGGAGTCGATGTCAAGTTGATGGAAGCAAGGACTCAAACCTTCTGCCTTCAGATCTTGCACAGCTTTCTTGCCGCGTTCTTCGTTTCTCGCTGTGAGGTAGACCGCCCCGTCAAATGTTTGACACAAGTTACGAACCAGACTGATCCCGATTCCTCTGTTGCCCCCGGTCACAACAGCTACTTTCCTGCACGCAGACATGGTGGATTCCACAGATGTCGTCCTCCTGTTTCCCCGAATCAACAGTAGTCTGTTTAGTGAATGACAGTAAAAATGTCGTCTGCCAATCTAGAGTACTTCACAAATGTCGTCTGTTGGTTTGGAGGATGTTACAAGTTTCTTCTAAGGGTATTCAGATGTCGTCTGATGGTGGTGCGATTAGCCGCTCTTTCCCTGCGATACGAAAGGTGTGCTCCTATTCAGTGTAGCAAGGCGAGATCTGACCAGATCAACCAACAGCCAGACTATTCCGCCAGACCGGTAGCGTGTTGATACAAAGCTGATCAAGGGGGATTGTGCAATATTGCAAACGACCCCTTATACAGAGTTATTCTGATATGGTATTCCCGCCGTAGTGCAAGTAGACCGCGGGTGTCAACCTCCTGAAGGAATGTTATCTTACCTCCATGACAGAATGCTGAGATCTGACCCGATCCTGCCACATTTCCGTGTATCCCGCCAGGGAGGGAAGTGAAGTCCACAGCTGGAGAAAAAATCCCATCAACCCCGCTACAAAGCGGAAGCCACTCAGTGAAAGACACGTAACACAGTACAAGTCAACCTCAGCTCATTAAAACATCTGTTCTTAGTTATTTTTTAATTCCTTCTAATTCTTTTACAATGGCAAATTAAAAAATGTCGGTGTAGCAGTATCATCGTAGCCCCGGCGCATGACGTGTATAATCAAATGCTACATACGTATAATACTACATGCACCCCTCGTTATACTGCTTCAATATGTGTTATCTCATTAGAAGATTGCTGACTCACAGTGGGTTGCTTTTGAGAGCACAAGCAGCCCCTTAAAATGTTTTGAAGACTTTCGTAAAGTGGGTGAGTGAGTTTGGCTTTACGCCGCTTTTAGCAATATTCCAGCAATAACACGGCGTGGGACAGCAGAAATGGGCTTCAAACACTGTACCGGGGAATCGAACCCTGGTCTTTGGGGTGACGAGCGAACGCTTGAACCACTAGGCTACCCCACCGCTCTCCTAGGCGTAATAATTAAATGTTATCCCAAAGGGTTCGATTTCCACAGAGGTACAATGTGTGAAGCCAATTTCTGGTGCCGCTCGCTGGGATTTGGCCAGAATATTGCTGAAAGCGGTAGTCACACACGCAATGGCTCACGCACTCAAGGAAACTTGTCGTTGTATACAGGGAGTGCTTGGAGTGAGTTTTGATATATTTTGATGACAGCTGGAATGAGATGAGCGATGAACGTTATGTTATACTGTGTTATACACATTCATTCATTCACACATACGTTACTTGTACACACATACCTTACTTGTACACTCATACGTTACGTGTGCTTGTACGCACATACATGCACTTACTTGTACACACGTTACATGTACACACATACGTTACCTGTACACACATACGTTACCTGTACACACATACGTTACCTGTACACACATACGTTACTTGAACGTTATGTTATACTGTGCCGATCCGTCGTTGTTTTAACCCCTTAATACCGAGCACCAGGCAGGCAAACAACAAGTACCACCTTATAACATTTATCAGTATGAGGTTGGGAGATGAGAATAGCACCATCGGCTCTCCGGATAAGAGTGAGCGAATTTAGTTTTACGCAGCACTCAGCAATACTCCAGCTATGAGCATCGATCTACGCAATTGGGACACGATGACATATGTCAGCCAAGTCAGCGAGCCTGACCACCCGATCCCGTTAGTCGCCTCTGACGACAAGCATGGGTTACTGAAGATCAATTCTAACGGGTTCTCTGGACAAGAACTACCTCCACTAACTACATAGTAGAATATATTTAGATCTAAAGTCACGAGGTTCCGAGTTCCATAATTTCAACATGTTTAGAAATAAATTACGTTTTCACCATATCAAGGAGTAAACATGTTTAAATTCGCACACCAACTAATATAAGCTGTGGGACCTTGGCTCGTTTCGTGTGTTTAAATACTAGCACCGAATAAGTATTCCGGTTTACCATATAAACACATTACTCAACATGATTAGGTTCTGTTTAGATTCTAAACCTATTTATACAGTTAAATAACTAAAGCTGACAGTGGTATGAAAATAAGAGCGAAAGTATATTATCATCAAGTGTTTATTATCGTAACCCATATGATAATGGGTGATACACACGCTGTGAAAGACAATGGTACATATTGGTACATAAAGGTACATAATATATACAACTTCAGATTGCACACACAAGGATTCAATATTTGCCAGGATTTCTAAACCTGTTCAGTGTCCCATAATTCTTCAGACCGACAGTAGCACAGTTACCATGACAACCATGCCATGACATCTGTTCTCCCGAACATGTTCGTATAAATGGCTACAGTTGCATCCGAAACGATGTCTTATCTCGACAATGCATATTTTTCGAAACATGAAAAGAATGAAACCTACGTCCTTATCAGCGTTCCACAAACTCATTCCGCAACGACACAGTACAACCGCGACGACGTTTTCAATGGTACGTGATCGGACCAGAATTATGACAAGGCCGTTTGAAATACATACCACTTTTTGGATGACGGAATCACATTCCACCTCACAGTTCGAAGTCATGAACCTTTTGCCCAACACACCATACAAACGTTTGGTGAAACTAATACAAAACAATATGTATGAGGGAATGGGAATGTGAGTGAGTGAGTATGGTTTTACGCCGCTTTTAGCAATATTCCAGCAATATCACGGCGGGGGACACCAGAAATGGGCTTCACACAATGTGCCCATGTGGGGATTCGAAGAATGTGAATATGAAACATGTATATCGCAATGTACTTTTTGTAACGTTTTCTCCACAAAGAAAAATAACAAAGTGTTTGCAGGCCAATGCACATCGTACATAAAACGCAAATGCCTAAAATCATACGGACTTTCTCATCAGTAAACATAATGTACGTGAAAACTACAGAACTGGTAGCTGTTAGAAAACAAATTTGAATAAACATAAATAACTTATGGGACAGTCGATCCAGCAATGAAAGAAGCTATAACCCATCTTCACATTCCACGTAATACTCCACTTTTCATAGGGATATGCTTATCTGTCTGTGGTGCACAAAGCTGATTTTCGTGTCAAGTGTATATATACATAGAAGAAATATGTGATTGGCCTCAGAAAACGCTGAACAATTTAACATTTTTGTAGAAATGACGGCCACATGAAGACGGGGTGCTTGTGATCAGACAGTAACCATGAAAATATACAATTATAGGATTAAGAGGCAACAGAACCAGCCAAGAAATAACAACCGTTACAATAAGTTACAAGAAATAGCAACCGTTACAATAAATAACAACTCTACAACGTTCGTTGCAGTAACCCTTACAACGTCCGTCCAGGTAACCCTTACAACGACCGTCACAGTAACCCTTACAACGTCCGTTACAGTAACCCTTACAACGTCCGTTGCAATAACCGTTACAAGAATTAACAACCCTTACAATCGTAACAAGAATTAACAACCCTTTCATCAACCGTTACAAGGAATACCAACAACCATTACAAGGAATAACAACCGTTACAAGGAATACCAACAACCATTACAAGGAATAACAACCGTTACAAGGAATAACAACAACCGTTACAAGGAATAACAACCGTTACAAGGAATAACAACAACCATTACAAGAATTAACAACCCTTACAACAACCCTTACAATAACCGTTAACTGTTATAACAACATATTAGAGCAGAGTAGAAGTCAAGAGCAGCCAAATGAAAATACTCCCAACCCATTAATATGTTATGTTGTTACATGCCAAATACAAATTACATTTAAACATGAAACATGGAAAAATGGTTCAGAATTCAATAAAATATGACAACAGGGCTCGTGTGAGCAGCACTTTCATAGATCATCTATCTCTCCATTTGGAAATGGGGACGCTTCGTAAAACATGGAATAGCATGAAGTGTTTCCCTCATTGGTTGAGGAATGAATCCAAAAGAGAATGTCACTTACCAATATAAGTATACCTCTCCAATTATTTAATAAGTAAAACCCTCACAAATTTAAAATATATATATATCTAAAATTCGCAACTGCCATTATGTCCGTACGCCCAAAAGAAGCAAAACAAACGCTTCCGTTGCCACGTTACTTCATGTAAGAGGGAGCTGTTGTCCAGTTTTCGTTCACTGTGTAATCATAACGCGTCTATACCAATAAAGGCGGCGGCTTCACATTCCGATCCCCTTCTTCCAGTTCCTGCATCTCAACATGACCGTACCTACGAACTTTCCTGTGATACGAATGAGGCAACGCCACCATTCCTGATGGATAATATCCATAGCGTTTTGGTGCCAGTTTGTGAGCCCTTGTCCATCCATAAGAGAAGCCCTGGTCATCAGCTCCCTGTTTCTGCTTCACCAGCTGGCCTGGAACACATAGACAAGACAAGTCAAAACGGTACTCTAACCCCTAAGAATATAATACAACTATATTTGCCAATCTTATAAACGGCATAAAAATACAAATGTAACGGACATGTTACTATGGGGTAGCGTAGTGGTTAAAGCGTTCGCTCGTGATGCCGAAAACACAGGTTCGATTCCCACATGGGTGCATGTCCGTGCCGTGATATTGCTGGATTATTGCTGAAAAAGGCTTAAAACTAAACTCACACATTATTATGCGATTGTTACATTTCATGTGTTAGGTAAATACAACCAGTTACTTAATAGTACGTGTAGGGCCTGTAAGTCTCGTGAGCGCTACTTCCGGTGCTAAGCTAATTCCCGGCTCCATTTGTGCGCTAATTTGCGATATGCGAGACGGGGCCTAGTTTACTTACGGCGTATATTCAAGAACCAGTTCTGGTTCCAAATTGCGCGACCGCCAAATATGACTTTACCAGATCGGACCAAGCGTATAACCATGCTTGGCTGTCAGGGCCCCGTTTCACAAAGCTCTCGTAGACCTAAGATCTCGTAACTTTTCTCGTAGCATTCGAATTCCCAATGTTACAGTATAGGAGGTACGAATGCTACGAGAAAAGTTACGAGATCTTAGGTCTACGAGAGCTTTGAGAAACGGGGCCCAGTGTCATAGCTGTTGACACTTGGCAGTCGGCTAATTTGGGATGGTTAGATCGGAAATGAAACTTTGTCACCGGAAGTACTAAACAACGTAAGGTCTCGCGAAGTACCGTATCCTACTTACGAGCCCTATTGATTGAGTCCCCACAATCTCGCCTCTTATCCTTCTTACTTAAATCTCACCAATTGAAACTGTACTATTCTTATAGCATCAATGAAAGGAATGCAGCATAAGTTGATTCATATGTAAAATGATGAGTTAGGACCGTTCAAACTATATGGCTGGGGGAGAGGGGGGTTAGTTGTGGTAGTGGTGGTACATAGAGAAGCATGTACAATGTGAATGCCCCCCCAAAAACAAACAAAACAACAACAAACAAACAAACAAAAAACATGAGTATATCATACGCACATGGATTTCCTCCCTTACTTAGGACTTATCATGGTTTTTACAGAGTACGTTTTCATTAGTAATATATATCTACCTGTTTCAACTGAAAGTCTAAAATATCTGAATCTAAAAATCTAAAAATTGGAATACATGTATCATGGTCAGACTAGCACTAGTATCTATTTAGAGTGGTATGCCTTGTAATATAGCTGATGTAATAATGCCCCATGACAAAACACACTAAGCTAATGTAATAATGCCCCATGCCAAAACATTAATAGGTTTCTTTAGGTGTTTTGGAGATTTTGAATTTTGCATTTTTTGCGTCATTTCCGGGAGGCCGAAGTCGACACCCACACCGATGAAGTCTTAGCTTCATTTGACATGAATGTTTTCTGCTTTTGTAAACAAACGCGCCTTTTCTGAAATCATATTGGACTAAACGAGTATATCGGGTTTGTTCGGGTTTTGAAACGCTGCTTTCAATATTCCAGCCATATAACGGTCTATAAATAGTGGAGTCTGGATCAGACAATCCAGTGATTGATTCAATGATATGACATACATCCAACACGCAGCAAACCATACAACCCAGTGCTGTTAATCGCCGCTAATCATAGATTGGAGGAGATCAGTTCTAACGTGGATATTTTCTTGAGCCCTGATAAACAGATTCCAGGACTAATCCGTATCCCGTCTCACTTGGATCCAAACTAACCTTGGTCCAGACTAATCTCCCTTGTGTTTCTAGCCTGGTAGGCGTGCAGGGCTCGAACTCGTACATTCGACATGAGGCTGACTTCGTCGCTTTCACTGCTGCTGTTGCAGCTGCTGGAACTCAGATCATCAATGCTGTAGCCGCTGCTGTTGAGGCTGAGGTCGTCCAGGTCTTCTTGCATGTCTTCGAGGTCCTTGAAATTGCTTAGGAGTTCTCCCGGCGCCAGGGCGATGACTTGCGTTAGGGTGACCTCTTCGTCCTTCCTGAACAACTTACGGCGAAGCCCTATTGCCCAAACATGCACTCATTTAGAATCTGTACAGTGGAATGTCAAGACTGTAATTCTAATGCTCACCTGTCTTCCTTGAATTTCTATTACGTGATGATTTTGTTTTATGATCTGAAGCTATAGAGTGCGGTATTATACAGTGACTGGAGAAATCAAACCAATGTCTGAGAGTGAAAAGACGGTAAAGACCATCACTGTTCAGACCATCACTGTACAGACCATCACATTAGAGGCAGCCACTTTAAAGACCATCATTGTCAGGACCACCACTGGAGTGAGTTTAGTTTTACGCCGCACTCAAGCTATATTCCAGCTATATGGCGGCGGTCTGTAAATAATCGAGTCTGGACCAGACAATCCACTGATCAACAGCATGAGCATCGATCTGCGCAATTGGGAACCGATGACATGTGTCAACCAAGTCAGCGAGCCTGACCACCCAATCCCGTTAGTCGCCTCTTACGACAAGCATGGGCTGATGAAGGTTCACTCTAACCCGGACCTTCACGGCTCCACCACTGGATAAAACATCCTGGCAAAGGCCACCACTATAACGCCAATCTTAGTAATGGCCATTCCGATAAAGGCCATCAGTTTATCCTTAGCTGAGCAGCCACGAATAAATAATGCTTTTTTTCAAGTTACGAGTTTGATATTTCTAGAAATCGATTGTGATTGAAGCACACAGAAAGTTCCAGTATACAGTATCAGCTCGCTTACGCGATGTATATCATTTTTTCGTGTAATACTAACAAATGGTTGTTGGTTGGTTGTTTAACGCTGCACAGCATTCCAGCTATATGACGGCGGTCTGTCAATAATCGAGTTTGGACCAGACAATCCAGTGAGCATCGATCTACACACTTGGGATACAATGTGTCAACCAGGTCAGCGAGCTTGACCAGCCGATCCCGTTAATCGTCTCATACGACTAGCATGGGTTACTGAAGATGAATTATAACCGGATCTTCACGGCTCACTAACAAATGATAAATAAAATCATACCTTTAGCAATTGACGTTAGGCGGCGTTCTGGAACATAAACATCAACAAAATAAAGAATATATAGAAAAAATCTGAAAATATTTTGTGGATTCCTGACACAAGTACTCGTGGTTCTAGTCTGCCAGGAACGGTGGGGGTAGCCTAGTGGTTAAAGCGTTCGCTCGTCACGCCGAAGACCCGGGTTCGTTTCGCTCACATGTCTGGTGTCCCCTGTTGTGATATTGCTGGAATATTTGCTAAAAGCGGGGTAAAACACATTCACTCTAATCTGCCCGAGGATATCCACACAAGATCATGTTAAAGTTAAATAGTGGCGTATTAAAGTAAAATGTTCGCTTAGTTTCTATCAATAGTTTACGATGAATTTACATGAATACGCATGACAAAGGGTACTGAGATATTTTTCTGGAAACATCGTATGCAAAGACAGAGATTAGTAGCTGCAATGTTCGATCCTGTTGGAGAGCTTTAGTTATACCAAAACCGCCTTCCGTAACCCGTACCTGTTGGAGAGCTTTAGTTATACCAAAAACGCCTTCCGTAACCCGTACCTGTTGGAGAGCTTTAGTTATACCAAAAACGCCTTCCGTAACCCGTACCTGTTGGAGAGCTTTAGTTATACCAAAAACGCCTTCCGTAACCCGTACCTGTTGGAGAGCTTTAGTTATACCAAAAACGCCTTCTGTAACCCGTACCTATTGGAGAGCTTTAGTTTTACCAATAACGCCTTCCCTAACTCTTACCTGCTGGAAAGCTTTAGTTTTATCAATACCGCCTATTAGTTAACCCTTCCTTGTTGGAAAGTTTTAGTTTTACCAATACCGCCTTCTCGTTAACTCTTACCTGTTTGCGACATAGCGTCATCCTCATCGTCCTCATTTTCGGCACAGAAGTTGCGCACGTCGAAGGGTAGATGATGACGAGGCAGCTTGATCATCTCCGGGGGCAACACAAGTGACTCCATCGACTGTGTGCTTTCTGTGAGAAATAATTGGTGAAATCAAACCATTAACAGATCAGAATTTGCACAGTAATTGTTCACAAGAACAAGACGCACGATACAGCCAGAAGCAGGGTAGGGTGTGAGAATGAATCGACAAGTATACAACAGTGAGGTATCAGGATTTAACTCTAGCCATTTTTACTCTGATAACACATACCAACAGCGATGTGGTACAAAGACATTTAACAGCGAATGGCGATGCGCTCGATCAGTGTCACACTTATATATCTCTGACAGCATATGATAAACATGTTTTCAAGAGATTGAGAATGAATAGAAACCTTGATCCTTGATGTTCACAGTTTTCCGTGACTTGGCCTTCACAGCGGGCTAAATGTGGATTGGTCATGTCAGTTGTATATATAATAACAAAAATAGCCATGTACTATACTTGGAAACTGACCGAAACTGGTGGACGTAGTTGGAGGGGGGCTACCAGCCTTGGCGAGCACGGAGTCGTTGGAATAGGAGATGAATACGTTCTTGATACATTGCTGGTTAACCTTTATCTCATGGTCTGACACCTCAACTGTCTGTGTGGCGCATTCGTCAGCCACGTCTTCCCCAGCTGTCTGTATGACGTAGTTGCAGGTAGGGTAATTTCCAGAAGTGATGCATTCGCTGCCAAGGTCATGACTACCTGGGTGATTGCCGAGGAGGTCGTTCTGGCTCGCACCCCCGGCCGGATGTGTGCTGTTCACGTCGTCCTCACTCACACCTCCAACCGGATGTCCGCTGGTCAAGTAGTTCTGACTCTCACCCCGAACCGGATGTGTGATGGTCAAGTCGTTCTGGCTCGCACCCCCAACCGGATGTCTGTTGGTCAAGTCATTCTGGCTCACACTCCGAGCTTGATCTGTGCTGTATATTTCTCCGTGGCTATCATCCCCAAACGGATGTCTGGTGGTCGGTTCGTCCGGACTGGCACTCCCAGCCGGATGTGTGCTATTCCGGTTGTCCTGATCTTCAGCCCCTGCAGGAAGTGTGCAAGTCAAGCCGTCTTCACTCGCAGCCCCAGCCGGATACGTCCTGGTCAAGTCGTCTTGACTGGCACCCCTAAGGTACTCGCTGACCAGATCTTCCTGACGCCCAGACGTCCTCGCAAGGTACTCGTTGACCAGCTCTTCCTGTCGAGTCTGAATCTTCAACAGGTGATTCACACGTGCTATCTGAGAACAGCCGTACTGGACCTGAGACGTGTTCGGCAAAGGCCTGAAATAGTTTTGTCACCAAATATAACTATCAATTATCACTATTCTATTTTAGCAAAGTTGTGCATATAATAGCATACGAACAGCGTCACGATTTTAATGCTCCTCAGAAAAGGTCTTCTATTATAGCAATTCGTGTCTGTCAATTACCTGAGTAAAGAAAAACAACAAACGGATCCTCCAGTTGAGAAGAATTACTTCAAAAAATAATTTGCAAATACATATAGGTGAGTGAGTTTCGAACAGATTAGAGTGAGTGGGTTTAGTTTTAGCAATATTCCAGCAATATCACGACTGGGCCCACAGAAATGGGCTTCAGACATTGTACCCATGTGGGGAATCGTACCGGGGTTCTCGGCGTGACAAATGAACGGTTTAATAACCACTAGCCTACCCCGCCGCCCCTAAATACATATAAGACAAAGCCAGACAACAATATACCGAGCCAGATTCTAATGAACGTAAGAGGTAAAACAGTTGGGAAAATTATAAGAATGGATCGCTGAAAATCATCAATGAGACATGGTGTTCGCGAAAGAGGTATCATCATAGCCTGAACTATCGGCAGCACCCGCTACTCAGATAATTTGCCCAAGACTCCACAGATCACGTGACTGCCTGTAGATACAGGACATTGCATCTACGCTTTGTTTAATACAGTGTGATTTCACGTCCTTCTTGTCGGGTGACGGACTATCGTCTCACCCGCCAGTGGAATCCTCCCTGAGCGTGCTGATATTTTGCGGACAAACTGGAGACGGGGAGCTAGGCCGGAAGCGGAAGGTGTCAGGACCGGGAGCAGGCGGACGACTCCTAGGACCCTCACTTCCGGTCGATCGCTTTTTCTTCTTTGTTGGTCAATCCGCTAACCAGGTCCTTTGTAGAAAAGACAGAATGTTTGCATGTTTTATATGTTTTTCATTATGCCGCTGAATAGAAAATCTGAAAGTAATAATATAGCAAAGTAGTATTAATATATATGTAATTTCACAGACTGAGACACTAAATTATTCAGTGTTTCGCCAAAGATGAATCTCTTATTCGTCTATGGACAGTGGGTCTCGCAATCACAAATTCGACCAAGACGAGTCTCTCAAACACTAACTCGCCTTGGGTGGGTCTTCCAACCACTGTTTTTGTTGTTTAAATTATTTTTTTGTTGTTCAGTAAATGACTGATTCGGCCCAGACAATCCAGTGATCAACAGCATGAACATCAGATAAGGACAAACTTAATGGATGAACAACTTCTTTATTCGGCTCATTATGGTTCATCCATAAAGTTTTTGTCCTTTTCTGGTTCACCAACTTCTAAATATGCCACTCAGAGAACCATGAACATCGATCTACGCAACTGGGATACGATGACATGTGTCAACCACCCGGTCTATTTAGTCGCCTCTTACGACAAGCATGGATTTCTGAAGACCAATTCTAACGCGTATCTTCACGGGTCTCCAACCACTGACTCCTACACTTGTCTCCATTAGCGTGTCTCACCTGCAGGGGCGGTGGGGTAGCCTAGTGGTTAAAGCGTTCGCTCGTCACCCCGAGGACCCGGGTTCGAATCCCCACATGGGTACAATGTGTGAAGCCCATTTCTGGTGTCCCACGCCGCGATGTTGCTGGAATATTGCTAAAAGCGGCGTAAAACCAAAACTCAGTCAGTCAGTCAGTCTCACCTGCAAGGTGAAATGAGCAGCGTTCTCTTCCATTACCGTCTGCAGCACCTTTTCCCTCACCGCCGAAAACATCTTCTCCGACAACGTGGTTTCGGGGACGTTGGACAACATGTTTTTACATTCATCCAACGTCAACGTCTTAGCTACCCTAATACAACATGAAGACAAGAATGATTCAAACATGTACACAACGAATATAGGGGATTATTTTGATGCATGAAAATATGTAAAGACGACCACTAATTAAAAGTACGCAAATGCTAGTGAATAAAATCTACCCTCTTCTGTTCGTTTAAGGACTGCGCCAAGAACTGTGTTGAGTTATCAGTACATGAGACAGTTTCTCGAACCTGTTTTCCGGAATCTCGTGTTCTGCGAGAGTGAGTATGAACATCCGAGTCAGCTCTAGGGTGTCACATAGCCGGCGGTGGTAGAACAGGTTCAAATCCGACTGCATTGTCTCGAGGAGCTAAGGACGAAAAATGTACATGAATTTTCAGTTAGTCAACGCCGGACGTTAGAAATAATCCATCTATCGTATTGGTCTGGATGGACAGCGGACGGTCGGTGGTTACAATCATGGTCGGGGTGGTGGGGTAGCCAAGTGGTTAAAGCGTTCGCTCGTCGCGCTGAAGACCAGTGATCGATTCCTCACATGGGTACAATGTGTTAAGCCCATTTCTGGTGTCCCCTGCCGTGATATTGCTGAAATATTGCTAAAAGCGGCGTAAAACTAAACTCACTCACTACAACCATGGTCGCTTCATACCAAGAGAGGCTGCAGAAGCTACTTGCTGCTACCCTGTCTAGAGTTTGCCATCAAGGGACACAACGAGGACTGGTCGGCCCGGCGTCAGTATATAGTGGCGGGGGTAGGGGTGGTGTGTGTGGGTGGGGGTGGTAGTGGTGGTGGTCCATTTTAAACTGTGGAAAGTGAGCAGGCGTTTTAAAACCGGAACATCTTTCTCTGACAAAAGTATGCAGCTGTGCGTCTGAATCGGCTCCATCTTTCTTTTCAGTTAGTCAACTAATGTACTGAAGTTCATAAGAGGGTGAGTGAATTTTAAATTAGACAAAAGTTTTAAGGATAACATATTTTTTCAATATAATGTAACAGCAACGTTTTGGTAGAAATTACCGTTGTCAACAAAGGTTTTCACAGAAACATGGGTATTACAGTGTAACAAAGATCGTGGTGTCTTTAACCTTTTTCTAAAACATCTGCCAGGTATTTTAATAACGTTGTAACTTAGCCGAATTAAGTCAAAATGAGTTAAATTTTGTGTCATGATACTTAGAACAATTTCATTCATCTACAACCACCAAAACATGCAATAACATTCATTTGAGCAAAACCAAGGTTATTTGTGTGTTTTATTGAACACCAACCTTCCTCTGAGTTTTGAGATAAGCGAGCAGTTCGTTCTCCTGTTCCTTGAGCTGCGACTGCTGAACGTCCGAGTACCTTTGGAGGTGATACTGTCGGCATTCCAGCGTCTCCATCTTCCTCGCCGACAGGGGGGCGTGGTGTGTTGCGGCGCCGCCTACCGTCCAACTTCTCATTCATGTCACGTGAAGCGGATAATGCATATTCATATTGCTGTGGAAAATAACGTCACTAAATTAAAATTTTCAGATTAAATTAGAATCATTGACAGATTTGGCAAACCCGCTATATTTGCTCACAGCCGTTTATGCAAACTGAATTCGTTCAGACTTCTAATTTTGTTTAGATATTTATGTGTAGTAGAGTACTACAATTCTTTCTGATGACGTGGTATGTGTTTTTGTGTAATTTTATGTATTGACCTTTGACCCATTGTACATGAAATTCCGGAAATCAAGGAACAGAACTGGTCAACCAAAACAAAATTCCATGTTCTTAAATTCGTATACTGTTTAGTGACTATCTGTATGGCATTTGTACTATACTTTTCAGCGATTCTATAACAACATTCACCAGTCGTACAGTTAATAATTAATTGTGTATGACAGTCTCGTCTGTGAGGCACAGAGCAACAAAAGTTTGAAGACGACATAGGGGTTCAACATTACTTGAAGAAGCGAACGTAAAATATTCCGAAAGCTGACACGTCATTGTCTCGAGACGCGTGAGAGATGACGTATTTATTTCGCCAATGTCACATGATAGATAATTTGAAAAGTGTTTTGATTTTTGTGACTAACAAATTCACATTAATCGTTGACGATTCTACTTGTAATGATATCACTCCAACTAGCGAAAATGAAATCTCTAAGCAAAACGTTAAAATGCATAAAATGACAATGAAACTGGTAATGATATATTTCATGAACATCAAACTTGTTAACCTGTTTCTTCCTTCGGACTTCCCCTTCAAGCTCCTGACGCCGGCGCAACTTGGCCTGGAACTGTAGCACTGCTGCCGAGTACACCCGGTTTGTGTCGGACACCATGGTCCGCTCCTCCAAACATCTGCAAGAGTGAGTAAGCGCAAGGTTGAGTGGCTGGGTGAGTAAGTGTGTGAGTGAGTGGGTTCATGATATCTATCAATCTGTGTCGTCATTATGTCAATATGTATCATCAATATTTCATGAAAGAACACGAAAGTTTGATAGGTGTTTATAGATGCGAGTGAGCGAAAAAGAATATAAACGCAAAAAGACACAACCCCCTCCCCCTCCCCCCAAATAATAATAATAATAAAATAATAATACAATAAATAATTAAAAAAAATAAAATAAATAAAACCAAACAAAACGAAACAACTCTACTTGGTTAATCAATCAATGCCCAGAAATCCCTTGCAGTAAAGTTGACTTCAACACTTTTACATTTACGTGCGTTTGATTCGTACACCCGGTTTCACGTTTGTAACTTCAAAAATGCAAACATGTGTTGGAAAATATATATACGTCAGCTATATAACTCTTTCAGACTGCTTCTTCAGTCATTAAGCCACAAAATCCAATACGGACTGGTATCTTGGCCTCGGTGCGCTGTGCTTAGTTTAGTCAGGGAGACTATATAACGTGATACCAGTCTACATGTAAACTGCCCAGTATTCCTGTTGGGACTACTCTATGACTTGTCTATGACTTGTGGTGACGCGTGGTCCTGTGCTCAAAGCTCAGGTCAAAAATCGGTAAAGTTAAGCAGTGTCGAGCTCGGAGAGTCCTTGGATGGGTGACCGTGTTTGGCAGCTTGACTCCTGAGTGTTTCTAGGACTTGAGTCCAGCCCCACAACGAAGCACATGTGACATATGTGGTCTCACCTTAGGCATGTGAGTTTGTTCAAAATTGTCTCTGTTCACCCAGCAGGAAAATGGGTACCCGGTGGAAAAAGTCATATGACTATAACCTTCTAGCGCCTAACAGGCAGCTTGGGTAATCCGGGGTAATAATGTGATGTGCCTTGATTGTTAGCGCTATGAGCATACCTAGTGTGGAGTTTGGCGCTATATAAATGGACACATTATTATTGGCAGCATAATCCGCGTCGGGACCGTACTCACTGCACTCGTTTCCGGAACTGGAGACAGGGCCCGTCTGCACGAAGGATGTCATTGTACAACTTCTGATGAAGGTTAGCCTGCGCCTGCGCCTCGCGAGCCGGTGTAGCCAACAAATTTTGCACTTCCGGTGGGAACGGAGAACCTAGATGGACAAATATAAAACTTTTCCACGTTCCACCTCAACCATTAGGCGTTGAAAATATACATTCAAGAATGTCTAACAACTAGTTACGAGTTCTTTCTGAAAACGACTCATTAGATCTACGTATACATATGTTATAACACATAGCATTGGCCTGACAGTTTATCTGTGAAGATCCGGGTTAGAATTGGTCTTCAGCAACCCATGCTTGTCGTAATAGGCGGCTAATGGTATCGGGTGGTCAGGTTGCTGACTTGGTTGACACATGCCATCGTATCCCAATTGCATACATCGATGCTCATGCAGTTGATCACTAGCTTGTTTGGTCCAGACTCAATTATTTACTGACCGCTGCCATATAGCTGGAATATTGCTGAGTGTAGTCTGGTCCAGAGTCCATTATTTACATATGACTGCCATTTAACGTAAAAAAGTTCCTGTTTACATCGTTAACAAACTCACCTGACGGGGACCGCCTCCGTGGTGTAGTGGTTAGAGCGTCCGCCCGGAGTGCGGAAGGTCGCGGGTTCGATCCCCGACCGAGTCATACCAAAAGACGTTAAAATTGGTACTTGTTGGTCCCTGCCTGGCGCTCGGCATTAATGGGTACAACAAGGACTGGTCGGCTCGGAGTCAGTATAATGTGTCTGAGTGGGGTATTCATGCTTCACTGCGGCATGGTATCTCTGTGGGCTAGCACTATAAAACCAGCTTATGTCTGGGCTAGTACAAGCAGCCGCACATACACATACACACGCTTGCACGTCGTCATATGAGCGAAATATTCTCAAGCACGACGTTAAACACAATTTCACCACCACCACCACCACCACCTGACGGGGAACGAGGAACGTTGTGATACTCCAAAATCAGGAGTATTCCAGCAATAGGCTCAGACGCACCGTTAACGTATATACATAATTAATTATCTATAGCTCTAAATCTCTCTATCTGCATCGTATCTGCCATTGAAGCTTCCAGTTCGAATTTGTTAAGTTTATGGCAACACCTACCTTCCTTGGTGACCCCATGGGCAAGGGCCCCCGCCCACTTCTCCAGACTGTTGATGTACGCCAGCTCCACCCTCCCCCTCTCCCACATCATCTCCTGCACGAATTGCTGGCATCTGGGGGGTAGAGATACAGACAGTCAGGGGGATACAACAACGTGGGCAAATATCTAGGGCACAATCTCACATAAGAAGCAATTGCGACTTCGTAGATAACAGCTGCAGAGTGTGATGAACTGTCTGCCTCTGAGGGGCGGTGGGGTAGCCTAATGGTTAAAGCGTTGGCTCGTCACGCCGAAGACCCGGGTTCGATTCCCCACATGGGTAAAATGTGTGAAGCCCATTTCTGGTGTCCCCCGCCGTGATGTTGCTGGAATATTGCTAAAAGCGGCGTAAAACCAAAACTCAGTCAGTCAGTCTGCCTCTGAACTCCCACACAGTTACGTGTTTAGTGATGTACGGTATACACATGTGCCCTTTCTGAGTAGAAGTTTACGTCGCATCGCATTCTTTCAGCCATATAGCGATGAAACCAAGTCTGCATAATACACATTTTCAGTTTCTTAAGTTTCTTAAAATACATATTTCCAATACGTATTTATTTACAAACAGAAAAAGTCATAGCTCCAAATTTAAAACAAAACAAACAGCAATCCGTCATACATATCACATAGTTATAATTTACGATAGAGGTCAATTTCCCTTACGTAGTTCACAATGAGATGCCCACAATGAGATCTTTCAGATTTATCGCTTCATAATGGGAATCCCTTGCACATGAAACGGTCCACACAGTCACGAAGAATATGCTTGATGGTGAGCCTTTCACCACAAAAGATGTGTTTTTCTGAACACTTTTAGCATCTAAGCAACAACTAAATACAACATACCAGTAACATGTTTAGAATTTAACATCCCTTCTCAACACGTCAACACACTAAATGCGTCAACATTTTGGAAAAGGACACACTAAGATTTCTAAACACATATTTTAGTGCAAGTAGAGCTGTTGGATTGATAGATATTATGAACCCACACACTCACACACTTTCTGATTGACATAAAACGAGAACTCATTCGATTAATGGTAAAGTGCTGATGAAACTGTCATTTGATTTATTCAGACTACGATTCTCATCAATCCAAATCTTATCGCACCTACCTCCGCCTTCAAATATATAAAAGTAATTATACATTATTACTGACAGGTACATTTTGACAGCATATATTATTTTACTTTTGTGTTTGTCTGGTTTTGGTATCGTTACCTCATTTGTCATCGAAATTTCATCACTCTATTGCATATTATTTATAAAGTTATAGAAACTGTGCATTTCCTCCTCAGTATAAAAAAAATACTCATGAAACACTCGAAAAGAACGTGTCGTGTAAGTGCTAGTTAGTTTTCCTGGATCCACTTGCCCAGAAAAATGAAGGTTAAACATATCACTATTAGGAAAATAAGTAAATATTTAATCGACTCATTCCGCATACCTTTTGGCGCTTTCGTGTTGTCGTATTGTTTCTTGGACCAAGAGCCAGATGAACTTGTCCGTCTCCTCCGCCATTTCGCCGCGCTGTCTGTGACGTCACTCTGACGTCATATCATTGTTTACATCACAGCTGACATGCTGTCGTAACACTTGACTCGGCGATGGTTATGATATACCATAAATTTTTAATACTGTTTAAAACTTTCACTTATTTGTTTTAAAAAATATATATACAAATTTGTTAAACAAACATATTTGATATCTCTTTAGCGGTAGGCAGTGTGCTTAAATCTGTCTTTGGTTTAATTTATCCCTAATTGGGACACTTGATCTGAGGAAGAGTAAATCAGGTACAGATATTCCATCCCAACTGAGAGGTAATATTTCATCAGTTTAATACTCTAGATATTTAGATGGAAACTCAATTTTACTCATTGTGTACATCAAATACGATTAACTGTAACGGAATTAACCGAATACTCCCGATCGGCTGATGATTAGAGTGACCTCCCTTTTATGTCACATGTTGATAAAAGCTGTCTGCTTGCAGGAAATATACTTTGATCTATATTGTATACTTCTTATCCTGTACTGACAACACTGGTATTTGCCATTATGAAGTGAAGTATACGTTTAAATGTTATTGGCGTATCTGAAAATGACAGTTCTGTTGTGATTTCTCTGATGTGACCGAAGTTATCTGTGTGCATTTCGACATTCTGACAAGCCGAATGATTCTGATTGTAGCTGATTAGTGATCACAGTTCTCAATCTCAGATTGCGGATAACACGATCGGAATCGTGTCAACGTCACAGTTCATCTCCGATTTTCAGACGGATTTAGTAATTGGCCGTTACCAAAATGGAGCAAAAGAGAAACTGGGTAAGTAATAGGTTTTAATACATAATATGTCGCTGTTCAATGTATTCAGGGACCGTTCATAATTTATGGGTTGGGGGGGGGGGTGATGATTTTTGTGGAGAAGCATGTACAATGTGAATGACCCCCCCTAAAATGTATGTACAATATAAGTTGACCCCCCATGTCATGTACAAAATCAATGACCCCCCTCTCCTTCCCATAATTTCTAAGCATATTTTTAAACAAATTATATGTACAAAATTGCTAACCCCCCAAGTACGTGTGTACAAAATTGCTGACCCCCAGCACAAAATGGGTGACCCCCAATTAAAATCATCATCCCCCACCCAGCCATAAATTATGAACGGACCCAAAATAATCGAGTTTTAATTGTCATTGCTGTAACGATTATATTCAATTATCATTTTTGTTGGCAACTGCATCACTCTTGATAATGCCATATACATCATAATCAATATTATGATATTTAATATTCCTATATTTATGAGAACTGTTGGCAGCAGTCCCTGCACAACAGGTAACATATTTATGTTTGTGTTGATGAACATGTGACCTGCCATTAAATGTCAGATTCTGAATTCTAGGTTAGAATTGGTAGTGACAGGTAAATCAAGTTCTGGTTCATTTGGGTCCGTAGTAGGACCTTCATGGGTACCAACCAGACCTGTGGTCAATCATGTATGTGATAGGTTGATTTCAGACAATAATCATTGAAACTCTATTTCTGCAAAGAAGGCTCTTGCATTTCTTTCTGACTATACAAGCATTACTTCTGACTTATATATGTTTGAGTAGAGATAAAGCCTCTGTCACTTTAACTCATTCGTTATCAGATCGTTTTGTCGTGGGGCGGTGGGGTAGCCTGGTGGTTATAGCGTTTGCTCATCACGCCGAAGGCCTGGGTTCGATTCCCCACATGGACACAATGTGTGAAGCCTATTTCTGGTGTCCACTGCCATGATATTGCTGGAATATTTCTAAAAGCAGCGTAAAAACCCAACTCACTCATTCGGTTTGTAGGTGTATTGGAATAGTTTTATCCAGGGCTTCAGTAAAACTATTTCCAATCAAACATTTTCTACCCAACTCTGTAGGGTCAGGTAACAGGGAGACAATTTGGACTCGACCCATCCTCAGTGAGGTTGTGGGGTAGCCTAGTGGTTAAAGCGTCTGCTTGTCACGCCATAGTCGTGGGTTCGATTCCCACCATGGGCACAATGTGTGAAGCTCATTATTTGTGTCTCTATGGTATTGCTGGAATATTTCTAAAAATGGAGTAAAACCCAACTCACTCACCCATTAGAGACCTATGTTCAATGACATGGTTTATTGTTTACTCCAGGCTTGATACTTCCCAAGCCTCCATGAAGTAGTGTAATGTGGCATCGCAGACCAAACTGTAGCTAGTGTCATCCCAGTTGTTATAGATGTGAAGTAAATGAACCATTTGTTTTACTACATTTTGATAATCATGCTCTTAAAGTTCTTCAAACAGTGTAGTAAATGAGGCCCGTCTGACTGCCTGAGATGGACAAGATTTTTGACGGACGGTCTAAATTTACAGCTAGCCATCCTGATGGTCTGGTAAAAACTTTCCATCTGAGTAAATTCAGCATATCTTGGTGTCTGGTCTGGTTAAATCCATTTTGGGCTGGTAACATTTTGAAGTTACCAGCCCTGATGTCTGGCTGGGTTTTTGGCTTATTTCATACACTGCTTCAAAATGACAGCATTTGAAGGATGTCATGGAGAAATTCCAGTAATGGCTGAAGCTGCAATGAAAGCTGAATAAGCATTCAAAGGAATGTGTGTGTGTGTGGGCGTGCATGTGTGCATGTATGTGTATTATCTCTCTCTCTCCGCTCTCTCTCTTCACTCTCTCTCTCTCCACTCTCTCCTTCCCTCTCTCTCCACTCTCTCTCTCCTCTCTCCCTCTCTCTCCACTCTCATTCTCTCTCTCTCCCTCTCTCTTCCCTCTCTCTCTCTCTCTCTCTCTCTCTCTCCTCTCTCCTCTCATTCTCTCTCTCTCCTCTCTCATTCTCTCTCTCTCTCTCCTCTCTCTCCTCTCTCTCTCTCTCTCTCTCCTCTCTCTCTCTCTCTCTCCCTCTCTCTCTCCCTCTCCTCTCTCTCTCTCTCTCTCCTCTCTCTCCTCTCCTCTCTCTCTCTCCCTCCTCTCTCTCTCTCTCTCCCTCCCTCTCTCTCTCTCTCTCTCTCTCCCTCTCTCTCCTCCCTCCTCTCTCTCTCTCTCCTCTCTCTCTCTCTCTCTCTCTCTCATTCTCTCTCTCTCTCTCTCTCTCTCTCTCTCTCTCTCTCTCTCTCTGTGTGTTTGTTTGTTTGTTTGTGTGTCTGTGTATGTGCCTGTGTGTCTATGTCTGTCTGTCAGTGTGTCTGAAGTAGTCTGTGGCATACAACCATTTTTCATAAATCCCTTCAATCCCAAATCTCCATTTGAAGAAAGTTGTCATATTGTATCACATAACAGTTATGTATCTTCATGACTGCTAGTACACAACATTTCTATGCTTGCAGATAGGATTGTTTCTCCTTGGGACAATCAACAATCTACCATATGTTATTGTCAACTCCGCTGCCAGCACCATTGCAGACAGGTGGGTAGCGACATAATCCTGGGATCCAGTGTCATCCACAAACCTCAACACCTGGGTTAGAAAAGTCCCAAGCACTTGATTACTTGTCACAGTGAGGGAACCCAGGTCAGAATAGGTCCCCAGTAGTGCTAATAATGGACTTCTCGTCATATTTTAGGGGACTTAGTTGAACCATGTAATCAGACCCATTGTCTTGACAGTGTGTCATACACGTCAGAGCAGGATTTGATTACAACGTCCATTATACCTGTAACATATGTTATATTTGATTATATGGAAGCCCCGGTGGCTGAGCGGTCTAGGCGTCTGACTTTATGTGCTGGCGATTAGGTGCCTGACTCTGAGGGTGTGGGTTTGAATCCCGGATGGGACTAAACTCAAAATGTACTAGAATCTGTACTTTACTAAGAAAGTGTAATCCCAAATATAATATACAATGTATGTTACATTTGACCACATTCTAAAATGTTACATTTGACCACATTCTAAAATCTAACATTTGACCACATTCTAAACTGTTACATTTGACCACATTCTAAACTGTTACATTTGACCACATTCTAAACTTACATTTGACCACATTCTAAAATGTTTAACATTTGACCACATTCTAAAATGTTACATTTGACCACATTCTAAAATGTTACATTTGACCACATTCTAAAATGTTACATTTGACCACAAATGGCATTGTGTATTTCATCCATTATACCTACCTGGATTTTGTGTAAATTACTGTGCCCACTTTAGTGAGTGTTGGCATAGCCAGGTTAAACGACAGTGAGTTGAGTTTAGTTTTATCCAGCACTCAGCAATATTCCAGCTGTATGGCGGCGGTCTGTAAATAATCGACAATCCAGTGAAACAACAGACTAGTATAATACACATAGATTTATTTACATGAATATCATATGCCTCCTGTATTTAAGTAATTAACAGTTATGTACAACAATAGTGAGCATGTATAGACTTCTTTCAGAGGAAGGCTACAAGATGTCTGTAGCCAATTTCCCAAACTGATATTAATGCTACTTTACATATATTTACATGGTATACATTGTGGTATATCACTTTGGTATCATGGCAGAGGTGGAAATAACCCATTGTCCAACGCCCCAGTCCAGTGTTTTTTTCTGTCTGGCAAGCAAATTTGTATGTCACGCTGTACCGGATTCCAGTTGACTTTCCAATGTTAATTATTGTTTTTTTAAAATCCAATATAGTGGAAAAATTATCAGGGCAAGTGATTTTACATGTGCCACTGTACTGGAGTACATTAGCAATTTAAAAGTTATTTCCACCCCTGTATCATGGTATACTTTCTGGATTTTTTAGTCATTAGAAACATTCTTGCTCTTCATATTTGAAAATCATTTAAAGAGAAGTGGTTTTTATTTTACAAGATTCTTAAATACATGAGGCAAAATCTCACAGGAAGGAAAGGAGCAAGATTTGCACAAAACAGTCTCTAATTTCACTAGCACTATGTAACCACAATAGCTATACAAAATCTGAGATCACATGCAGGTAATTACTGAATATTCTTTTTTTCAGTTTTAATGAGAGCAACTTTGTGGGCCTAGTGTTTGGAGCTAATGTGGCACTGTCCGCAGTTGTCAAAGGTGTGTACACGTAGAATGAGCGGTGTATCTTACGAGTGTTCCTTCTAGAGCGTCTTGTTACGATAGTTTTTGAATACATTACAACATGCTCTTTATCCCGGATATAATGCCAACATTTGTTGGGGAAAGAATTGGGCTTTATAACCAGGGCATAGATTTTCGAGGCTCTCTTGGCGCTAAGATAGTCGTAAGTGCCATACATTAACATTAACTTAAATTTTAACTATCTTAGCTCTAAGAGAGCTTCGAAAATCTAGGCCCAGGTTGGTCAGAGGTTGATAATCAGCATGAGGTATGCATCAAAGATAATTAAGTATTAATACATAATTATTGCCTTTGTAGAGATGACTTATGTTTCACTGATAACAGTCCCGATATGGAAAAAGATAAAGGATCATGAATATAATCGGAAATGTCTTTTACCTTATATTACAGATGTTGACATCCATACATTTCTCCCTTTTAGAAAAAGAGCTTTCTATGCTTACTTATATCTTATTACAATGAAAACAATCTCAAAATTCAGTGTTAAAATTTGACTGGATTTAAGGAAATAAGAACTTTAGAAAAATGCCTAAAGAATGATTTCTAAAAAATTTGATTGGCACGGGGCTTAGTTTAGAATCCTGAATAACTTCTTGATCACACACTGAGGGTTTTACAAAACATGCTGTCCTCGTCATTGCTGTCAGACTGTGGCAGAAGGGATTCAGTACTGTTCTATTTTCCAACCAATTAATTGATCAGGAAATGCTGAGTTGAGGGTTTTGAAAAAAAATTGATTTTGTTAATTGAAATAATTTGTAGCATGAAGATATTCAACTTTGAAAGTAGTGACTAAGCGACCAAGAATCGTAAATCATAATTTCTCATAATCGAACACAAACACTTCTGGAACACTTGTTTTCATTAACAATATTTTTCACATGGTTGGTTTTGTCTGTTACATTTTGTAAGCACTACAAGTTCTATTTAAGTCATGATTGAATTTATCTTAAAGGCTCCAAGAAAGGGATTTTATGTTCCTAACATACTAGTCATCCTTTAAAGATGTGAATTTTTGCCAAAAAAGCCCCAAAAGAACTACATGTTTTTTTCCTTATTTTTATGTGTATTCTAAAAAAATTCATAAATGATCAGTCTGTGACTTTTATCCAATCCTCGCTCACCAATTATTTTCGATGATTGATCGGTTGTAATGAACCAATCATCAATTATGAGATTTTAACCAATTCCCAACACTAATTCACAGTATGAGATGATATGACGTCCTTTGACAATTAAAAAAATGAATAACAAAATAATGACAATAACCTGAATAATTTTGTTTTTTACAGGCCTCAACACATTTTTTCTCCTGAAGGTACCGTTCAGGTACAGGTTTATGGTGAATGGGTGTCTCATGTTAATCGGTAAGGCGACGTTGTTGACAATGTTAAACCACGTGACGTGGGCTAAGTTATGGGATCTGCTGATCATGCATTTCACATTACTTACCATTTTCATGTTTCAGTACAACAGAAACATGGTATTGCCAAATGAAGTTGCCCAATTTACATTTCACTGACTAATCTAATTTGCTATGACATCAATTTGATGAGTTAAAAGACTCCTCTGAATGTCTCCAGACCTTAGACCGCCTCCGTGGTGTAGTGGTTAGAGCGTCCGTCCGGAGAGCGGAAGGTCGCGGGTTCGATCCCCGACCGAGTCATACCAAAAGATGTTAAAATCTGGTACTTGTTGGTCCCTGCCTGGCGTTCGGCATTAATGGGTAAAACAAGGACTGGTTGGCTCGGAGTCAGTATAATGTGTCTGAGTGGGGTATTCACGCTTCACTGCGGCATGGTATCTCAGTGGGCTAGCACTATAGAACCAGCTTAAGTCTGAGCTAGTACAAGCAGCCGCACATACACATACACACTCATGCACGTCGTCATATGAGCGAAATATTCTCAAGCACGACGTTAAACCCAATTTCAGACCTTAGCTTTATTTTCTGTATTCTACAAATAATGATTAAATTACCACACAGGGATAACTCAATACTGTTAAAATGTTTTTATTTTTAGTTCAATAGACACTGGTTGACTTCATGTGTCACATGGTCTTTGTATATATATACATGTACATGTATATTGTCAAACATGTGCCTGTCATTCACACTATCATTTCTTGTGTTTCTGGGTTTGAAATTTGTTGTAAAGTTCAAATAGCTGAGTTACTGTTACAGTAAGGGACCGTTCTTAATTTATGGCTGAGTACTGACTGACTGACTGAGTTTGGTTTTACGCCGCTTTCAGCAATATTCCAGCAACATCACGGCGGGGAACACCAGAAATGGGCTTCATACATTGTGCCCATGTGGGGGAACCGGGTCTCATAGCAGCTTTAAATTAGGCTACCCACCGCCCTATGGCTGAGTAAGGAGGGGTGATGATGATTTTAAGGGGGTCACCCAAATTGTTCTGGGGAGGTGGGGGTCATCAATTTTGTACACGTTTCTAGGGGATCAGCAATTTTGTACATAAAATATTTAAAAAATTATGCTTTAAAAATATGGACATTGACTTTGTACATGATTTTAATGACATGCAGGGGTTTTTTTGTTGGGGGGCTGTTGTTCATTCACATTGTACATGCTTCTCCATAAAAATCATCATCACCCCCACTAGCCATAAATTATGAACGGTCCCTAGGACGGTTCAAATATGATAATGGTGTCCCGGACACATTTATGAATCAGATTGTTAATATTCGGGTATCTTATGTAAGTGTGTATTTCAAGATACATGCGAAAGGCACAAACTCATGGATAAAATGAACATATTCAACATACAGGTATTTAATAAATTTGTTTTTCTTAAACAGAAAGTGTTTTTTTGTTTGTCACACTTCATTTCTAAAGGAAGCTCCTGGACATGTTTATCAGTATTTGTTGCCTAGTAACTATTAAATTTATTTTATGTAAATATACCCAAAATACATTTTGTAGAGACTTTCTGAGAGCCTTATGGAGTTGTATTTGTAGCATGTAAATAGGATTTGTTTTGTAAATATTATTTGTTTTGTCACCAGGTTTGATTGGAGTGGCGTTCTCCTCCAGTTTTGGAATAGCCTTGGCTTGCATTGTGAGCATGTTTAGTTATATTTGTTTCTTTGTTTGAAGCAGCACTCAGGGATATTCTCTCTATGTGACTGTGTTTTATAAATAATCAAGTCTTCACCAGACAATCCAGTGGTTGATAGCATGAGCACCAGTCTACATTATGTGGATATGATGATATGCAGCACCAGTCTACATTATGTGGATATGATGATATGCAGCACCAGTCTACATTAAGTGGATATGATGATATGCAGCACAAGTCTACATTATGTGGATATGATGATATGCAGCACCAGTCTACATTATGTGGATATGATGATATGCAGCACCAGTCTACATTATGTGGATATGATGATATGCAGCACCAGTCTACATTATGTGGATATGATGACATGCAGCACCAGTCTACATTATGTGGATATGATGACATGCAGCACCAGTCTACATTATGTGGATATGATGATATGCAGCACCAGTCTACATTATGTGGATATGATGATATGCAACACCAGTCTACATTATGTTGATATGATGATATGCAGCACAAGTCTACATTATGTGGATATGATGATATGCAGCACCAGTCTACATTCTGTGGATATGATGATATGCAACACCAGTCTACATTATGTGGATATGATGATATGCAACACCAGTCTACATTATGTGGATATGATGATATGCAACACCAGTCTACATTATGTGGATATGATGATATGCAGCACCAGTCTACATTATGTGAATATGATGATATGCAGCATCAGTCTACATTATGTGGATATGATGATATGCAGCACCAGTCTACATTATGTGAATATGATGATATGCAACACCAGTCTACATTATGTGGATATGATGATATGCAACACCAGTCTACATTATGTGAATATGATGATATGCAGCATCAGTCTACATTATGTGAATATGATGATATGCAGCACCAGTCTACATTATGTGGATATGATGATATGCAACACCAGTCTACATTATGTGGATATGATGATATGCAACACCAGTCTACATTATGTGGATATGATGATATGCAGCATCAACATCTGCAAATGTGACTATCAGGTCAGGTTTGTTTCTGTCTATGATAAGCAGGGATTAAGTATTCTAATGCTGGTTTAACGTTAATTTATTGGTTTGGTTGTAATAAATGAACACCAATGTTAAGAAGGAATGCTTATGTATCACCAACACAATCATGCTCTGATGGGATTCATGCTCGCTCGCTCACTCACTCACTCACTCACTCACTCACTCACTCACTCACTCACTATAATTGCACGCACCATTTGGTGTTTTTCAGAAATACGTGAAATGTAACATTGTTTTGAGTAACAGTGCTTTCTGAGAAGGGTGTTGCAGAAAGCTGTAGTTTGCAAACAGAATAAAATACTGTAGAAATGTTTATGTTTTTATATATCAAATAGTCATGTGATCCTTAACTTCCTGTAAGTAGTATATGTTCATGTGACCATTCTATACTCCATGACACTGAGAGCCGTGTCAACGTCCATGTTGCAGGTGGTGGTGGGATCCAGTGCTGCCTTTGGGGAGAAGTATGTCAGCAACACTCGTACAAATATTATAGAGTTTAAGAGTTGATAGTAAGAAATCTTGAGAATTTAACTTGAAATAGAAAGATATGGAGAGATCTCAGAGATACAGAGATCCCAGAGATCCCATACTATTTGTGTGGGCATTCCAGGGCAGATTTGTCGGCCAGCAGCCTACTCTGATTGTAAGACTCGGTGGCTTGCTTGTTTCAGACCTGTGAAGGTCCGGGTTAGAACTGGTCTTCAGTAACCCATGCTTGTCGTAAGGGGCAACTAACGGGATTGAGTGGTCAGGATCGCTGACTTGGTTGACATTTTATCGTATCTCAATTGCATACAATGATGCTCATGCTATTGATCACTCGATTGTCTGTGCAGCGTTAAGCAACAATCAGTCAATCAAACAATGTTTGTTTCCGTGTCCTCGTCACCTGACAGTGTGGAGTGGTTTGTCTGATCCAGACCTGATTATCTATATGCTGCTATCATGTCTGTTGTATTATGCTGATTACGCAACAAACATTATATTACATCTTCATTCATGAAACCAAAATGTCTGAAGATATGTTATACAGTCAAATCCCGATGAGTTGAATGCCGGTGTCTCGAATATTATGCCTAACTCGAAGTACCTGTCAGTCCCGACCATTCTCTGTTATAGTTGTCATCATTTGATTACCGGTTACACGAATTCGTCTCATAAATACACAAATTGACTCGAGAAGAAAATTTGGTCCCATGAGATTCAAACAACAGCAATCTTGTATACATAAGCCGAAGTCAGTCAATGAGAAGTTGATTGGTGTAGCTAACTGATCAAATTAATAAACCAGCGCGGCTCACACCTTTCCGCCATTGACGGGTGAGTTCAAAAGGCATATTAGTGATTTTACGGAAATCACTGTCTGTGCTAATCAGACTGGAACTGATAAGGTGCCCCTATTAGTGATAGGGAAATCATTAGGTAAACAAATGCTTAGGTGGAGGAATTAGGACTGGATCATCTTTTTTCTACCCTCATAGACATACCTATGTCTCGAATACATCGGTAAGATGAATTTATTATTTGGTCCCGTGCGATTCGACTCATTGGGATTTGACTGTATATAAAAGCAAGTCATATCATTTGAATAATGCTGAGGCAAGAGATAGAGACCAACCAAACAAAGCATAACAATACTACCTTTATTCATGAAACGAAATTGTCTAAAGATCATTCACAGTCAAACACCATTGTGGTGAAGTTGAAGGGACCTTTGTAAATACTTAAGAGTCATCATCCTCGATAATCTCCAGGGTATACGTTACGATAACTCTCCACTATACCCTGGACGCATCTACGGCTTGGCCTGATGATTTTATGACCTCCCTTGGCTGGCTCCGCATTCTCACAGTAGCCAATCAGATAAGCCGCCGTTACAACCGAACTTGCCAGTGTCAACAAAGATAGCGGTTGCAGCCGCGAAGGTTTGTTCGCAGTGCGACTCAGATTTTTTGGGAAATCATACAGACAAATTTAAGGTCTGAAACTTTAAAAAAATATATATGCAAGAACACCTTCAACCTCTTTCAGAGTACCTCTGCATCAATTGTGTTGCCAAGTTTAATCAGTTAGATAATTTAAGAAGCAAAAGTGAGTTGTGATTGGTCCGCTCAACTTCCCAGCGTAGATACCTGATTGGATAAGAAGCCAGCCAAGGGAGGTAATAAAATTATCTGGCGGAACTGTAGATGCATCCAGGGTATAGTGGAGCGTTATCGTAACGTATACCCTGGAGATTATCGAGGATGAAGAGTCATCCGATTTGACAGAACTGTTAAATGATGACCATATTAGGTCTATGCAGGGTCCAAACTTTTACCTCGAGACAACGGTGACATTGACACATCAAAGATTGACACAATGATGTTTGACTGAATGAATAATATCAAGCCGTGTTCCAATATTTGTGTTCTGTGATGTGTGTTTTAGTGTGACCCTGGGCTTCCTGTCTCAGTTCCCAGCAAGCTGGTCAACGCCTGGTCCAGTGGTACCGGCATGGCTCGGTCTCCTCGGGTCATCTATATACATCATATTTGGTGAGTGAGGGGTGAGTGATTGAATGGTATTTTAAACCAGAAATGTTGCAGGTTTCTCACCTGCCTGGGCGTGGCATACAGAGAATCTCACCTGAGTGTTTTCTGATATCTGATTTATCAACAGTAGTTGTTAAAGTTTAAATGTCCAAATTTTGACGAATAGTTTTTACCTTATGTTGATGAGTGGTGATATTTTTCATGTCAACAGATATGATGGTAAGATTTTATGTATCATCCAGAATCATTCTTCCAACTATTTGAGGTAAGCAGAAGTAATAAGAAGTGCCTTGAGTTCAGTGACAGTATTGTTTTACACTGCTTTTAGCAACATTACAGTACAACCAGAAATTATTGAGAATTTAAAGATTGTAATTATTTTTTTTTTTTTTCACTCATTACTCACGTATTAAATGTGAATATTAGCAGAACATGACTCCAGATTCAAGGACAGGTGAACAGTTAGTATTTTGTCAAGTCACCATGGGCAGCAATGCAGGCTTCAATGCAGCGGGCATACTACTGATCAAAGAAGTTAGAAAGTCGTGGTCCATGCTGTCCCAATATCGGACCACCTCTTCTTTCATTCCTAAAATTCTCAATAATTTCTGGTCATACTATACAGCAATATCACAGCGAAGGACACCAGAAATGGACCTCAAACATCATACCCATGTGGGGAATTGAACCCGGTTCTTCGGCGTGAAAACGAACGCTTTAACCACTAAGCTATCCCACCACCCCGTCTTGAGTTCAAATAGTACAGCTTCAGTTTCAGGTATCTTTATTCTGTGTCCATGACAACATCTCATAAAGAATTTGATGATTATCTGAACACAGCTTAAGACATACTGTTCATATGCTATCCTGACATTTTAGGTTGTACCGTGGGCAATGGAAGCGACAAGACCAGCAAGCTCCACACCCTCACCAAGTAAGAGGTTTTACATTTTCAGCCAAAACCAATTCTGTCACTTTTAAACAATAGCATAGCTCTATAAACTACATTGTATTTTGATGACATTGTGTGAGAGAAAGACAATTTTCAGCATGAAGACAATTTAACACAATTTCATCATTCGCCTGATGTGGTGGACAGTGTTTAATCTGTCTCATAAGTCAAAGACGAAAATTTGAAACAGCTAAATCAACAGTAACCTTAGGAAATGGATGTAAAATGTTGTAAAATCTTGGCTGGCATAGGGCTGTGGGTAGCCTAATGGTTGTTCTTGAAAAAGAAAATTACTTAAAATCATGGTGGACTATTAGTGCCTGTATAACTTAGTTCATTTCCTTTGTATTGTAATGTGGTGGATTGGGATATTGTATCAGTTTAAAATAGATCTCAGTGACAGAAGGACATTCTATAGAATATCTGACTTGAATACTGACTTTGGCTGAGTTTGGTCTTAGAACCCGTTTTAGCAATATTCCAGCTTTAATAGATTACAGTCAAGACCTTTTGGGGACACCAGAAATGGGCTTCAGACATTGTGCCCATGTGGGATAAATTGTAAGGGAGTGGGTCATCGATTGTCAGCTTGCTGACGGGGTTAACCTCTTTGGTCATGTGGACAAGGTGTCCGACTTCGGATTAGAAGGTCCGTGGTTCGAATCCCAGCACGGGACTCGGAAATGTTATGGCCGCTACAAAATCATAATACATAACCCTGAAAATGAATGCCAGACCATATTGTATAGGCCAAGTTCAAGTATCCAGCGCTGAAGTAGTGGAGTAATTTTTTTCTTTCATTTGAAGATGAGAATTAAGTGTCAAAATGAATCTGATTTCAATGTTTTCTTAGGCTCTATAGAAAGAATTTTTACATGGTTGTTTTCACATATGACCATGATGTGTTGCAGATATGCGTTTCTCCTGACGACTCCTGTCGTGTTGATCTACTGGGTGGCCTATTTCGTCATTGTTCGAGTACCGAAGCCATCATCGTCATCTCTGTCTGTACCTGAACCGGAGAACGAGACAGTTGACGAGAAGACTCCCATTATACAGCACTCTGAGCCAGGTAACCTGAAAGAGGAATCAATAATGTAACACTATACATTTCAATTTGAGAAAACCCATACAAGACAACATGGAACACTTATGAAGTAGAAGATGAATAAAAATTGGTATTTCAGTAGAACATATATCATCTTCAAAATTAGTTAATATTCTTGCACTGTGTTGTCAATTTTCTACAATATGGAAAGTTCTGCTCCAACTTTGTGGGGCGGTGGGGTAGCCTGGTGGTTAAAGCATTCGCTGGTCACGCTGAAGACCCGGGTTCGATTCCCCACATGGGTACTATGTGTGAAGCTCATTTCTGGTGTCCCCCGCCGAGATATTGCTGGAATATTGATAAAATCGGCGTAAAACTAAACTCACTCACTCACTCCAACTTTGTTTTGTTTGTTTGTTTTTTATCGCCGCACTCAGCAATGTTCTAGCTATATGGCGGCGGTCTGTGAATACTTGACTCTGGACAAAACAATACGGTGATCAACAGCATGAGCATTGATCTATGTAATTTGGATACGATGACATGTGTCAACCAAATCAGCGAGCCTGACCACACGATTGTGTTAATCGCCTCTTACGACTAGCATAGGTTACTGCAGACCAATTCTAACCCGGATCTTCACGGGTCTCAGATCAAGTGTGTTTCTTGTTGCCAAGACATTTTCATAATTAAATTAAGATATGGGAGAATAGAACTAGTTTCTGATATAGATTGATAAATTTATGAAAGACTCCAAGTATATTTATATTTATGGCATATAAGAAGCTTTGTATTTTAAAAAAAGGTATTGCTTGAACAAACAATCAATAACATGGTTGGGTTAATATCGAGTACATGTATATTTGTATTCTTGTGCTAAAGCATTCACTCGTCATGTCGAAGGCCCAAGTTCGTGGGTACAATGTGTGAAGCCCATTTCTAGTGTCCCCCGCCATGATTTTGCTGGATTATTGCTAAAGGAGGCGTAAAACCAAACTCACTCACTCACTCTTGTACTACATACGACAGACCTATCAGTAGCACAAGACAAATATACAGTATTTGTTAGTGACAGTTCTGGATGGGTTAATAACATGGTTGGGTTAATATTGAGTGTATTTGTATTCGTATGCTACATTTGTCAGACCTATCAGTAGCACAAGACAAATATTCAGTGTTTGTTAGTGACAGTTCTGGATGGGTTAATAACATGGTTGGGTTAATATTGAGTATATTAGTATTCGTGTGCTACATTTGTCTGACTGATCAGACTACAAGACAAATATACAGTGTTTGTTAGTGACAGTTCTGGATGGGTTAATAACATGGTTGGGTTAATATTGAGTGTATTTGTATTCGTATGCTACATTTGTCAGACTAATCAGACTACAAGACAAATATACAGTGTTTGTTAGTGACAGTTCTGGATGGGTTAATAACATGGTTAGGTTAATATTGAGTATATTTGTATTCATGTTCTACATTTGCCTGACTAATCAGACTACAAGACAAATATACAGTGTTTGTTAGTGACAGATCTGGATGGGGAGGCTGAGAGCCCTGATGCGGAGCATACTGAGGAGACTGCGCTGAGACGTATCTGGAGATGCTTGAAGCTCGTCAGCTGGATGGCCTTCAATGTGAGCTCCGGGGAAACAGGTGCCCTTACCTTATGGGCCCAGTGGGACGTTGTATAAGCTAATTGATGTAAAGCACTGTCTACCTTGTCTCAAAATACAACACTTCGCAGCTGGAAGCACTGTGGAGCTAATTAACTGAGAGAAGTGTGATTTGCACTTTTGTGTTGTGAGATCACTGCTTCATCAGATATTGATTTTTTTTATACTGATTGTGCTAGAGAAAGTTGCCAAGGTTTAGACAAACTTCTGGTCACCCATTGATAAATGATGACTTTTGTCTGTATGAAGAAGTCATTTAACTAGGTCCTATTGGTAGATTTAATGTGGGATGGCGGCCATTGTGCAGGTTATTTGAAATTCAGCAAAAAGCACTGAACAGGGCAGTAGCTATTTTTATGAAACACAACATGCCTCTTATTGCATGCAGAACATTGTCTTCGTTGTGTTCACTGTAATCACCTTGTAGGACGATATTGACGAGGAATATTATCAGTAAGCTTGTTTTGAATGAATGGTTTTAGTTACAAGGCTTTTGTGAATCAGTACTTACAGAACACATGTGCGAGGAAGTAGTTTTGGTATGTAAAATAATAAATTGGATATTTGGCTTTAAATAGTAATTTGCTGTTTTCAAAGAAATGTAATATATGAATACACAATGCCATGTAGAAAGTGGTCAAATGTAACGTATGTTATATTTGTGATTACACTTTTTTAGTAAAGTACTGATTCTAGTACTTTTGTTAGGTTGAGTCCTATCGGGGATTCAAACCCACACTCAGGCACCGTAACCCCAGAACTAGATAATACCTGATTTGGTCAATCTGTGATGATATTTTGGATGTGGTAAGATTCATTGTGTCTCTTCTTCAGCTGGCTGCGGTGTATGTGTTCGAGTACATCGCAAGGGGATGTGCTGCCAAGGTCCGACCCAAGTCGGAGTACAACGTGGGATGTCCCGAGCTGTATGCCGCACTCCAGCTCTGTTATCAGGTGGGAAACCTCAGTTTTCTGTTTACCTGGACACTGACACAGTAAGGGTGTGAAAAGCAGTAATAATGTTGCATGGCTGGCTGAAAGGTCGACCTTGCCTTATAAAAGAAGCAGTGTAAGTGTTTTGTGGCTGGCTGGAAGGTCAGCCTTGCTCTATGTGAGAAGCAGTGTAAGTGTTGTGTGGCTGGCTGGAAGGTCAACCTTGCTGTATGTGAGAAGCAGTGTAAGTGTTGTGTGGCTGGCTGGAAGGTCGACCTTGCTGTATGTGAGAAGCAGTGTAAGTGTTGTGTGGCTGGCTGGAAGGTCGACCTTGCTGTATGTGAGAAGCAGTGTAAGTGTTGTGTGGCTGGCTGGAAGGTCGACCTTGCTCTATGTGAGAAGCAGTGTAAGTGTTGTGTGGCTGGCTGGAAGGTCGACCTTGCTCTATGTGAGAAGCAGTGTAAGTGTTGTGTGGCTGGCTGGAAGGTCGACCTTGCTGTATGTGAGAAGCAGTGTAAGTGTTGTGTGGCTGGCTGGAAGGTCGAGCCTTGCTCTATGTGAGAAGCAGTGTAAGTGTTGTGTGGCTGGCTGGAAGGTCAGCCTTGCTGTATGTGAGAAGCAGTGTAAGTGTTTGTGCGGCTGGCTGGAAGGTCGACCTTGCTGTATGCTTGAGAAGTGTAAGTGTTGTGGCTGGCTGAAGGTTGACCTTGCTGGAAGTGTAAGTGTTGTGTGGCTGGCTGGAAGGTCGACCTTGCTGTATGTGAGAAGCAGTGTAAGTGTTGTGTGGCTGGCTGGAAGGTTGCGAAGCAGTGTAAGTGTTGCTGGCTATGTGCTGTAGAAGCAGTGTAAGTGTTGTGTGGCTGGCTGGAAGGTCGACCTTGCTGTATGTGAGAAGCAGTGTAAGTGTTGTGTGGCTGGCTGGAAGGTCGACCTTGCTGTATGTGAGAAGCAGTGTAAGTGTTGTGTGGCTGGCTGGAAGGTCGACCTTGCTCTATATGAGAAGCAGTAATAATGTTGTGTGGCTGGCTGGTTGACCTTGCTGAATGCAAGATGCAGCTGTGATTATTTGTGTCAAGGTTGTCCATGCTATTTGTAAGAATCAGTCATGTTGTGTTGCAGGCCGGTGTGTTTGTGTCGAGGTCATCTGTACAGCTGGTTCAGATACAAAGGGTGGAAGTCCTCTCGGCCTTACAATTCATCAATATGATCATCTGGATAATTGATGTGCATGTAAGTCTGTCCCTTTTCCAGGTGTGTGACCATAATATGTACATTTTTCAACTCTCACAAACTGTTGTGAGGAAGGCAGCATTTAGTTTTTAAAAATCATATTCCTGTGAAGGCTTATCATACACACTGTCTTTTGTCTTTTAGTTACAAAATTACATTTTACAGACTTGAAAACACATTGAAACTTTTCAAGGATTGTCTCTGTCTTGGAATCTGAGTTTGGACCTCGCTGTCTGGGTAACAGACATTGTAATTTTATGAATTGTATATCATGTATTTATCATCCAAAACTGTGTTCCACAGGAGATATCGCTTGTGTGAGATCAGACGATATCTCCTAGGAGATTGACAGTAGATTTTGTACAATGCCCTGACAATGCTGTGACGTCATGAACTTGATGACGTCACAATGCTATGACATCGCTGCACTGCAAATCTAATGGTAGTACTGTGTTCAGAGATGTACAGTTTTCATTGAAAACTAATGAAGAGTGATTTTGGATGATAAATAGAATCTCACCCTCGTGTCTTCTGATATCAAATATATCAACACTCGTTGATAAAAGTGAAAATATCCTTGGCAAGCCAAATATATCGCCTCGTTGATATTTGTTACTTTATCAAGCCTCGTATGGTTCTTTATATCAACTTTGATATATTTGATATCAAAAGACACTCGGGTGAGATTCTCTATATCATATGTATAGTACAGCCTTCATTCTTGTGTGATGGAGTCAGAGTATACACTCATGACATAGAGAGGTTGCAACTCGGGTTCTCTCCCCCACACACTGTATGAAGAATGAAGTAATAGCACATGTTCTTTATTGCCTGTGTTGGACAGTACAAGTTCCTGCCGGTGGCGGTATTGCCAGCATTCATGGTGTATGTGGGGCTGCTGGGCGGCGCCTCCTACGTCAACATCTTCTACATCCTGCTCCACAGCCAGCGCTTCCCAGCCAAAGACAAGGAACTGTGCATCAACCTCACTGCTCTGTTCATCACAATCGGTCTGTACCTACAGATTCCAACTCTCCATACCTGCACCCTAACTTGTTATCTTTATCCCCATTGTTGTGTCTGTAGATCTACCCTTGACTGTAACCATAAACTTTCAATAGAAACAGGTAGATGGTATAATATTATTAAAGAAGAAAGATTATGTACACTGTGTAAGAACACAATAGGAGATGAACTTCACTTCATGTTATACTGTCCATGTTTAAGTAATGTAAGAAATTCATTCCTACCAAACTATTATTGTAATTATCCATCATTAGATAAATTTATATCCCTCATGTCTTGTACGCATAAAGCACTATTGTTAAAAATAAGCAACTATGTGAAAACCGGACTACGTATGCTCCCATGAAACAAATCTGTACATTTGTATTTTTCTCTATGTCACTATTGCGTGATCTTCATGAGAATAAACCATTCATTCATTCTCCCACAACGCATTTTGAAAGGGATTTTAATATGGACTCCATCAATCTGTCCAGGTGTGCAAGATGTTGTTTCCAGAGCTGATCTTGAACATCATATAGTATTTTAATCTAAACTTGGCTATTTGATAGGTCTAGAAATGATTTGGTGTCGTTAGAAAGTTTTTATTTGAGGAATTTTTAAGAAGTATCTTTCTTGTTTCTTGTACACCAACTTTGACTTTGTCTGGAAAGTGGTGAGAGGGCTAAGATGTTTCCAGAGCCTATCTTGAAAAAAACATACAGTATTTCTTCACATAACTTGGCTCACAGATAGACATAGTGGTGAACTGGTGCTGTTCAAAGGTTATTATTTGGGAAATGCTTAAGAAGTATTTATTTATTGTTTACAACTGACTCTGGTGAGATAGCTTGTTTCGAGAGCATGTCTCGAAAAAACGTGCAATATTTCTTCACCAAACTTGGCGAATACCTAGGCCTAGTGGTGAACTGGTAACTGTATTCTTTACTTTCCATGACAACTAGTTTCATATATTTATTCTCATTAAGTTTTTGGGGCAGTTGGGTAGCCCAGTGGTTAAAGCGTTCGCTCGTCACGCCAAAGACCTGGGTTCGATTCCCCACATGGGTATAATGTGTGAAGCCCATTTCTGGTGTCCCCCGCCGTGAAATTGCTGGAATATTGCTAAATGTGGCATAAAACTAAACTCACTCACTCACTCATTAAGTATTTACCATTGCAGGTGATGCTGATGACAGTGTCCTGTCCTTGTAGAGGCAGAACTGCTTGTTGTAGCTGTGGCACTGATTTCTTAAAGTACATAGTGCCAGCTGATGAGACTCTTGACATCATGTTGTGAAAACATTGATAATGCAACACTTTTAGACCGATATAGCAGAAAACTTTGATAATACAACACTATTTTACATGTAACTTTAGAAAATATTGACAATACAACATGCGCAGATTTGTAATCCTTTGCTTATAAATAGGTTTTCAATCATCACTCATGGTTCACCTTTTAAAAGGAAAAGACACGGTTATTATTTAAATGCACTTTTCATGTTTCAGGAATATGCATCGGAACTGGTTTGGAGACAGCATTATTCACAACACTTTTGAAGAACGACTAGGATTGACTGCTGTCCAAAGTTTTCAGCTGTGTGACAAATGCTGAGAGGATGAGGCCAGTATGGACCATGTTGGTATACTCGCACCTGGATACACTCACTTTGTCAGAACCACTCAGGCCAAAACACAGCTTCGTCAGGAAGCCAGCCTCACGTACAATCACCCTTTATCAACCCACCCCTGCCATCATCTTCCCCTGAGGGGTGGTGGAACAGCCTAGTGGTTAAATCGTTTGCACTCGTCACACCGAAGATCCAGTTCGAATACCCACATGGGTACAATGTGTGAAGCTCATTTCTGGTGTCACCCAACGTGATATTGCTAGAATATTGCTAAAAGCGGCGTAAAACTAAACTCTCTCATCTTCCTGTGTACATCGCTGTCATCTGGAAGGATGTGCAATAGAGACTCTACAGACTAACTATTATATGGACAGTGTGCAGTTAATCAGACAGGTTTTGTCACCAAAAGTTGATATTGCTTTAACTGTATATTATTTAATTATTTATGATTTCATAGAGTCTTACCTCTTTTAGAAAATATCTTTTAAATATCAAATTATATTTTTTGTTGCTGTGTTATTCTAAACTGAATGATTTGGTAATACACATGTAACAAGATAAGTGACGTCAGAAAGGTAAACTTTCAGGTGTGTTCATTTTATGTATTTATAAATTGCTTGAAGGAAAAATAATTCCGACCTTTCTTCTCATGTTCCATATACCCGTGAAGGTCCGGGTTAGAATATTGATCTTCAGTAACCCTTGCTTGTGGTAAGAGGCGACTAACGGGATCGGCTGGTCAGGCTCGCTGACTTGGTTAACACAATGTCTTCGTATCCCAGTTGCGTAGATCGATGCTCATGCTGTTGATCACTGGATTGTCTGGTCCAGACTCGATTATTTACAGACCGCGGCCATATAGCTGGAATATTGCTGAGTGGTGCGTAAAACTAAACTCACTCATGTTACATAACCTGACCTAACCTTGTGTAACATCACAGGGGCGTGTCATGCTTAGAAACACGTTAGTAACGCTGTTTCTAAGCGTGACACGCCCCTGTGTGTAACATATGTTATATTTGGGATTACACTTTCTCAGAAAAGTACATTTTCTAGTACTTTTGTTGGGTTGAGTCCCATCCGGGATTCGAACCCACACCCTCAGAGTTAGGCACCTAATCGCCAGCACACAAAGTCAGCTGCCTACCGCCACTGCGGCTTCTAGTGTATCAAGCACATATGTCAATGTGAGTGCAAGTATTTGAAGCGGTCGTAAAATATGTCTGATCCCAATGGCTCCCCCATGTTAACGACATCACAGACGATGGAAGTCGTATTTCTTACAATGTGTTGACGATGGTACTCAAACTCGGATGTCACTTTCCTATCACGACAGTGTCATTGCAGAACTTCAACTGATTAAAGATATTTATTTGTTTGGTTTCTGAAGACCAATTCTGAACCGGATCTTCACCGGTAACTAATGAAAGAATATTGAAAATATATAGCTAACTAGTCGACCTGGTAGTTTCAATTGCCATCATGGGAATGTATGCAGTTTTTTTATGTTCATGCCTCAAAATATATAATTGTGAAAAATATAACACTATTTAATCTAAAAAAAGGATATGTGAGATTCTGACCTGAGGAAAATCTCGAATTTCTTCATTTGGGGGGTCCTTGATTACAGGAAGAACTGGGCGGAAGGGAACACAGTATGGTTAAGAGACTGTCACAGACAATTCTTCTTAGTTTAGCGGACCGTGAAGATCCGGGGTAGAATAGGTCTTCAGCAACCAATTCTTGTCATAAAAGGCGACTGACTATGCTTGTCGTAAAAGGCGACTAACGGGATCCGGTGGTCAGGATCGCTGACTGGGTTGACACATGTCATCGGTTCCCAATTGCACAAATCGATGCTCCTGCTGTTGATCACTGGATTGTCTGGTCCAGACTCGATTATTTACTGACCGCCGTCATATAGCTGGAATATTGCTGAGTGCGGCGTAAAACTAAACTCACTCACTCTTCGTTTAGCCCTCAACTAAGTCGTGTCATCAACTTAGGGATGTTCATTTTTTTTATTTATGATAGAGTTTTACACTTTGTTGTCATTTCAATAGTCATGTAGAAGTTTGAATGTATTGTCGGAATAAATCCGTGGATGTTTGTGTTTTCAGGAATTAACAATATCCTCCTCCTGAGACAAAAAATGTTATAAATTTGTATTAAATAATTTGTGTAATAATGTGCAATACTTTCTGTGATTGTTAATTTTGTATTTTAATAAATAATGTTTTTAACAAATGACAATAAAAATGATCAAATATGTGTTTTTATGTCTGGAGGGCCAAGACGTCCTGAAGGTGACCCAACTTAAACCAACGCGATCATACCCGATATCTGGCGAAAACCAACAATCTACTTCCCGTGGAGATCCTAGTTCGCCTTTATGGATACGGGACGGCGGGGTAGCCTAGTGGTTAAGTCGTTCGCTTGTCACGCCAAAGACCCGAGTTCGATTCCCCTCAAAGGTACTATGTGTGAAGCCCATTTCTAGTGTCCCCGTCGCGATATTGCTGGAATATTGACAAAACGGCGTGAAACTAAACTCACGCACTTTGTCAATGCATGTGTATCCCAGTATCGTAGATCGAGGTTCATGGTGTACATCAGTTTTCTGGTTCAGATTCGACCATTTACAGGCCACCGTCATATAGATGGAATATTTTGCCAGAGCTGTTATAAACAAAGAATAACAAAGCTGTACCATGACGTCCAGTGGTGCAGCTCCGATGTTTGTCTTCCAATAACAGATCAGAGATTTACAACCTTGGCAGGTCGGCGTGGTAAGTCATCATTCTTCACACCTACAGTTAACGGACCTGTGAAGATCCGGGTTAGAATTGATCTTCAGCAACCCATGCTTGTCGTAAGAGGCGACTAACGGGATCGGGTGGTCAGGCTCACTGACTTGGTTGACACATGTTATCGGTCCTCAATTGCGTATATCGATGCTAATGCTGTTGATCACTCTGTGGTCCAGACTCGATTATTTACAGACCGCTGCCATTTAGCTGGAATATTGCTGAGTGCGGCGTAAAACTAAACTCACTCACTACACTTAACGGAAGCGTAATGCGCCGCTATCATTTGTATGGGATATGGATTTTTAACCAGTCCCCATTTGCATCCTGTAATTTCACACCATTGAATGCTTCTGCAATGAGAGAATTTCATGATTTCCAGCATCTTATGTGTTAATGTTATTTTTTCGCATGTGTGGACACCTGCGAAATAATTTAGAAATTAATTATTTAGTAATACAATCTAATTTTCATTAACCTATATATTTTAGGTTAAAACAGGTCACGACGCAACATCAAGAAACCCATAAATATATCAAATTAATTATGCAGCTGCAACAATTAAGGTCGCCCTGAGACCAACTTTTCTTTGCTTTGCATCAAAGAAAATACGAATCGATATACAATAGACTTCTTTCTATCTTGTACGATTGATGTTTTTGCTTGGATCAACTGAGATTTCCTTAACTCCAGATGAAGAGGATCTGACAATGGAAGGATAGTCAGCAACGATTGCCTGGCGTCCTCAAGTCACTGCCGGGTATTGTGTGTCTCCAGTACAACAATGTGACCGGGTGGTTACGATGTGTGTGACTCGTCTGAAACTTGTCGCCATTACTTGAAGGCGTCTTGTCCGGGATTAAGAGGTTTATTCCTAGCTCAGACTACAAATACTTCCACGTGCTCACTTCCCCTTCCCCACACGCACGCAAACGCCCACAATTCAGAATGACACACGTACGCGCGATGCAGAACGGCGTGCGCATGAGCGCATAGTTGGCCCCTCCGAGCATGCGCACACACACCGAACACTCACTATGCAAAGAAGGTATACCATCAGATCCCGTCGCCTGAAGTTCCGTTACCACGTTGCCCGTTCTTTAAACGCAGTTATTAACCTGAAATAAAGTAAACTGTTTCAAAGAAGTGAGTTTGAGTAATTCCGTATGGTTTTACGTCGCTTTTAGCAGTATTACAGCAATATCATGGCGGGGACACCAGAAATGTGCTTCAAACATTGTACCTATATTGGGAATCGCACCCGTGTCTTTGGCGTGACGACGAACGCTTTAACAACTTGGCTACCCCACCGCCCCACAAGACACGAACAGACTGAAGCACTTTGAACAAAGATAAATCCTCAGTGACTGCCATCAGCTTGTGTCCTGTCAGGTAACATTCACATGCACGCAAATATCTCCCGATGGAGACTGCGCAATCATTGCCGAGACAATCCGGGACTGACGTCATCCGAGTTGGCCCCGGGTGAACATGCCTCCATGTTATAACTGCATTACTACACACAGCGACATGGTACTTCCCTCATCAGTAATCTCATTGGTCCGAGCATACAGTCATTATGACAATATATATCATACCTTATTATCCCACACTCTCATCAAGCTTGATCGTGCATGCTGATTTAAAATTATGATTTCTTGTCTGGAAGATTTATTTCTGAAATGTAAAGTGACGTTTGGTTTCAGGCAACGCGGGTTCCCGGTTTAAGACGTGCGAATGAATACCGTGCTTATGTAATATGAATGATGCTTTCGATGATCTAAATGAAAGTGTCATTGCGAGTTTGCAACGCCATAACAGTTTGCTGAAGAATCCCAAAGAGAAACAGCTCCTATACACATAAATGGTTCGCTTCATGCCTACTGGTCCTTGGAAACCTCTGTGTTCTAGTGGAAGGAGAGTGTCTGCTTGGAGAGCGTAAGATCGAGGTTCAGTACCAACTGTTATACCAAAAAGAGTGAAAGGATGGTAGAAGTTGTAACCCTTCCTGCCTGTGTGGGTTATTCATCTTTAAAAAAAATACACGCATGCACGCAAGCGCACACGTGAAGGTAAATAACTATTTAAGAGCAGGAATCTTTAACTCGATGTTAAACCTCACTTCATCGCACTTATGGGGCGGTGGGGTAGCCTAATGGTTAAAGCGTTGGCCCGTCACGCCGAAGACCCGGGTTCGATTCCCCACATGGGTACAATGTGTGAAGCCCATTTCTGGTGTCCCCCCGCCGTGATGTTGCTGGAATATTGCTAAAAGCGGCGTAAAACCAAACTCAGTCAGTCAGTCAGTCATCGCACTTATTATTCAAGGAAACCCCAAGCCTTTGTCTAGAAATATCGCGGACAACGCTCCTAACCACAGAAAATGAATGCTGAACTTCCAACATTGTCTTAACCCTGCTTGGCATTCAATCGCTTGTGGTCTCGGAAGTCGACCGTAACCTGGGTAATTCAGCCCAGCGTGAATGGAAGTGGAATGGAAGTTGATCACGGAAATATAATGAGCCCTGACTCTGATGTAAATATCGGTGGTGTGACAGATGCCGGTATGCGGTCACGTTCCCATGGTGGTTGCCGTGACTGTAGTCATTAGGAACGCAGGTCGGACGGTGGCCTCACAGATCACCGTCAGGTGATAAGTCCAATAATAATCCACGACCAGTTATAATCCGATAACGGTTTACCTTAAAGGCAACACTTATTCATATTAAACGATCTCCACACGATCTCAGAAGTTGCATCTTCATAAACTATATTGACGGGTGCAGTCAGGAGGTATAACTGGCTTGATGTTTGACTTCTGAAGAACGGGGCGTCCTGTTCCCGTTAGTTACGAGGCCTGGTACAGATTGAAGACAGCCATAATACAGTTAGTATCGAGGTTCAGAGCAATGCGTTTCTTGAATAAAGAGGGTGTAGACTTTGACGATGACTGACTGAGTTTAGTTTTACGCCGCTTTTAGCAACATTCCAGCAACATCACGGCGAGGGGAGCACCGTTTCTTTTGAAATGGGCTTCACTTTGACATTGTGCCCATGTAGGGGAATCGAACCCGGGCCTTCGGCGTGACATGGGCCAACGCTTTAACCCACTGGGTCCCCGCCCTAAAAGCGGCGTAAAACCAAACTCAGTCAGTCAGTCAGTCGATGAAGTGAGCAAGGGTCGTTTTGATCTCTCCCAGAGTACGGTATTCCTGGCTGATTATTTCAAAGAGGGGTTTGCATGTTACATCTGACAGCGTGGGTGTCTGTTTCTGAAAGCGTTGGGTTTAAACGTCATATTCCCGAAAAATCATATCATCTGGTCGTTGTAGGAAAACTTTAAGGACTGATTGCACTCAGAGTTTAGGACTTTGAAGAAATGGAACAGAAAGGCTTTGTTCTTAAGAACAAAGATTATGTTTGGACATTAGAGATGGCGGGAAATATTTGGTACAATGCGTGTATACAGACAATAATCACGTTGCCACAAACTTTAGCTCACAAACATTCTGAACACATATAAATATGTTGACACACTTTAACTAACACTCACACGCATACCCTCATTCAGCAGTACAGAATCTGTTCCGGGGTGTCTTTTCTCGAAAATGTCCCAACTGGCCCTAAGTAGTTAAGGTGAGGTGAGGTGAGGTGAGGTGAGGTGAGGTGAGGTAAGGTGAAATTGGGTTTAACGTCGTGCTTGAGAATATTTCGCTCATATGAAGACGTGCATGCGTGTGTATGTGCGGCTGCTTGTACTAGCCCAGACTGAAGCTGGTTTTATAGTGCTAGCCCACTGAGTTACCATGCCGCAGTGAAGCATGAATACCCCACTCAGACACATTATACTGACTCCGAGCCCACCAGTCCTTGTACCCATTAATGCTGAGCGCCAGGCAGGGACCAACAAGTACCATATTTTAACGTCTTTTGGTATGACGCGGTCGGGGATCGAAACCGCGACCTTCCGCTCTCCGGGCGGACGCCCCAACCGTTACACCATGGAGGCGGTCCTAAGTAGTTAAGACAGAAGTTAGGACATCATACCGTTAGGATAAGACCCATTCTCAAACGACCCTATCCCTGTCCTAACTTGAGCTACCAATCCTAGCTATGACAGCGAGCTCTTCAGTAGGAGAGACAGAAAAACCTTCATTAAGTAGGTGATTCCCCTAAATATTGTCTATGATTCATTCCATAACACACACACACACACACACACACACACACACACACTCACCAGATATATAAGGACAACTACGATCTCGTTTACAAAATAAATGGTAAGACTTGGAAGCGGTGAAATTCAGCTTTTGGTGGACTTAGTAGATCTAGAAGAAATTATAATTAATTACAGTTATAATTAAATTACATATCTTGTATCCAGAAAAAACGAGTGAATAGTACATGAATAGATTTAAATATTTAATGAGATTTTGTAATATCTATCTGTTCGAATTACCATACTTCCAGAAAAAAATATTGTTATATGTTAATATATTCGATATTTCAATTACATTATAGTAGTTTTGAAGTTTTTGAAAATTCATTTATTTGATAAGGAGATAACATTTTTACTTTATAGTTTGAAAGTCTGCTAAAAACGATATGTGCAAAAAAACATTTTCATTTAATTTGTTTTTGATAAAAGTCATGACTAGAACTCTCGTTATACGTCATCTCACAAACTGAAAATACACCTAGGAAATAAACAGGAGTTACTTCCCCTATCAAGTTGGCCTTGACATTGACATTTCACAGCAATGTGACGGAAAAGAGAAATGTTGTGATTAAAAAGGCCGAGAATAGGTAAGAACTGAACAAATCTCTTTTATAGATCTAAAGAATATATGCATTGCAACAAGTGTGTCTATTCATTACCGATAAATTGATAATATGAACTCAATAAACTCTTCTAACTCATCAAAACTGTGTGCTGTTGTAAATTCAAATGTAATTTAGGCGAGTTATTTTGTTTGACAATGTCAAAATTGGTGAACAAACAAGAACCACACCCTGTTGACTTCCACTAAGATAGACTTAGGACAAGTCAGAACCTATCATAGTGTTTGTCCTAATTAAGGATATCCTAGCGCTAGGATACTTTTCGAGAATAAGGTAGAACACCCACCCTAGACCCTAGGATCGAAGTTAGGATATCCTAGGGCTAGGATCCTTTCGAGAATAGGGGCCCTGTTGCACTGCTGCCATCTTGTTTCCGTTTCCCCCCAATGGGGCATTAATCACCATATTGTGTCCGTGGAATAACAAGGCAAAAGAAGCTATTCTTTCATGTCCTGCAATAATGACGAGGGAGATGTGATCTCCTGAAGCTCACGCCCTACATTCAGTTCACCTGGACATTGATCATTTTCTGTCTTAAGGACAAGACCACCAACCAAACTATTTCTCCCGACAAAGAAACGCATAGGTGATATTGATTTTGGAATAACAAGGCAAACGAAACGATTCTTTTATGTCCCGCAATAATGACGAGGGAGTTATGTTCTCCTGAAGCCGAAGCCCTACATTCAGTTCACCTGGACAAGTACCCTTAACAAAACTATATTTTCCAAAAAAGAAACGCATAGGTAATGCTGAAATATGATATTACAAATACATTTAAAAAAGAATTTAGGGTTTGATTGTTATAAATTCGCCATTATAATGCTGGTTTGAGAACATGGAAACCAGCCACAACAGTTATTGAAGACAACGGCCAAATGGGAACAGGCGCCTTCACTTATTGAACTTCTTATAAGCTATACATGACATTTGATCTTTTATACTGTGAAATTTTGCTGCAAACTAATTCAGAATTACATGTGATATCTCACTTTAAATTTATCATATTAAAGTCGTGAAAATACACAGATGCGTTTCTTTTCGGGGAGAGTATATATGAATGGCCTTAGAAAGAAGTATACACCAATCTTTGATGGTGGCTGGAAACGTAAACAAACAAAACAATGTTATGTGACGGTGATGTATTTGATACTGTATCCTAGTGGTGCTTTGGATCTGAGTGAGTGAGTGAGTTTGGCTTTACGCCGCTTTTAGCAATATTCCAGCAATATCACGGCGGGGGACACCAGAAATGGGCTCAACACATTCTACCCATGTGGGGAACCGAACCCGGGTCTTCGGCGTGACGAGCGATCGCCTTAACCACTAGGCTACCCCACCGCCCCTTTGGATCTGACGACTACAGAGCTTCGGTGACAGATTCCAGGTTTAGGTTTAAATAACGTTTTATTGTTTCCGGTTTTCAAGTGCATATTTTCTTTTGCAGCTGTCTTTTACGGTGATGTCAGCTTACAAGGGCTCCAAATGGCCCCGGTTGGAATCAATAAAACAGAAGGGATAAAAACTATCAGCAAACTCACATCTAGAAACAGGAACTGGTGTCCTGTTCTTTCTTAACAACCGGCGGTGAAACCTTGGTGTTAGCAAGATAACGTGATTTGCCAAAGGTTTCAAGGCGAAATAAGGAATTAAAGTGTTTTGTAGTGTAATATTCTTCGTGGCCTTCAATAAAGAAAACGTGACGCGTCGACAACCTGTTTTTAAGAATGATTTACGAACAACTTTCCTGTGGGTTCCATGTTATCAGTCTGTCCTTGTAATCCCAACACACAAAAGAAACGTGATTAAAGCAATGATATAGCAGTGTATCAGAGACCGTTTTTTAACAACGCGTCAAACTGGAAAGGGTGTTTTCTTGGAGACAGATAGGAATTTCACTGCTTACTGGAAGGTCTCAGTAGGGTTTATTGGTGCGGTTGCTGGTGATGCTAGGGTCGTTGACGTCGTTGGCGAGGTATACAATGTAAAATTATTTAAATTACATTATTGAAGGTTGGAGCGGCCCACAAGGACGACGGAGCAGAACGTTTACAAGTTGTAGATTTAACAGCGGACACCTTTAAGTCCCAGGACGAAGATATCATCTTTTTAACCATTATAAAGATGCAGGTTTCAATACCATACGTCCTGCAGCTGTGAAACTGGGAAACCTGAATTAACTGGTTTGTCGGGTTTTTCTGAGATTCTATATTATGGACAGTTTGAATTCCCATGGCGAAGATGTCATATTTTTAACAATGATAAAGATGCAGTTTTCAATATCATGACACGGAGCTGTGAAACTTGAAAAAAATTAATGAATTCTGTTTGTCGTTTTGTTTTAGATGTTGTATATTATGGATGTTGCGCAGTGAGGTATAAACGTATATTGTATAAGAGCCCACATTTCACAATGAAGGTATACCATCTGATCCGTAGCATGAAGTTCTATTACCATGATGCCTGTTCTTTAAACGCAGTTATTGACCAGAAATTAAGGATACATCGTGATTCAAAGAAACGAACAAACAGAAGCACTTTGAACAAACATAAATCCCAAATGTCTGCCGTCAGCTTGTGTCTTGTCATGTGGTATTCACATGCACGCAAATATCTCCCGATGGATACAATCATTGGCGAGACAATCTGGGACTGACGTCATCCGAGTTGGTCCCCGAGTAAACATGCCTTTTAAACTTTGGAGAAACAAAACAAGGGCTTTGTGCGAAGATAATGTTTAAAAATCCGGGATTCGAAACAGTGATCAGCGGACCCTGTCATGGATAAGGGAGGCAACTACATGGTATCATGCATGTATACAGACAATAATCATGGTAACACACTATACCATACTGCAGTGAGGTGTGAATACCCAACACAGACACATTATACTGACTCCGAGCTGACCAGTCCTTGTTGTACCCATTAATGCCGAACGCCAAGCAGGGACCAACAAGTACCATATTTTAACGTCTTTGGCATGACGCGGTCGGGGATCGAACCCGCGACCCTCCGCCTCCTCGCGGACGCTCTAACCACTACACCATGGAGGCGGTCCTAAGTAGTTAAGACAGAAGTTAGGACATCCTACCGTTAGGATAAGACCCATTCTCAAAACGACCCTATGCCTGTTCTAACTTGAGCTACCGATCCTAGCTATGATAGCAAACTCTTCAGTAGGAGAGATAGAAAAACCTTCATTAAGTTGGGGATTCCCCTAAATATTGCCCATGGTTCATTCCATAAAACTCCCAGATATATAAGGGCATCTACAATCTCGTTTACAAGATAAATGGTAAGACTTGGAAGCGGAGAAATTCAGCTTTTGATGGACTTAGTAGATCTAGAAGAAATTATAATTAATTATAGTTATAATTAAATTACATATCTTGTATCCAGAAAAATAGAGTGAATTAGTACATGAATAGATTTAATATATTTAATGAGATTTTCTAATATCTATCTGTTCGAATTACCCTACTTCCAGAAAAAAAAATATTGTTATATGTTAATATATTCGATATTTCAATTACATTATAGTAGTTTTGAAGTTTTTGAAAATTCATTTATTTGATAAGGAGATAACATATTTACTTTATAGTTTGAAAGTCTGATAAAAACGATATATGCAAAAAACATTTTCATTTAATTTGTTTTTGATAAAAGTCATGACTAGAACTCTCGTTATACGTCATCTCACAAACTGAAAATTCACCTAGGAAATAAACAGGAGTTACTTCCCTTATCAAGTTGACCTTGACATTGACATTTCACAGCAATGTGACTGAAAAGAGAAATGTTGTGATGAAAAAGGCCGACAATAGGTAAGAACTGAACAAATCTCTTTTATAGATCTAAAGAATATATGCATTGCAACAAGTGTGTCTATTCATTACCGATAAATTGATAATATGAACTCAATAAACTCTTCTTAACTCATCCAAACTGTGTGCTGTTGTAAATTCAAATATAATTTAGGCGAGTTATTTTGTTTGACAACGTCAAAATTGGTGAACAAACAAGAACCACACCATGTTGACTTCCACTAAGATAGACTTAGGACAAGTCAGAACCTATCCTAGTGTTTGTCCTAATTTAGGATATCCTAGCGCGAGGATACTTTTCGAGAATAAGGTAGAACACCTATCCTAGACCCTAGGATCGAAGTTAGGATATCAGAGGGCTAGGATCCTTTCGAGAATAGGGGCCCTGTTGCTCTGCTGCCATCTTGTTTCCGTTTCTCCAATGGGGCATTAATCACCATATTGTGTCCGTGGAATAACAAGGCAAAAGAAGCTATTCTTTCATGTCCTGCAATAATGACGAGGGAGATGTGATCTCCTGAAGCTCACGCCCTACATTCAGTTCACCTGGACATTGATCATTTTCTGTGTTAAGGACAAGACCACCAACCAAACTATAATCTCCCAACAAAGAAACGCATAGGTGATATTGATTTTGGAATAACAAGGCAAACGAAACGATCTCTTTATGTCCCGCAACAATGGCGAGGGAGTTATGTTCTCCTGAAGCCGAAGCCCTACATTCAGTTCACCTGGACAAGTACCCTCAACAAACCTATATTTTCCAAAAAAGAAACGCATAGGTAATGCTGGAATATGTAATTACAAATACATTTAAAAAAAAAATTAGGGTTTGATTGTTATAATTTCGCGATTATAATCCTGGTTTGAGAACATGGAAACCAGCTACAACAGTTATTGAAGACAACGGCCAAATGGGAACAGGCACCTTCACTTATTGAACTTCTTATAAGCTATACATGACATTTGATCTTTTATACTGTGAAATTTTGCTGCAAACTAATTCAGAATTACATGTGATATCTCACTTTAAATTTATCATATTAAAGTCGGGAAAATACACAGATGCATTTCTTTTCGGGGAGAGTATATATGAATGGCCTTAGAAAGAAGTATACACCAATGTTTGATGGTGTCTGGAAACGTAAACAAACAAAACAATGTTATGTGACGGTGATGCATTTGATAATTGCATCCTAGTTGTGCTTTGGATCTGGGTGAGTGGAGTGAGTTTGGCTTTACGCTGCTTTTAGCAATATTCCAGCAATATCACGGCGGGGACACCAGAAATGGGCTCAACACATTCTACCCATGTGGGGAACCGAACCCTGGTCTTCGGCGTGACGAGCGATCGCCTTAACCACTAGGCTACCCCACTGCCCCTTTGGATCTGACGACTACAGAGCTTCGGTGACAGATTCCAGGTTTAGGTTTAAATAACGTTTTATTGTTTCCGGTATTCAAGTGCATATTTTCTTTTGCAGCTGTCTTTACGGTGATGTCAGCTTACAAGGGCCCAAATGGCCCCGGTTGGAATCAATAAAACAGAAGGATAAAACTATCAGCAAACTCACATCTAGAAACAGGAACTGGTGTCCTGTTCTTCTTAACAACCGGCGGTGAAACCTTGGTGTTAGCAAGATAACGTGGATTTGCCAAAGGTTTCAAGGCGAAATAAGGAATTAAAGTGTTTTGTAGTGTAATATTCTTCGTGGCCTTCAATAAAGAAAACGTGACGCGTCGACAACCTGTTTTTAAGAATGATTTACGAACAACTTTCCAGTGGGTTCCATGTTATCAGTCTGTCCTTGTAATCCCAACACACAAAAGAAACGTGATTAAAGCAATGATATAGCAGTGTATCAGAGACCGTTTTTCAACAACGCGTCAAACTGGAAAGGGTGTTTCTCTTGGAGACAGATAGGAATTTCACCGTTTACTGGAAGGTCTCAGTCGGGTTTATTGGTGCGGTTGTTGGTGATGCTAGGGTCGTTGACGTCGTTGGCGAGGTATACAATGTAAAATTATTTAAATTACATTATTGAAGGTTGGAGCGGCCCACAAGGACGACGGAGCAGAACGTTTACAAGTTGTAGATTTAACAGCGGACACCTTTAAGTCCCAGGACGAAGATATCATCTTTTTAACCATTATAAAGATGCAGGTTTCAATACCATACGTCCTGCAGCTGTGAAACTGGGAAACCTGAATGAACTGGTTTGTCGGTTTTTTCTGAGATTCTATATTATGGACAGTTTGAATTCCCAAGGCGAAGATGTCATATTTTTAACAATGATAAAGATGCAGTTTTCAATATCATGACACGGAGCTGTGGAACTTGAAAAAAATTAATGAATTCTGTTTGTCGTTTTGTTTTAGATGTTGTATATTATGGATGTTGCGCAGTGAGGTATAAAAGTATATTGTATAAGAGCCCACATTTCACAATGAAGGTATACCATCTGATCCGTAGCATGAAGTTCTATTACCATGATGCCTGTTCTTTAAACGCAGTTATTGACCAGAAATTAAGGATACATCGTGATTCAAAGAAACGAACAAACAGAAGTACTTTGAACAAACATAAATCCGTCAGCTTGTGTCTTGTCATGTGGTATTCACATGCACGCAAATATTTCCCGATGGATACAATCATTGCCGAGACAATCTGGGACTGACGTCATCCGAGTTGGTCCCCCAGTGAACATGCCTCAGTGTTATAACTGCATTACTCCACACAGCGACATGGTACTTCCCTCATCACTAATCTCATTGGTCCGATCATACAGTCACTATGACGATATATATCATACCTTATTATCCCACACACTCGTGCCGCTTTTAACCGTGCATGCTGATTTAAAATTATGATTTCTTGTCTGGAAGATTTATTTCTGAAATGTAAAGTGACGTTTGGTTTCAGGCAACGCGGGTTCTTCGGTTTTAGATGCACTCGACCAGATAATAGACTTTATACCGTGCTTATGTAATATGAATGATGCTTTCAGTGATGTAAATCAAAGTGTCATTGCGAGTTTGCAATGAAGGTTTTTTAGCAAAGATAAACCATTTAAACAGCTTCTTCACACAGAAAGGTTTCTGTTTCATATGAAGTCTACTGTCCCTTGTACGCCCCCGTGTTCTAAAGGTCTGCCTGAGAGCGTAAGGTCGGGGTTCAATCCTCGACTGCGTCATACGAAAAGAGGTTAAAGGATGAAAGAGACTGTAACCCTTCCTGGATGAGCATGAGTGGGATATTTATCTTAGAAATGTTAATACCGGCATCAGTCTGGGCATGTACAAGCACGCACGCACGTCACCTATAATTCAAAGAAACCCCAAGCCTTTGTCTAAATATATTCCGGAAAACATTCCTTGACCATTCTAACTGAACGCTTAACTTCCAACATCGTCTTAACCCTTCGTAGAATTGAATCGCTCTTGGTCTTAGGAGCCGAACTTAACCTGGGTAATTCATCCCAGCGTGAATGGAAGTGGAATGGAAGTTGATCACGGAAATACGATGAGCCCTGACTGCGATCAGTATATCGATGGTGTGACAGATGCCGGTATGCGGTCACGTTCCCACGGTGGTTGGCGTGACTGTAGTCATTAGGACCGCTGGTCGGGTGGTCTCACAGATCACCGTCAGGTGATAAGTCCAATAATAATCTGAGACCAGTTACAGTTTCTCATAACAGTTTATCTTCAAGGCAACACTTATTCATATGAAACGACCACCACAAAATCTGAGAGGTGGAATCTTCATAAACTACATTGACGGATGCTATGTGGACTTCAAAAGAAGGGGACGTTTTGTTCCCGTTAGTTACGAGGCCTGGTACAGATTGAAGACAGCCATAATACAGTTAGTATCGCAGTTTAAAAGCAAGGCGTTTCATGAATCACCTTAAAAGGACATTGACATTGACGATAAAATATGTAAGGGTCATTTGGAGCTATCATCCATTCTACGGTACTCCTACCGAAAGAGTCAGTGTCTGCTTCTGATTGAGTTTGGTTTTATTGGTTTTACGCCGCTCTCAGCAATATTCCAGCAATATGGTGGCGGTCTGTAAATAATCGAGTCTGGACCAGACAATCCAGTGATCAACAGCATGAGCATTGATCTGCGCAATTGGGAACTGATGACATGTGTCAATTAAGTCAGCGAGCCTGACCACCCGATCCCGTTAGTCGCCTCTTACGACAAGCATAGTCGCCTTTTATGGCAAGCACATGAGTTGCTGAAGACCTATTCTACCCTGGATCTTCACGGGTCCGCAGTTTAAGAGCAAGGCGTTTCATGAATCACCTTAAGAGGGCATTGACATTGACGATGAAATATGTAAGGGTCATTTGGAGCTATCATCCATTCTATGGTAATTCTACCGAAAGAGTCAGTGTCTGCTTCTGATTGAGTTTTGGTTTTATTGTCATGTTAGACAATATTCCAGGAAATTCATAGCATATCATCTGACTGTTGAAGGAAACATGCCTTTTAAACTTTGGAGAAACAAAACAAGGGCTTTGTGCGAAGATAATGTTTAAAAATCCGGGATTCGAAACAGTGATCAGCGGACCCTGTCATGGATAAGGGAGGCAACTACATGGTATCATCCATGTATACAGACAATAATCATGGTAACACACTATAACTAAAACTTGTATACTGAAGAAACATAAATATGCAGTGCTTCGGTGACTCTTCACGGTCAAGTAAGGTTTAGATAACGTTTAAACATTTTGGTCAGGTCCAGTTTTCAAGTGTTTTCTTTTTCTGTTCTAGTTTTAGGTAAGGTCAGCTTACAAGAGCAGCAAATGTCTCCAGTTTGTGTCCATTACACTTAGAGGATAACAACTAGGAATCTCACATATAAAGGAAGAAGTCGTGTCCGGTTCTTTCATAACAACCGGCGGATAACGTGATTTAGCAAAGGTTTCAACTGAAGAAATACAATTAAAGTGTTTTCTAGTGTAAAACTGCTCGGGCCCTAAAATATAAAACATGTGACGCGTCGACAACCTGTTTTCAAGAATGATTTACTAATTACTTTCCCAGTGGGTTCCACGTTATTGGTCTGTCCTTGTAATCCCAACACACGAAAGAAAACTTGCTGAAAGCAATTACATACCGATGTATTGGCGACCGTTTGTACCAACGCATCAGACTGAAAAGGGTGTTTGTCTTGGAGACAGATACAATTTCGCTGCTTACTGGAAGGTCTCAGTAGGGTGTATTACTGCGGTTGCTGGTGGTGCGAGGGTCGTTGACGTCGTTGGCGAATTACATAATCTTAAATGATTTAAATTACATTATTGAAGGTTGGAGCGGCCCCAGGGGACCACAGAGCAGAACGTTTACAAGTTGTAGATTTAACAGCGGACACCTTTAAGTCCCAGGACGAAGATATCATCTTTTTAACCATTATAAAGATGCAGGTTTCAATACCATACGTCCTGCAGCTGTGAAACTGGTAATCCTGCATGACTTGGTTTGTCGTTTTTTCTGAGATTGTATGTTATGGACAATTTGAATTCCCAAGGCGAAGATGTCATATTTTTAACAATGATAAAGATGCAGTTTTCAATATCATGACACGGAGCTGTGAAACTTGAAAAACTGAATGAATTCTGTTTGTCGTTTTGTTTTAGATGTTGCATATTATGGATGTTGTGCAGTGAGATATAAAAGTACATTGTATAAGAGCCCACATTTCACAATGAAGGTATACCATCTGATCCGTCGCATGAAGTTCTATACCTTGATGCCCGTTCTTTAAACGCAGTTATTGACCAGAAATTAAGTATAGAACGTGATTCAAAGAAACGAACAAACAGAAGTACTTTGAACAAACATAAATCCGTCAGCTTGTGTCTTGTCATGTGGTATTCACATGCACGCAAATATTTCCCGATGGATACAATCATTGCCGAGACAATCTGGGACTGACGTCATCCGAGTTGGTCCCCCAGTGAACATGCCTCAGTGTTATAACTGCATTACTCCACACAGCGACATGGTACTTCACTCATCACTAATCTCATTGGTCCGATCATACAGTCACTATGACGATATATATCATACCTTATTATCCCACACACTCGTCAAGCTTAATCGTGCATGCTGATTTAAAATTATGATTTCTTGTCTGGAAGATTTATTTCTGAAATGTAAAGTGACGTTTGGTTTCAGGCAACGCGGGTTCCCGGTTTTAGATGTGCACTCGACCAGATAATAGAGTTTATACCGTGCTTATGTAATATGAATGATGCTTTCAGTGATGTAAATCAAAGTGTCATTGCGAGTTTGCAATGAAGATTTTTTAGCAAAGATAAACCATTTAAACAGCTTCTTCACACAGAAAGGTTTCGTTTCATATGAAGTCTACTGTCCCTTGTACGCCCCCGTGTTCTAGCGTCTGCCTGGAGAGCGTAAGGTCGGGGTTCAATCCCGACTGCGTCATACGAAAAGAGGTTAAAGGATGATAGAGACTGTAACCCTTCCTGGATGAGCATGAGTGGGATATTTATCTTAGAAATGTTAACACCGGCATCAGTCTGGGCATGTACAAGCACGCACGCACGTCACCTATAATTCAAAGAAACCCCAAGCCTTTGTCTAAATATATTCCGGAAAACATTCCTTGACCATTCTAAATGAACGCTTAACTTCCAACATCGTCTTAACCCTTCGTAGAATTGAATCGCTCTTGGTCTTAGGAGCCGAACTTAACCTGGGTAATTCATCCCAGCGTGAATGGAAGTGGAATGGAAGTTGATCACGGAAATACAATGAGCCCTGACTGCGATCAGTATATCGATGGTGTGACAGATGCCGGTATGCGGTCACGTTCCCACGGTGGTTGGCGTGACTGTAGTCATTAGGACCGCTGGTCGGGTGGTGGCCTCACAGATCACCGTCAGGTGATAAGTCCGATAATAATCTGAGACCAGTTACAGTTTCTAATAACAGTTTATCTTCAAGGCAACACTTATTCATATGAAACGACCACCACAAAATCTGAGAGGTGGAATCTTCATAAACTACATTGACGGATGCTATGTGGACTTCAAAAGAAGGGGACGTTTTGTTCCCGTTAGTTACGAGGCCTGGTACAGATAGAAGACAGCCATAATACAGTTAGTATCGCAGTTTAAAAGCAAGGCGTTTCATGAATCACCTTAAAAGGACATTGACATTGACGATGAAATATGTAAGGGTCATTTGGAGCTATCATCCATTCTACGGTACTCCTACCGAAAGAGTCAGTGTCTGCTTCTGATTGAGTTTGGTTTTATTGGTTTTACGCCGCTCTCAGCAATATTCCAGCAATATGGCGGCGGTCTGTAAATAATCGAGTCTGGACCAGACAATCCAGTGATCAACAGCATGAGCATTGATCTGCGCAATTGGGAACCGATGACATGTGTCAATTAAGTCAGCGAGCCTGACCACCCGATCCCGTTAGTCGCCTCTTACGACAAGCATAGTCGCCTTTTATGGCAAGCACATGAGTTGCTGAAGACCTATTCTACCCCGGATCTTCACGGGTCCGCAGTTTAAGAGCAAGGCGTTTCATGAATCACCTTAAGAGGGCATTGACATTGACGATGAAATATGTAAGGGTCATTTGGAGCTATCATCCATTCTATGGTACTCCTACCGAAAGAGTCAGTGTCTGCTTCTGATTGAGTTTGGTTTTATTGTCATGTTAGACAATATTCCAGGAAATTCATAGCATATCATCTGACTGTTGAAGGAAAACCTGAAATACTGATTGCATTCGGCGTTTTAAACTTTGGAGAAACAACACAACAAAGGCTTTGTGCGAAGATAATGTTTAAAAATCCGGGATTCGAAACAGTGATCAGCGGACCCTGTCATGGATAAGGGAGGCAACTATATGGTATCATCCATGTATACAGACAATAATCATGGTAACACACTATAACTAAAACTCGTATACTGAAGAAACATAAATATGCAGTGCTTCGGTGAGTCTTCACGGTCAAGTAAGGTTTAGATAACGTTTAAACATTTTGGTCAGGTCCAGTTTTCAAGTGTTTTCTTTTTCTGTTCTAGTTTTAGGTAAGGTCAGCTTACAAGAGCAGCAAATGTCTCCAGTTTGTGTCCATTACACTAAGAGGATAACAACTAGGAATCTCACATATAAAGGAAGAAGTCGTGTCCGGTTCTTTCATAACAACCGGCGGATAACGTGATTTACCAACGGTTTCAACTGAAGAGATGGAATTAAAGTGTTTTGTAGTGTAAAACTGCTCGGGCCCTAAAATATAGAACTCGTGACGCGTCGACAACCTGTTTTCAAGAATGATTTACGAGCTACTTTCCTAGTGGGTTCCACGTTATTGGTCTGTCCTTGTAATCCCAACACACGACAGAAAACTTGCTGAAAGCAATTATATACCGATGTATTGGCGACCGTTTGTACCAACGCATCAGACTGAAGAGGGTGTTTGTCTTGGAGACAGATACAATTTCGCTGCTTACTGGAAGGTCTCAGCATAGGCGGATCCAGAGGGGGTGGGGGGGTGTGGGTGCAGGGGTGCGCACCCCCCCTTTTGTGCTGAAAGTTTGTTAAATGACCATTGAAACTCGGGTGAAAATGAAGTGTGCACAACTCCTTTTCTCAATAGTGTGCACCCCCCCTTTCTCCAAAAGCTGTATCCGCCCCTGCTCAGTAGGGTGTATTAGTGCGGTTGCTGGTGGTGCTAGGGTCGTTGACGTCGTTGGCGAATTACATAATCTAATATATGTTTTAAATTACGTTATTGAAGGTTGGAGCGGCCCCAGGGGACGACGGAGCAGAACGTTTACAAGTTGTAGATTTGACAGCGGACACCTTTAACTCCCAGGACGAAGATGCCATCTTTTTTACCATTATAAAGAAGCAGTTTTCAATACTATACGTCCTGCAGCTGTGAAACTGGGAAACCTGAATGAACTGGTTTGTCGTTTTTTCTGAGATTCTACTTTATGGACAATTTTAATTCCCAAGTCGAAGATGTCATACTTTTTAACGATCATAAAGATGCATTTTTCAATATCATGCCACGCACAGCTGTGAGACTTGAAAAACCAAAGGAATTAGTTTATCGTTTTGTTTTAGAGGTCATATATTATGGATGCTGGGCAGTGAGGTATAAAAGTACATTGTATAAGAGCCCACATTTCACAATGAAGGTATACCATCTGATCCGTCTCATGAAGTTCCATTACCTCGATGTCCGTTCATTAAACGCAGTTATTAGCCAGAAATTAAGGATACATCGTGATTCAAAGAAACGGACAGACAGAAGTACTTTGAACAAACATGAATCCTCAATGACTGCCGTCAGCTTGTATCGTGTCATGTGATGTTCACGTGCACGCAAATATCTCCTGATGGATACTTGGCAATCATTGGCGAGACAATCTGGGACTGACGTCATCCGAGTTGGCCCCGAGTGAACATGCCTCCATGTTATAACTGCATTACTCCATACAGCGACATGGTACTTCACTCATCACTCATCTCATCGGTCCTAGCATACAGTCACGACGACGATATGTATCATACCTTAAGCTGATTACCCCCACACTCATCAAGCTTAATCGCGCATGCTGTGCTTATGTAATATGAATGGTGCTTTCAATGATCTAGAGCAAAGTGTCATTGCGAGTTTGCAACGCCATAATTCAATATCACGAAGATGCCATCTTTTTAACTCTCATAAAGATGCAGTTTTCAATATCATTCCGGAAGACACTCCTTGACCATAGTAAATGAACGCTAAACATCCAAAATCGTCTTAACCCTGCGAGGAATTGAATCGCTTGTGGTCTCGGAAGTCGACCTTAACCTGGATAATTATTCCCAGCGTGAATGTAAGTGGAATGGAAGTTGCTCACGGAAATATTATGAGCCCTGACTCCGATCGGAATATCTGTGTTGTGACAGATGCCCGTCACGTTCCTATGGTGGTTGCCGTGACTGTAGTCATTAAGAAAGCTGGTCGGGGCGCGGCCTCACAGATCACAGAGATGCCAACCCCAATTTAACCCATTTAGTATTTTGACGAAAAAATGATTCAAAAATTAGTATTTTGGGGCCAAAATTTGTATTAACTTTTCAAAGATTTTTCATATTTATTAAAAATATATAGATATTCAAAGAATTTGTTATTAACATTGTACTCACCTAAATCAGTAGTAAGCATCCACATATCAAACCGAAACATGAGTCTCATTAACCAATTCAGACAATGACCTACTTTTCAGCCGATCCGAATTTGCTCGTGTGAAAGTTGAAAAGAGAGACTACAAATAACTGTGGTTACACTTAATTCCAATTCCTTGTTTCATAAGAAAATGATATTTATAAATTTATTTTAATTTTAAAGTTTAGATAAATCGCATTTCTATATTCTATGTCGAGGTGTAGGCACCATGTCTTTAACTAAGACGTCACAGACTGCCCCGTTTGAAGAGGTCGTACAATGATTTACAATTCAACTGGCTCACTGGTTACACCTGTTATGTGTTATTTGTGCTTATTAAATGTATTTGTGTAACGTAGAATGTGATTGATATAATATTATGTCCGTAACAGACCGCCAAACCTTTCTAGCGGCATAGCCCCGTTTTGAGTTTTCCATGATTTCCGTTTGTCAGAGCAAGCTGTACCACAGAGCACGCTGCACGACATGTTTGCAAGTAGAAGGAGCGTAGTGTTGCAATATGCAAGTGATTATATGTATCAAATAATACTGATGAATATTTGCGTATCCAGTTGAATGAGTGGGTCTCAAAATTCTGTACTGGTTATTGTACTGAGCTGCGCAATAGGACGGAACCCAGTCAGCAGGAAATGAGACTGTTGTGTAATCAATGTTTTGACTTGACTTGATACTGAATAAAATGTGGTTGAAACTTATTGTGTATGGTAAGTATGCTATTTGATAATTTAGTTTAATGTATTTTTTTATAAATGCGTATATTTTTGCTGCTATGTAGTCACGTATTTTGTGTTGTGTTTTCGTAACGAGTATTATAAAATCCTATGGGCTGGCATCTCTGAGATCACCGTCAGGTAAGTCCGATAATAATCCACGACCAGTTATAATCCTGATAACGGTTTACCTTAAAGGCAACACTTATTCATATTAAACGATCTCCACACGATCTCAGAAGTTGCATCTTCATAAACTATATTGACGGGTGCAGTCAGGAGGTATAGCTGGCTTGATGTTTGACTTCAGAAGAACGGGGCGTCCTGTTCCCGTTAGTTACGAGGCCTGGTACAGATTGAAGACAGCCATAATACAGTTAGTATCGAGGTTCAGAGCAATGCGTTTCTTGAATAAAGAGGGTGTAGACTTTGACGATGACTGACTGAGTTTAGTTTTACGCCGCTTTTAGCAATATTCCAGCAATATCACGGCGGGGGACACCAGAAATGGGCTTCACACATTGTGCCCATGTGGGGAATCGAACCCGGGCCTTCGGCGTGACGAGCCAACGCTTTAACCACTAGGCTACCCCACCGCCCCCTTTGACGATGAAGTGAGCAAGGGTCGTTTTGATCTCTCCCAGAGTACGGTATTCCTGGCTGATTATTTCAAAGAGGGGTTTGCATGTTACATCTGACAACGTGGGTGTCTGTTTCTGAAAGCGTTGGGTTTAAACGTCATATTCCCGAAAAATCATATCATCTGGCCGTTGTAGGAAAACTTTAAGGACTGATTGCACTCAGAGTTTAGGACTTTGGAGAAATGGAACAGAAAGGACTTTGTGCTGAGGAACCAAAGATTATGTTTGGACATTAGAGATGGCGGGAAATATTTGGTACAATGCGTGTATACAGACAATAATCACGTTCCCACAAACTTTAGCTCACACACATTCTGAACACATGTAAATATGTTAACACACTTTAACTAACACTCACACGCATACCCTCATTCAGCAGTACAGAATCTGTTCCAGGGTGTCTTTTCTCGAAAATGTCCCAGCTAGGAAAGGCCCTAAGTAGTTAAGGTGAGGTGAGGTGAGGTAAAATTGGGTTTTACGTCGTGCTTGACGTGCATGCGTGTGTATGTGTATGTGCGGCTGCTTGTACTAGCCCAGACTGAAGCTGGTTTTATAGTGCTAGCCCACTGAGATACCATGCCGCAGTGAAGCATGAATACCCCACTCAGACACATTATACTGACTCAGAGCCGACCAGTCCTTGTTGTACCCATTAATGCCGAACGCCAAGCAGGGACCAACAAGTACCATATTTTAACGTCTTTTGGTATGACGCGGTCGGGGATCGAACCCGCGACCCTCCGCTCTCCGGGCGGACGCTCTAACCACTACACCATGGAGGCGGTCCTAAGTAGTTAAGACAGAAGTTAGGACATCCTACCGTTAGGATAAGACCCATTCTCAAAACGATCCTATCCCTGTCCTAGCTTGAGCTACCGATCCTAGCTATGATAGCGAGCTCTTCAGTAGGAGAGATAGAAAAACCTTCATTAAGTAGGTGATTCCCCTAAATATTGCCCATGATTCATTCCATAAAACTCCCAGATATATAAGGGCATCTACAATCTCGTTTACAAGATAAATGGTAAGACTTGGAAGCGGTGAAATTCAGCTCTTGGTGGACTTCGTAGATCTAGAAGAAATTATAATTAATTATAGTTATAATTGAATTACATATCTTGTATCCATGAAAAAAGAGTGAATAGTACATGAATAGATTTAAAATATTTAATGAGATTTTGTAATATCTATCTGTTCGAATTACCATACTTCCAGAAAAAAATATTGTTATATGTTAATATATTCGATATTTCAATTACATTATAGTAGTTTTGAAGTTTTTGAAAATTCATTTTATTTGATAAGGAGATAACATTTTTACTTTATAGTTTGAAAGTCTGCTTAAAACGATATGTGCAAAAAAACATTTTCATTTAATTTATTTTGATAAAAGTCATGACTAGAACTCTCGTTATACGTCATCTCACAAACTGAAAATTCACCTAGGAAATAAACAGGAGTTACTTCCCCTATCAAGTTGGCCTTGACATTGACATTTCACAGCAATGTGACAGAAAAGAGAAATGTTGTGATTAAAAAGGCCGAGAATAGGTAAGAACTGAACAAATCTCTTTTATAGATCTAAAGAATATATGCATTGCAACAAGTGTGTCTATTCATTACCGATAAATTGATAATATGAACTCAATAAACTCTTCTTAACTCATCCAAACTGTGTGCTGTTGTAAATTCAAATATAATTTAGGCGAGTTATTTTGTTTGACAACGTCAAAATTGGTGAACAAACAAGAACCACACCATGTTGACTTCCACTAAGATAGACTTAGGACAAGTCAGAACCTATCCTAGTGTTTGTCCTAATTAAGGATATCCTAGCGCTAGGATACTTTTCGAGAATAAGGTAGAACACCTATCCTAGACCCTAGGATCGAAGTTAGGATATCAGAGGGCTAGGATCCTTTCGAGAATAGGGTCCCTATTGCTCTGCTGCCATCTTGTTTCCGTTTCCCCTCCAATGGGGCATTAATCACCATATTGTGTCCGTGGAATAACAAGGCAAAAGAAGCTATTCTTTCATGTCCTGCAATAATGACGAGGGAGATGTGATCTCCTGAAGCTCACGTCCTACATTCAGTTCACCTGGACATTGATCATTTTCTGTGTTAAGGACAAGACCACCAACCAAACTATAATCTCCCAACAAAGAAACGCATAGGTGATATTGATTTTGGAATAACAAGGCAAACGAAACGATTCTTTTATGTCCCGCAATAATGGCGAGGGAGTTATGTTCTCCTGAAACCGAAGCCCTACATTCAGTTCACCTGGACAAGTACCCTCAACAAAACTATATTTTCCAAAAAAAGAAACGCATAGGTAATGCTGAAATATGAAATTACAAATACCTTTTAAAAAAAATTAGGGTTTGATTGTTATAATTTCGCCATTATAATGCTGCTTTGAGAACATGGAAACCAGCCACAACAGTTATTGAAGACAACGGCCAAATGGGAACAGGCGCCTTCACTTATTGAACTTCTTATAAGCTATACATGACATTTGATCTTTTATACTGTGAAATTTTGCTGCAAACTAATTCAGAATTACATGTGATATCTCACTTTAAATTTATCATATTAAAGTCGTGAAAATACATAGATGCGTTTCTTTTCGGGGAGAGTATATATGAATGGCCTTAGAAAGAAGTATACACCAATGTTTGATGGTGGCTGGAAACGTAAACAAACAAAACAATGTTATGTGACGGTGATGTATTTGATACTGTATCCTAGTGGTGCTTTGGATCTGAGTGAGTGAGTGAGTTTGGCTTTACGCTGCTTTTAGCAATATTCCAGCAATATCACGGCGGGGGACACCAGAAATGGTGTCAACACATTGTACCCATGTGGGGAACCGAACCCGTGTATTCGGCGTGACGAGCGATCGCCTTAACCACTAGGCTACCCCACCGCCCCTTTGGATCTGACGACTACAGAGCTTCGGTGACAGATTCCAGGTTTAGGTTTAAATAACGTTTTATTGTTTCCGGTTTTCAAGTGCATATTTTCTTTTGCAGCTGTCTTTTACGGTGATGTCAGCTTACAAGGGCTCCAAATGGCCCCCGTTGGAATCAATAAAACAGAAGGGATAAAAACTATCAGCAAACTCACATCTAGAAACAGGAACTCGTGTCCTGTTCTTTTTTAACAACCGGCGGTGAAACCTTGGTGTTAGCAAGATAACGTGATTTGCCAAAGGTTTCAAGGCGAAATAAGAAATTAAAGTGTTTTGTAGTGTAAAATTCTTCGCTGCCTTCAATAAAGAAAACGTGACGCGTCGACAACCTGTTTTTTAAGAATGATTTGCGAACAACTTTCCTGTGGGTTCCATGTTATCAGTCTGTCCTTGTAATCCCAACACACAAAAGAAACGTGATTAAAGCAATGATATAGCAGTGTATTAGAGACCGTTTTTTAACAACGCGTCAAACTGAAAAGGGTGTTTGTCTTGTAGACAGACAGGAATTTCACCGCTTACTGGAATGTCTCGGTGCCGCGGTGCGGTTGCTGGTGATGCTAGGGCCGTTGACGTCGTTGGCGAGTTATACAATGTAAAATTATTATAATGACATTATTAAAGGTTGGAGCGGCCCCAGAAGTCGACGGAGCAGAACGTTTACAAGTTGTAGATTTAACAGCGGACACCTTTAATTCCCAGGACGAAGATGTCATCTTTTTAACCATTATAAAGAAGCAGTTTTCAATACCATACGTCCTGCAGCTGTGAAACTGGAATCCTGAATCATTTGGTTTGTCGTTTTTTTCTGAGATTCTATATTATGGACAATTTTAATTCCCAAGGCGAAGATGACATATTTTTAACAATGATAAAGATGCAGTTTTCAATATCATGACACGGAGCTGTGAAACTTGAAAAACTGAATGAATTCTGTTTGTCGTTTTGTTTTAGATGTTGTATATTATGGATGTTGCGCAGTGAGGTATAAAAGTATATTGTATAAGAGCCCACATTTCACAATGAAGGTATACCATCTGATCCGTAGCATGAAGTTCTATTACCATGATGCCTGTTCTTTAAACGCAGTTATTGACCAGAAATTAAGTATAGACCGCGATTCAAAGAAACGAACAAACAGAAGTACTTTGAACAAACATAAATCCTTAATGACTGCCGTCAGCTTGTGTTTTGTCATGTGGTATTCACATGCACGCAAATATTTCCCGATGGATACAATCATTGCCGAGACAATCTGGGACTGACGTCATCCGAATTGGTCCCCGAGTGAACATGCCTCCATGTTATAACTGCATTACTTCACACAGCGACATGGTACTTCACTCATCACTAATCTTATTGGTCCGATCATACAGTCACTATGACAATATATATCATACCTTATTATCCCACACACTCATCAAGCTAAATCGTGCATGCTGATTTAAAATTATCATTTCTTGTCTGGAAGATTTATTTCTGAAATGTAAGTGAAGTTTTGTTTCAGGCAACGCGGGTTCCCGGTTTTAGATGTGCACTCGACCAGATAATAGAGTTTATACCGTGCTTATGTAATATGAATGATGCTTTCAGTGATGTAAATGAAAATGTCATTGCGAGTTTGCAATGAAGATTTATTAGCAAAGATAAATCATTTAAACAGCTTCTGTACACAGAAAGGTTTCGTTTCATATGAAGTCTACTGTCCCTTGTACGGCTCCGTGTTCTAGCGTCTGCCTGGAGAGCGTAAGGTCGGGGTTCAATCCCGACTGCGTCATACGAAAAGAGGTTAAAGGATGGTAGAGACTGTAACCCTTCCTGGATGAGCATGAGTGGGATATTTATCTTAGAAATGTTAAAACCAGCATCAGTCTGGGCATGTACAAGCACGCACGCACGTCACCTATTATTCAAAGAAACCCCAAGCCTTTGTCTAAATATATTCCGGAAAACATTCCTTGACCATACTAAATGAACGCTTAACTTCCAACATCGTCTTAACCCTTCGTAGAATTGAATTGCTTGTGGTCTTAGAAGCCGAACTTAACCTGGGTAATTCATCCCAGCGTGAATGAAAGTGGAATGGAAGTTGATCACAGAAATATAATGAGCCCTGACTGCGATCAGAATATCGATGGTGTGACAGATGCCGGTATGCGGTCACGTTCCCACGGTGGTTGCCGTGACTGTAGTCATTAGGAACGCTGGTCGGGTGGTGGCCTCACAGATCACCGTCAGGTAAGTCCGATAATAATCTGAGACCAGTTACAGTTTCTGATAACAGTTTATCTTCAAGGCAACACTTATTCATATGAAACGACCACCACAAAATCTGAGAGGTGGGATCTTCATAAACTACATTGACGGATGCTGTGTGGACTTCAAAAGAAGGGGACGTTTTGTTCCCGTTAGTAACGAGGGGTACAGATTGAAGACAGCCATAATACAGTTAGTATCGCAGTTTAAGAGCAATGCGTTTCATGAATCACCTTAAGAGGACATTGACATTGACGTTGAAATATGTAAAGGTCATTTGGAGCTATCATCCATTCAAGAGTCAGTGTCTGCTTCTGATTGAGTTTGGTTTTATTGCCATGTTAGACAATATTCCAGGAAATTCATAGCATATCATCTGACTGTTGAAGGAAAACCTGAAATACTGATTGCATTCGGCGTTTTAAACTTTGGAGAAACAAAACAACAAGGGCTTTGTGCGAAGATAATGTTTAAAATCCGGGATTCGAAACTGTGATCAGCGGATCCTGTCATGGATAAGGGAGGCAACTATATGGTATCATCCATGTATACAGACAATAATCATGGTAACACACTATAACTAAAACTCGTATACTGAAGAAACATAAATATGCAGTGCTTCGGTGACTCTTCACGGTCAAGTAAGGTTTAGATAACGTTTAAACATTTTGGTCAGGTCCAGTTTTCAAGTGTTTTCTTTTTCTGTTCTAGTTTTAGGTAAGGTCAGCTTACAAGAGCAGCAAATGTCTCCAGTTTGTGTCCATTACACTTAGAGGATAACAACTAGGAATCTCACATATAAAGGAAGAAGTCGTGTCCGGTTCTTTCATAACAACCGGCGGATAACGTGATTTACCAACGGTTTCAACTGAAGAGATGGAATTAAAGTGTTTTGTAGTGTAAAACTGCTCGGGCCCTAAAATATACAACATGTGACGCGTGGACAACCTGTTTTCAAGAATGATTTACGAGCTACTTTCCTAGTGGGTTCCACGTTATTGGTCTGTCCTTGTAATCCCAACACACGACAGAAAACTTGCTGAAAGCAATTATATACCGATGCATTGGCGACCGTTTGTACAAACGCATCAGACTGAAAAGGGTGTTTGTCTTGGAGACAGATACAATTTCGCTGCTTACTGGAAGGTCTCAGTAGGGTGTATTAGTGCGGTTGCTGGTGGTGCTAGGGTCGTTGACGTCGTTCGCGAATTACATAATCTTAAATGATTTAAATTACATTATTGAAGGTTGGAGCGGCCCCAGGGGACCACGGAGCAGAAGGTTTACAAGTTGTAGATTTGACACCGGACACCTTTAATTCCCAGGACGAAGATGTCATCTTTTTTAACCATTGTAAAGAAGCAGTTTTCAATACCATACGTCCTGCAGCTGTGAAACTGGGAAACTTGAATGAACTGGTTTGTCGGGGTTTTCTGAGATTCTACTTTATGGACAATTTTAATTCCCAAGGCGAAGATGTCATATTTCTAGCGATCATAAAGATGCATTTTTCAATTTCATGCCACGCACAGCTGTGAGACTTGAAAAACCAAAGGAATTCGTTTATCGTTTTGTTTTAGAGGTCATATATTATGGATGTTGTGCAGTGAGGTATAAAAGTACATTGTATAAGAGCCCACATTTCACAATGAACGTATACCATCTGATCCGTCGCATGAAGTTCCATTACCTCGATGTCCGTTCTTTAAATGCGGTAGAAATTAGGTATAGAACGTGATTCAAAGAAACGAACAAACAGAAGTACTTTGAACAAACATAAATCCTTAATGACTGCCGTCAGCTTGTGTTTTGTCATGTCGTATTCACATGCACGCAAATATTTCCCTATGGATACTTCGCAAACATTGCGAGACAATCTGGGACTGACGTCATCGGAGTTGACTCCGAGTGAATATGCTTTCAGATTATAACTGCATTACTCCACACAGCGACATGGTACTTCCCTCATCACTCATCTCATCGATCCTAGCATACAGTCACTACGACGATATGTATCATACCTTAAGCTTATTACCCCCCACACTCATCAAGCCTAATCGCGCATGCTATGCTTATGTAATATGAATGGTGCTTTCAATGATCTAGAGCAAAGTGTCATTGCGAGTTTGCAAAGCTATTATTCAATATCACGAAGATGCCATCTTTTTACGCTCATAAAGATGCAGTTTTCAATATCATTCCGGAAGACACTCCTTGACCATAGTAAATGAACTCTAAACATCCAAAATCGTCTTAACCCTGCGAGGAATTGAATCGCTTGTGGTCTCGGAAGTCGACCGTAACCTGGGTAATTATTCCCAGCGTGAATGTAAGTGGAATGGAAGTTGCTCACGGAAATATAATGAGCCCTGACTCCGATCGGAACATCTGTGTTGTGACAGATGCCCGTATGCGGTCACGTTCCCATGGTGGTTGCCGTGACTGTAGTCATTAGGAACGCTGGTAGGGGCGCGGCCTCACAGATCACAGAGATGCCAATCCTAATTTTGCCCATTTAGTATTTTGGCCAAAAACTGATTAAAAAATTAGTATTTTGGGGCCAAAATTAGTATTAACTTTTCCAAAGAATTTTTATTTAATAAAACAACTATATAGATATTCTAAGAATTTGTTATTAACATTGCACTCACCTAAACCAGTAGTAAGCATCCACATATAGCTTGATACTGAATGAAATGTGGTTGAAAGTTATTGTTTATGGCAAGTATGATATTTGATAATTTAGTTTAATGTATTTTTTTATAAATGCGTATAGTTTTACTGCTATGTAGTCACGTATTTTGTTTTGTGTTTTCGTAACGAGTACGTTAAATCGTATGGGCTGGCATCTCTGAGATCACCGCTAGGTACGTCCGATCATAAGCCACGACCAGAGGTGGACTCTTCATAAACTACATTTACGGGTGCAGTTTGTGGGAACCTGGTTTGAAGTATGACATCAAAAGAACGAGAAGTTTTGTTCCCGTTAGTTACGAGGCCTGGTACAGATTTTAGACAGCCATAATACAGTTTAAGAGCTATGCGTTTCAGGAATAACTTTTGGAGGGTATAGACTTTGACGATGAAGTGAGTAAAGGCCGTTTTTAGCTCTCACCCATAGTACGGTATTCCTCCTTGATTATTTCAAAGAACAGGGGTTTGTATGTTACATTTGACAGAGTAGGTATCTGGTTCTGAAAAAGTTGGGTCTTAACGTCATTTCAGACAATATTCCAGAAATAGCATATCATCAGATGGTCGTAGGAAATCTTTAAGCACCGACTGCACTCGGCGTTAATGAAATAGAACAGAAAGGTTTTGTGCTGAAGAACCAAAGATAATGTTTGGACATCTGAGATTCGTACCAATGATCAGCGGACCCTTACACGTACAATGGCGGGAACTATTCGGTACGATTCCGAATAGACAATATTTCCGTTACCACACTGTAACTATAGCTCACACTCATGCTGAAGAATATCAAAATACTTTAACTTTAACTAAAACTCACATGCATACCCTCCTTTAACAGTACAGGATCTGTCCCTGCTGCCCCGTCACCATCTTGCTTTGTTTTTTTTCTCATCTTGTGTCCGTGGAATAAAAGGAAAAAGAAAAAAGAGTCATGTCCTGCAATAATGGCGAGGTAGACGCGATCTCCTGAAGCTATCGCCATACATTCAGTTCACTTGGACATCGATCATCTTCTGTCTTAAAGACAAATCAAGTACCATCAACCAAACTATAATATCCCAACAAAGAAACGCATAGGTGATATTGATTTTGGAATAACAAGGCAAAAGAAACAATTCTTTTATGTCCCGCAATAATGGCGAGGGAGTTATGTTCTCCTGAAGCCCACGCCATACATTCAGTTCACCTGGACATCGATCAGACAAGTACCGTCAACCAAACTATATTGTCCAAAAAGGAAAGGCATAGGTAATAATGAAAAATGAAATTTCAAATATATTTTTTTTAAATTAGAGTTTGTTATAATTTCGCTATTGGTGTGGCTAGAGAATTTCTTAAAGCTTCTAGTAATTACATTGTACCCTTTCTTACTTCCATATTTAATGAAATAATTGACAGTGGTAATTTCCCTAGAAGCTGGAGTAAGAGTATAATATGCCCTTTATTTAAATCTGGCTGTAAAGATGACCCCAATAATTATAGAGGCATATCCCTAATTGACTCTGTAAAATATTTACTTCTATTTTGAATAAACATCTTCAGAAATGGTGTGATATTAATGAAATTATTTGTGAGTCCCAAGCAGGTTTTAGAGCTAATTTTTCTACAATTCATCATATATTTTCCCTCCAGGCTTTAATTCAGAAATATTCTTGTAAAAAGAAGGGTAGGTTTTACTGTCTTTTTATGATGTTTTACTTCAATCTGTCTCTGAAGTTGGTATGTGTGGTAAATATTTAAATGTTATATTCACAATGTATCAGAATTTATCAGCTTGTGTTGAATTTCAAAAGGTTTGTCTTAACGTTTTCTGGTAATATTGGTACCCGTCAGGGTTGTGTTTTAAGCCCGCAATTATCTATTATCTTCATTAACAAGTTATATACTTTAATGGAACTGGAGGGCGGTTCAGGTGTAACACTTTTATCAGATTTTAATAAGGTATGTTCACTTATGTTTGATGATGATGTTTCAGCCTTGTCTGATGCATGTAACCAATTACAGAAAAAAGATTAGTGTTCTTGAGAGGCTTTGTAAATCCACTGGTATGTCAGTTAATCTTAAAAAGACTAAGATTCTTATGGGGCCTCTAAGCGATTATGAAAAATGGTATTATGATGGTTAACAAATTTAATCTGTATTTTTTTCATAAATATTTAGGACTTGTATTTACACCTAAACTTGTATAGAGTAAAGTCCAGACATGTCTTGTTTCTCATGGACAACAAGGCATTATCTTCTGTAAATACCTTCCAGAGAAAAATGGGTAGTGTCAACTGTAAAGATGTGTTTAAAATATTTGATTGTATGATCTCACCTACGTTATGTTATGGAGCTGAACTTTGGGGTACCAGTTATTATAAACTCATAGAGTCTGTACAAAATAAATATTTTTTAAAAGTCGGTAAATCAACTTGTAATAATGTGGTACAGGGTGAATGTGGTAGACTCCCTTTACAAATTGTATATCTAAGGTTATCAAGCATTGGTGTCATTTATTGTACATACCCCCAAATAGACTCCCAAAACGCTGTTACGAAATGCTGAAATCATTAGATGATGTTGGACGTGTGACTTGGGTAACTAATGTTAAAAATATTTTATTTACGTATGGTTTTGGCTATACATGGGTCAGTCAGAATATTGAAAATGTTAAGTATTTATGTTCTCTTTTAACAAAGAAACATTTGTTTAAATTTGAGATCTGCCCTTTCAAATTTCAGATGTGGAAATTTTAACTTAGTAATAGACACTGGGAGATATGAAAATATTGCTTCTAATGAAAGATTTTGTTTATTTTGTAAATTCTAAAGGTATTTTGTAAATATGTGAATGTGAATTTTTTTCTGACGTTCGAGATAAATATATTGTGAATTTCCTACAATAAACAACTATATCAATATTATGCAATCTACCAATGTTGATGTGATTAAGACTGTTAGTCTATTTCTATTGAATGCACAAATTAGAATTAAGAGCACAGCTTGTTTATAACTCTGTGTGTACCATTCATGTGATGTGTGACCTGCATCTGTCTGTGTTATGGGCCAGTGGCCTTTTACTGAATAAAACAAACTGTCTGGCTGTCTGGCCATTATAATGCTGGTTTGGGAACATGGAAACCAGCCACAACAGATGTTGAAGACAACGCCCAAATGGGAACGGAAGCCTTCACTTATTGAACATTTAATAAGCTATACATGTCAACAGACATTAGATCGCTTATACGGTGAAAATCAGTCTGCAGACTAATCCAGAATCACATGTGATATCTCATATTAAAGTTATCATATTAAAGTCATGAAAATACACATATGCGTTTCTTTTTTTTTTAGAGTATATATATTATAATAATTATATGAATGGCCTTAGAAAGAAAGTATACACCAATGTTTGATGGTGCTTCCAGGTTAAGGTGTAAGGAACGTTGAAATGTTTCCGGTTTTCAAGTGTATATTTCTTTTGCAGCTGTAGTTTAAGGTGAGGTCATCTTACTAGGGCACTTGATATCCCCAGTTGGAATCACTGAAACTGAAAGGATATCACTTATTAGCAAACTCCCACATAGAAGGAGGAACTCGTGTCCTGGGTCTTCATAACAGCCGACGGTAAAACTCGGGTGTAAGCCAGACAACGTGATTTAGCAAAGGTTTCAAGGCAAAAATGCAATTAAAGTGTTTTGTGTCCATTACACTTAGAGGATAACAACTAGGAATCTCACATATAAAGGAAGAAGTCGTGTCCGGTTCTTTTCATAACAACCGGCGGATAATGTGATTTACCAAAGGTTTCAACTGAAGAGATGCAATTAAAGTGTTTTGTAGTGTAAAACTGCTCGGGCCCTAAAATATACAACACATGACGCGTCGACAACCTGTTTTCAAGAATGATTTACGAACTACTTTCCTAGTGGGTTCCACGTTATTGGTCTGTCCTTGTAATCCCAACACACGACAGAAAACTTGCTGAAAGCAATTATATACCGATGTATTGGCGACCGTTTGTACCAACGCATCAGACTGAAAAGGGTGTTTGTCTTGGAGACAGATACAATTTCGCTGCTTACTGGAAGGTCTCAGTAGGGTGTATTAGTGCGGTTGCTGGTGGTGCTAGGGTCGTTGACGTGGATGGCGAATTACATAATCTAAAATGATTTAAATTACGTTATTGAAGGTTGGAGCGGCCCCAGAGGGACGACGGAGCAGAACGTTTACAAGTTGTAGATTTGACACCGGACACCTTTAATTCCCAGGACGAAGATGTCATCTTTTAACCGTTATAAAGAAGCAGTTTTCAATATCATACGTCCTGCAGCTGTGAAACTGGGAAACCTGAATGAACTGGTTTGTCGTTTTTCTGAAATTTTACTTTATGGACAATTTTAATTCCCAAGGCGAAGATGTCATATTTCTCGCGATCATAAAGATGCATTTGTCAATATCATGCCGCGCACAGCTGTGAGACTTGAAAAACCGTAGGAATTCGTTTATCGTTTTTGTTTTAGAGGTCATATATTATGGATGTTGTGCAGTGAGGTATAAAAGTACAATGTATAAGAGCCCTCATTTCACAATGAAGGTATACCATCTGATCCGTCGCATGAAGTTCCATTACCTCGATGCCCGTTCTTTAAACGCAGTTATTCACCAGAAATTAAGTATAGAACGTGATTCAAAGAAACGAACAAACAGAAGTACTTTGAACAAACATAAATCCTCAATGACTGCCGTCAGCTTTGTGTCTTGTCATGTGGTATTCACATGCGCGCAAATATTTCCCTATGGATACTTCGCAATCATTGCCGAGACAATCTGGGACTGACGTCATCCGAGTTGACTCCGAGTGAACATGCCTCCATGTTATAACTGCATTACTCCACACAGCGACATGGTACTTCCCCATCACTCATCTCATCGGTCCTAGCATACAGTCACTACGACGATATGTATCATAACCCATAATCGTCTTAACCCTGCGAGGAATTGAATCGCTTGTGGTCTCGGAAGTCGACCGTAACCTGGGTAATTATTCCCAGCGTGAATGTAAGTGGAATGGAAGTTGCTCACGGAAATATAATGAGCCCTGACTCCTATCGGAACATCTGTGTTGTGACAGATGCCGGTATGCGGTCACGTTCCCATGGTGGTTGCCGTGACTGTAGTCATTAGGAACGCTGGTAGGGGCGCGGCCTCACAGATCACAGAGATGCCAACCCTAACTTTGCCCATTTAGTATTTGACCAAAAACTGATGCAAAAATTAGTATTTTGGGGCCAAAATTTTTAGCATTAACTTTTCCCAAAGAATTTTCATTTAATAAAACAACTATATAGATATTTTAAAAAATTGTTATTAACATTGTACTCACCTAAATCAGTAGTAAGCATCCACATATAGCTTGATACTGAATAAAATGTGGTTGAAATTTATTGTTTATGGTAAGTATGCTATTTGATAATATACTTTAATGTATTTTTTTTTAAAATGCGTATATTTTTACTGCTATGTAGTCACGTATTTTGTGTTGTGTTTTCGTAACGAGTACGATAAAATCGTATGGGCTGGCATCTCTGAGATCACCGTCAGGTAGGTCCGATCATAATCCATGATCAGTTATATTCTGATAACGGTTTACCTTAAAGGCAACCCTTACTGATATTAAACAACCACCACACGATCTCAGAGGTGGACTCTTCATAAACTACATTTACGGGTGCAGTTTGTGGGAACCTGGTTTGAAGTATGACATCAAAAGAACGGGAAGTTTTGTTCCCGTTTGTTACGAGGCCTGGTACAGATTGTAGACAGCCATTATACAGTTTAAGAGCTATGCGTTTCATGAATAACTTTTAGAGGGTATAGACTTTGACGATGAAGTGAGTAAGGGCCGTTTGTAGCTCTCACCCATAGTACGGTATTCCTCCTTGATTATTTCAAAGAACAGGGGTTTGTATGTTACATTTGACAGAGTAGGTATCTGTTTCTGAAAAAGTTGGGTCTTAACGTCATTTCAGACAATATTCCAGAAATAGCATATCATCAGATGGTCGTAGGAAATCTTTAAGCACCGACTGCACTCGGCGTTAATGAAATAGAACAGAAAGGTTTTGTGCTGAAGAACCAAAGATAATGTTTAGACATCTGAGATTCGTACCAATGATCAGCGGACCCTTACACGTACAATGGCGGGAACTATTCGGTACGATTCCGAATAGACAATAATTCCGTTACCACACTGTAACTATAGCTCACACTCATGCTGAAGAATCACAATTATGTTAACATACATTAAAACTCACACGCATACCCTCATTCAGCAGGACAGGATCTGTTCCTGCTGCCCCGTCACCATCTTGCTTTGTTTTTTTCTCCAATGGGGCATTAATAACCTCTCATATTGTAATAAAAGGAAAAAGAAAAGAGTCTTGCATGTCCTGCAATAAAGGCGAGGTACACGCGATCTCCTGAAGCTATCGCCATACATTCAGTTCACTTGGACATCGATCATTTTCTGTCTTAAAGACAAACCAAGTACCATCAACCAAACTATAATATCCCAACAAAGAAACGCATAGGTGATATTGATTTTGGAATAACAAGGCAAAAGAAACAGTTCTTTTATGTCCCGCAATAATGGCGAGGGAGTTATGTTCTCCTGAAGCCCACGCCATACATTCAGTTCACCTGGACATCGATCAGACAAGTACCGTCAACCAAACTATATTGTCCAAAAAGGAAAGGCATAGGTAATAATGAAAAATGAAATTTCAAATATATTTTTTTTAAATTAGAGTTTGTTATAATTTCGCTATTGGTGTGGCTAGAGAATTTCTTAAAGCTTCTAGTAATTACATTGTACCCTTTCTTACTTCCATATTTAATGAAATTATTGACAGTGGTAATTTCCCTAGAAGCTGGAGTAAGAGTATAATATGCCCTTTATTTAAATCTGGCTGTAAAGATGACCCCAATAATCCCTCATTGACTCTGTTTGTAAAATATTTACTTCCATTTTGAATAAACGTCTTCAGAAATGGTGTGATATTCATGAAATTATTAGTGAGTCTCAAGCAGGTTTTAGATCTAATTATTCTACAATTGATCATATATTTTCCCTCCAGGCGTTAATTTAGAAATATTCTTTTAAAAGGAAGGGTAGGTGTTATTGTCTTTTTATTGATTTTTCCAAAGCCTTTGGCACTATTAAACATGATGTTTTACTTCAATCTGTCTCTGAAGTTGGTATATGCGGTAAATCTTTAAATGTTATAATAACAATGTATCAGAATTGATCAGCTTGTGTTGAATTTCAAAAGGTTTGTCTTAACGTTTTCTGGTAATATTGGCACCCGTCAGGGTTGTGTTTTAAGCCCACAATTATCTATTATCTTCATTAACAAGTTATATACTTTAATGGAACTGGAGGGCGGTTCAGGTGTAACACTTTTATCAGATTTTAATAAGGTATGTTCACTTATGTTTGATGATGATGTTTCAGCCTTGTCTGATACATGTAACCAATTACAGAAAAAGATTAGTGTTCTTGAGAAGTTTTGTAAATCCACTGGTATGTCAGTTAATCTTAAAAAGACTAAGATTCTTATGGGGCCTCTAAGCGATTATGAAAAATGGTATTATGATGGTTAACAAATTTAATCTGTATTTTTTTCATAAATATTTAGGACTTGTATTTACACCTAAACTTGTATAGAGTAAAGTCCAGACATGTCTTGTTTCTCATGGACAACAAGGCATTATCTTCTGTAAATACCTTCCAGAGAAAAATGGGTAGTGTCAACTGTAAAGATGTGTTTAAAATATTTGATTGTATGATCTCACCTACGTTATGTTATGGAGCTGAACTTTGGGGTACCAGTTATTATAAACTCATAGAGTCTGTACAAAATAAATATTTTTTAAAAGTCGGTAAATCAACTTGTAATAATGTGGTACAGGGTGAATGTGGTAGACTCCCTTTACAAATTGTATATCTAAGGTTATCAAGCATTGGTGTCATTTATTGTACTTACCCCCAAATAGACTCCCAAAACGCTGTTACGAAATGCTGAAATCATTAGATGATGTTGGACGTGTGACTTGGGTAACTAATGTTAAAAATATTTTATTTACGTATGGTTTTGGCTATACATGAGTCAGTCAGAATATTGAAAATGTTAAGTATTTATGTTCTCTTTTAACAAAGAAACATTTGTTATATTTGAGATCTGCCCTTTCAAATTTCAGATGTGGAAATTTTAACTTAGTAATAGACACTGGGAGATATGAAACTATTGCTTCTAATGAAAGATTTTGTTTATTTTGTAAATCAAAAGGTATTAATGTTGTTGAAGATGAGTGGCATATTTTGTAAATATGTGAATGTTTTTTTCTGACGTTCGAGATAAATATATTGTGAAATATTTTAGTCAACCTCCTACAATAAGCAACTTTATAAATATTATGCAATCTACCAATGTTGATGTCATTAAGAATGTTAGTCTATATATTATTTTATATATTATGTACAAATTAGAATTAAGAGCAGAGCTTGCTTATAACTCTATGTGTACCATTTATGTGATGTGAGACCATGCATCTGTCTGTGTAATGGGCCAGTGGCCTTTTACTGAATAAAAACAAACTGTCTGGCTGTCTGGCCATTATAATGCTGGTTTGGGAACATGGAAACCAGCCACAACAGATGTTGAAGACAACGCCCAAATGGGAACGGAAGCCTTCACTTATTGAACATTTAATAAGCTATACATGTCAACAGACATTAGATCGCTTATACGGTGAAAATCAGTCTGCAGACTAATCCAGAATCACATGTGATATCTCATATTAAAGTTATCATATTAAAGTCATGAAAATACACATATGCGTTTCTTTTTGGGAGAGTATATATATAATTAAAATTATATATGAATGGCCTTAGAAAGAAAGTATACACCAATGTTTGATGGTGTTTCCAGGTTAAGGTGTAAGGAACGTTGAAATGTTTCCGGTTTTCAAGTGTACAGTTTCTTTTGCAGCTGTAGTTTAAGGTGAGGTCATCTTACTAGGGCACTTGATGTCCCGGTTGGAATCACTGAAACTGAAAGGATATCACTTATTAGCAAACTCCCACATAGAAGGAGGAACTCTTGTCCTGGTCTTTTTTAATAACAGCCGACGGTAAAACTCGGGTGTAAGCCAGACAACGTGATTTAGCAAAGGTTTCAAGGCAAACAATGCAATTAAAGTGTTTTGTAGTGTAAAATGCCTGCTGGCCTCCGATAAAAACACGTGACGCGTGGACAACCTGTTTTTAACAATGATTTACAAACTCCTTCCTAGTGTAGTCCACGTTATCAGCCTGTCCTTGTAATCCCCACACACGAAAGAAAACTTGCTTAAAGCAATTATAGAGCAATGTATTTGGGAGCGCTATTTAAAACACGTCAGACTGAAAGGGGAGTTTGTCTTGTAGACAGATAGGAATTGGACTGCTTACCAGAAGGTCTCAGTCGGGTTTATTAGTGTGGTTGTGGTGATGCTAGGGCCGTTGACGTCGTTGGCGAGTTGTACAATCTAAAATGATTTAAATTACGTTATTGAAGGTTGGAGCGGCCCCAGAGGACGACGGAGCAGAACGTTTACAAGTTGTAGATTTAACAGCGGACACCTTTAATTCCCAGGACGAAGATGACATCTTTTTAACCATTATAAATAAGCAGTTTTCAATACCATACGTCCTGCAGCTGTGAAACTGGGAAACCTGAATGAATTGGTTTGTCGGGTTTTTTTCTGAGATTCTATATGATGGACAATTTGAATTCCCATGGCGAAGATGCCCACTTTTTAACAATCATACTCCACAGCTTTTAATATCATGCCGCGCACAGCTGTGAGACTCGAAAAACTGATTTCGTTTGTCTTTTTGTTTTAAAGGTTATACATTATGGATGTTGTCTGTTGAAACTGCGAGTTATAATAATAAATTGCAAACATGTAACAATGGCTCATCTTTATTCCTCATCCCTCGGATGTAACCGCGAAAGGCTGCATAAAAAATAAACTAAGCATGGATACATTCCCCCGGGTTAAGGTCACTTACACTAAGAGGTCTAGTGAGTGAGTGAGTTTAGTTTTACGCCGCTTTTAGCAATATTCCAGCAATATCACGACGGGGGACACCAGGACCTAAGAGGTCAAGGGCGTTGCAATTCACTGTAAGGAGTTGCGTCCCCTTGGTGTGTCCAGATATGCTATCTCAGCTTTCAGTCCAGGATTTGTATCCTTGTTCATCAACATACTGGGCCCTAAGAACGATTGAGTGAGTTTAGTTTTACTCCGCCTTTAGCAATATTCCAGCAATATCACGGCGGGGGACACCAGAAATGGGCTTCACATACTGCACCCATGCGGGGAATCGAACCCGAGTCTTCGGCGTGACGAGCGAACGCTTTACCCACTAGCCTAACCCTGGGCTCTAGAGGTTAAAACCTGCATGACTACAGGATTCCTGGCGTGTGGAGCGAACAGGATTACCAATGGGCTACCATCATGTCACAGTTGACTAGCAGGATTTGACAGGCTTGACATATTGGAATGAAAGATCTATCACTTTCAGAAAATCAGTTGGCGTCCTTTTAGATAACTACCATTGTCATATATTGTCTTCAATACATATATTGATGATGATGATGTTTCGTCTACATTAGCATTTAACCGCAGTTTTGTATCTAGAAGTAATGATGTAAGACGCCATTCTGCGGATATTTAAACCGCCTCCGTGGTGTAGTGGTTAAGAGCGTCCGCCCGGAGAACGGAAGGTCGCGGGTTGATTCCCGACCGCGTCATACCAAAAGACGTTAAAATATGATACTTGTTGGTCCCGGCCTGGCGCTCGGCATTAATGGGTACAACAAGGACTGGTCGGCTCGGAGTCAGTATAAATGTGTCTGAGTGGGGTATTCATGCTTCACTGCGGCATGGTATCTCAGTGGGCTAGCACTATAAAACCAGCTTCAGTCTGGGCTAGTACAAGCAGCCGCACATACACATTCACGCATGCACGTCGTAATATGAGCGAAATATTCTCAAGCACCCAATTTCACCTCACCTCACCTCTGCGGATATTGATGATATTTTCCGAATGAAATAGAAATGGGGAACCAACAGTAAGTTCGGTGTACATCAACCCATACCGTTTATATGATAGACCGCAGTTATATATTGCGAGCAATGATACAGTGATCACCTTGACCTGGAAATGAAGACACCATCGCCGTATTGAATAACAATGCATGTCAAGGGAGCAGTAGGCGATAAGAATCCTCGTTCATGGGCCTAAAGATTTGATCATGATATTTGAGAAAATATCCCTAAACGATGGCAGCGCGCGAGGCTGTCAATCTGCCATCCGCACTTTCTTTCATTTCAAAAAGATTTAACGTGACATGAAATTTTACTTGCAGGGTGAAACCACTGGCTAATGCGTCTGATTTTATGTCTTGGGATTTGTGGCTAAAATTAGAACAGCTGTTTCCGGAATATGAATAATGGGATAGAAACTACAACTTGGGAATGAATAGATTATGTCCAGAAGACGCTGACAAATTCAGGAAAGTTGAAAATGACAAGAAGGCAACTCCACATGACCTTTAACAAGCAGACGAACGAAAAGTTTTAAGAAATAAATAAACGTATTACCTACGAGGGCGAACATATCGGGGTTCATATTTTTCATACGATGCCCGAGGGCAAAATATCACTTTGTCACAGTGACGTGACGTCATGAACAAGGCTATGACGTCACGTTTCTTCTGTGACGTTCAGTTCTACATGCGATGACGGCGGGTAGCCAGCCTATGTTTAAATGTAGATTTGGGTTTATTTTCCTCAATTTGACGACTTCGGTAATAAACAGAATATTATATTCGTGCCCATGTCATACTATTTTACGACACTCGTGCCCAAATATCGGTATATCCCTCTATTTTATACAATTATTATGAGCATGTTATTATGACACCCGGTGTTCGCAAAACCGTATTGTACTACTACCCACCAGAAACTACCACTACTACTACTACTACACTACTACTACTACTACTACTACTACTACTGCTGCTGCTGCTGCTGCTGCTCCTGTTGCTGCTACTATCATTATCAATATAATAATCCACGTTCATAGATCTGATATTTTATGATATGTAGAAAGTATCATTTCACGAAGACAGCGTGCGATGCTGTCAAAGATGTCAAACGCACTTTGTTTCATTTTAAAAAGATGTAACGTGGCATGCCAATCTACTTGCAAGGTGAAAGCACTGCCTGAATGAATCTGATTTAAATCTTTAGAGCGATGGCTAAAAGTAGAACCTCTGACTCTGGGAAATGAGTAAAGAACTATAACTTTATCATTATCAATATTGGTGTTTAAGGAAAAGTGTGAGATAGCACAGAGGTATCCTCAAAGTTCATGAATTTATTATCTCAACTCCCTGGGGAGTACATGACTATCCACCTATGACGTCAGCAATACTGGATCTGGTGGTCCAGTTGATCCCCGTAGACTTTGGGTTGGTCTGTTTGAGTTTCCTAAAGTTATCACTCCGTCAATATGTGCCACATAAAGGTTGTGGGGTAGCCTGGTGGGTCAGGCGTTCGCTCGTCACGCTGAAGGCGTCTTCAGGTAGGTATGGACCAATGATAACAATATAATCACGATAACCATTGTTGATCTTCCACGAAGTACTGGTTCAGCATGAAGACTGACACTGTGGCAATGTTGGCAGAGTCCTCAGTGTTGACCGGATCTAGATATCCACACAAATTGCATAAACAGACACTATTTCAAAGACGTTTATGTGCACAGGCCTCACACAGAACCCCTTGTCGCGTCCTTGGCCCCGTTCCTCAAAGCGATCGTAACGCTACGACTGTCGTAAGTCTATGTTAAAGTGTGGGAGTTACGATCATCTTAGCGCTACGATCGCATTGAGGAACAGGGCCCTGGTCGGTCACTGTCGACTTTCTATTTTATACTACTCAAAATAGGTTAAGAACACCTTAACGGCACTTTTAGCAATATTCCCGCAACAGCACGGCGGGGGACACCAGAAATGGGTTTTACTCTTTATACTCATGTGGGGAATCGAACCCGGGTCTTCGGCGTGACGAGCGAACGCTTTAACCACTACACTACCCCACCGCCCCTTATTCTGTTGTGCCATGTACCACAGCATGAAAGAATCGGATGGTTCCTAGCTTCTTCTGAGCAGTATATTCTTTGGTATTTGACTTGTATGTTAACACAAGTACATGGGGTGGTGGGGTAGCCTATTGGTTAAAGCGTTGGCTCGTCACGCAAAAGATCCGGGCTCGATTCCCCACATGGGCACAATGTGTGAAGCCCATTTCTGGTGTCCCCCGCCGTGATATTGCTGGAATATTGCTAAAAGCGGCGTAAAACTAAACTCAGTCAGTCAGTCAGTAACACAAGCACATAGGCGGATCCAGAGGGGGATGCAGGGGTGCGCACCCCTCAATAGTGTGCACCCCCCCCCCCCCCCCTTTCTCAAAAAGCTGTATCCACCCCTGAAGCATATTGCAACACTCTGGTATGTTCATATTTCTTTCTATCTTTAAATCCCCATTTAAGAAAACAATGTCACTCGAGAGAATGATGCATGTAATCCGAGTGAGTGACTTGACACAGACGGAAGACATCAACCACGAGCCCTGTTATGTTTTGGGCCGAGTGAAAACTTCATGAGATTCCACACACCCCTGGAAAAATATCAACTCGTAAACGCAGAATCGACTGCCTCTTCATGAGCATGCCAAAGTACTGCGACGTCTCGAGGGGAATGCCGTCGCACGGTTGTCGAGGAAGGCGTTGGTTGAACGTCAAAGCAAGACACCAAATATCTGATCACGTGAATCAAGGTTTGTAAACATAATCGATCTGGGTCATCTAACAGCAGTAATAGAGCCAGATAGCCTTATACCTAATGGCATAGAGTACAATATATATATATCGAGATTGTATGACAAATCACATGGGAACGGCTTGACCGTATTCCCTAATTTTCCCTGACAGAACAAATGGGGCGTTAGTTGAATCAGTTTGGTGTAATGAGACATGGCATGGGCGGATCCAAAAATCATGAAGGAGGCGGGGTGGGGTGGGGATGGGGTGGTTCAAAACCCTCCGCCAAAGCAAAAAAATATCTTAAATGTGGTCTTAAAACATTTTCAAAAGGGGGGGTTCGAACCATCCCCCCCACCCCCCGCATCCGCCAATGCATGGGGTCGATGGCTGAGTTTCGATGTTGTTTAAAAATGTCTTTGGGGATGGCTTACAAGTGTGTCAGAAACAAAAAGTAGTCAGCATTGACAGTGAGATATCAGTATTAGTGGAGATGCAGTGTTGTTTTTGTGAATTATCTGTCTGAGTTGAAAACGAGCAGTGGAGACTTGTAATGCCAGAGAGAGGGAAGAATTTATTTCAGTTGTTACACGTAGCAGCGTACAATGGATGCAAGACCACGCAGAGAATGTAGTTAATATTCCATACCGAGCACGTTGTGAGCACACGTCTGAGAGAATATACCTACGAGTGGTTATCGTCAACTCCAAGGCCAAAGCGAGTAGAGTAATTCTCGCAATCAAGTAGTTCTCCCCGCGAATACACCACGCTGATACCAAAGCGAGTAGTCAAGTTCTGATCGTACACAAGTGTAGTTCTCGTCGAGTACACAGCGAATACACCACGCTTATACCAAAGCGAAGTTCTCGTCAGTACACCGCTTATATCAAAGCGCTACACAGCGAATAATACACCACGATATACCAAAGCGAGTAGTAGTTCTCGTCGAGTACACAGCGAATACACCACGCTGATACCAAAGCGAATACACCACGCTTATACCAAAGCGAGTTCTCGTCAAGTACACAGCGAATACACCACGCTGATATCAAAGCGAGTAGTTCTCGTCGAGTACACAGCGAATACACCACGCTGATATCAAAGCGAGTAGTTCTCGTCGAGTACACAGCGAATACACCACGCTGATACCAAAGTTCTCGTCAAGTGGTTCCACGCGATCGAGTGGTTCTACACGCTGATACCAAAGCGAGTAGTTCTCGTCGAGTACACAGCGAATACACCACGCTGATACCAAAGCGAGTAGTTCTCGTCGAGTACACAGCCAAATACACCAGGCTGATACCAAAGCGAGTAGTTCTCGTGGAGTACACCGCGAATACACCACGCTGATACCAAAGCGAATAGTTCTCGTGGAGTACACAGCCAATACACCGCGCCCTGAATTTCGAACTTCGTGTCTTCGTTAACAGTTTTGCAGATTTACTCTCTGTTAAAGTAATACAATATATAAAATTATAATTAATCCAGGCTATTCGTCAGTCTCACATTCAGTGCTTCCACGTTTTTAACTGAGAATTGAAGGCCAATAATATCCAACAACCGGAACATGCACATTTATATAATTAGAATTATACATTCATAAAAATACATGTTTTGAGGAACAATACGGTAAATATCCCACATGAAACAAACTAGACAGATAAACATCATTAAAATATATCTAGATAGGGTTTTGTACACGCTCCGTTGCCTGATAAGCACGGACGCTTGTCTGCCTCTAGCCAGCCAATGAAATGAGGCCGTGTGTAATTAACGGAAGTTAATTAAGTACTCAGTGCACCAACCTTTGCGAACCCTACCACTGCCTGACTACTGAAGCAATGCGTAGAGCCAGAAAGTAATATCGCATGGGTATATCGATCGCATATTTGAGTTGTATGGTAAAATATCATCATTGACGTGTGTATGCCATGCCAGTCTTGTTGTTTCAAAGAGGAACCAGCGGTCTTTGCTTTGCTGGCACTATTTGCATACGTTCCTTTGAGAGAATGTTTCTAATCTGAGTGACAGACAAAAGAAATTTTCTGTTTTAGGCAACAGGTGTAAAATACATTTAGGGCAATAACGTTGTAAGCTGAGCTGTAATTGGTCAGTCAATAAGCTCGGTGTTTTTTTGTTGTTGTTGTTTTGTTTGTTTGTTTGTTTGTTTTTAGTTTTTGTTTGTTTGTATATCTTTTTTAATTTTGTTTCTTTGGGGGAGGGTGGGTGGTGGTGGTGGTGGTTGTAATTTGATTCTCTGATTGACAATATCAATTACACTCACGGGGAATGAAGGAATGAAGTGTATACAAACCCTATAGACAGTAGAAGAAGTGTACCTGTAATTGGTCCTCAGTAACCCATGCTTGTAGTAGGAGGCGACTAACGGGACCGCTGGTGAGGCTCGCTGACCTGGTTGACACATGTCATCGTAGCCCAGTCGTGTAGATCGATGCTCATGCTGTTATTTTCTGAAATGTGTGGTCCACACTGTGTTGTTTACAGACCGCCAACTTGTAGCAAGTGTATTGCTGAAAACATCAAACAAAAGCATAATAAATAAACTTGAAGAAGTGAAGATAACATCTCGATAAAAGGTTTAATGCTATTAACCTGGTACATGTGATGTGAAGGTAAAGGGAGAGAACTCTGAGTTGAGGGAATCCCGATATAGCTGAAATGCTGCGAATGTGACTTGAAATCTCACTCACTGTATTGAAGGGCAAGTCTGCGTGTATGTCAGATAAGACAATATGTACAACACGATTGGTCGGACGTGGCTCTATGTACAACATGGTATGTCAGATAAGACAATATGTACAACACGATATGTTAGATGTGGCTCTATATACAACATGGTATGTCGGGTGTGGCGCTGTATACAACATGATATGTTAGATGTGACTCTATGTACAACATGGTATGTTGGATGTGGCGCTGTATACAACATGGTATGTTGGATGTGGCTCTATGTACAACATGATATGTTAGATGTGACTCTATGTACAACATGGTATGTTGGATGTGGCTCTATGTACAACATGATACGTTAGATGTGGCGCTGTATACAACATGGTATGTTGGATGTGGCTCTATGTACAACATGATATGTTAGATGTGGCGCTGTATACAACATGGTATGTTGGATGTGGCTCTATGTACAACATGATATGTTAGATGTGACTCTATGTACAACATGGTATGTTGGATGTGGTGCTGTATACAACATGGTATGTTGGATGTGGCTCTATGTACAACATGGTATGTTGGATGTCATGCTATGTTACAACATGGTATGTTGGATGTGGCGCTATTTACAACGTGATATATCGGATGTTTTCGCAACATACAACATGATATGTTTGGTGTGGCGCTATATACAACATTATATGTCGGATGTGTATGCAATATACAGCATGATATGTTGATTGTGGCGCATTATACAGCATGATAGATCAGATGTGATGCAAAATACAATGAGATACGTGGGATGTGACGCAGTATATGATGCTATATACAACATGACATGTCGGGTGTAATGCTACATACTTTATGATATGTCGGATATGACGCTATATATAGCATGATATTTCGGATGTTGTGCTATGTACAGCATATGTCGGATGTGACCCCGTACACAATATGATATGTCTGGTATGGCGCTATATACAACATTGTATGCTGGGTGCTGCGCTATATACAACATGATATGTCGGAGGTGCCGCAATATACAATACGATATTTTGGATGTGACGCAATATACAGCAGGAAAGATCAAATGTTGGCCCTATATACAACATGACAGGTCGGATATGGTGCTATATACAACATGACAGGTCGTATGATATGCTATATACAATGCGATATGTCGGATATGACACTATATACGACTTATTTTGGATGTTGCGCCATATACAACATATGTTGGATGTGACCCCATATAAATATGTTATGTCTGATATGACGCTATATACAACAGTGTATGCTGCATGTTGCGCTATATAAAACATGATATGTTGGGTATGGCACCACATACAACACCGTATACATCCTGATATTTCGTAGGTCTAACTATGTTACATCCTGGTATGTTGGATATCTGATTATGTCCATGTATTTGTATATGTCATTATGTAACGACCGTTTATGATGGAAGACTTTGGTTTCATGAAAGAATAAATACATATAAAAAGAAAAGTCTGCATGTAGGGCGAGATATATTGCCACGGCGTCAGTCCCGCTTACAGGTTTACTTGAACTGTTCGGAAAATCATGTGTTATACATTGAGAAATGTATTCATCAGCATATATGTACTCTCATGAAATTCCAATTGGAAATGAAAAATGTGCTGGAAGCAAGTGAGCGCCATGAATATAATTTATACAATGAACAGCAATTTAAAAGCAATATATGTTCAGATAAGGTAACAGTCATTTATTGTTCATTATTCGTTTTTGCTTGCCGATAGATGCTTCATTAATGTGTATTTTATCAGTTTGTATGTTTTCAATGTTATTTGCATGAATGTTTATTGCAGTGTTCGTAATTTGCTTTAGAAAAGATCTAGATCATAATAGTGTTTGGGTAGAAGTGCAATGGGAAATGCATAGCTTACTCACTCAAGAGGTGCGGTGCGGTGCGGTGCGGTGCGGTGCGGTGCGGTGCGGTGAGGTGAGGTGAGGTGAGGTGCGGTGCGGTGCGGTGCGGTGCGGTGCGGTGCGGTGCGGTGCGGTGCGGTGCGGTGCGGTGCGGTGAGGTGAGGTGAGGTGAGGTGAGGTGAGGTGAGGTGAGGTGAGGTGAGGTGAGGTGAGGTGAGTGTAGTTTTACGCCGCACTCTGCAATATTCCAGCTATATGGCGGCGGTCTGTAAATAATCGAGTCTGGACCAGACAATCCAGGGATCAACTGCATGAACATTGATCTGCGCAATCGGGAACCGTTGACATATATCAACCAAGTCAGCGAGCCTGACCACCCGATCCCATTAGTAGCCTCTTACGACAAGCATGGGTTACTGAAACCAATTCTAACCCAGAACTTGACGGTGAGGCGAGGCGAGGCGAGGCTATATCGCCTATCAGAAAATCACATGGCTCGTGCAGTGGACGTAAACGGCAAGCCAATGAGGTGAGCTAAAAAATATGACATCATTGCAAAGTGTCATGGGCGGAATCGACATTTCGGAAGCGATCGTTAATGACTTTACCTTTATAGACTTTCATATTAAACAACCATTATCAGCATGTAGGTACCATATCATAACGTTCATAGTTTATGTGCACGTGTTTTATTCGAGCAAAGATATGTATGGGTACGTAGGCCTATCAATCGAACAATAATTTCTATTGCTACACAGTACATAATTGTTACTGTAATATAATGTGCGATCGGCAAATACGGCAAATTGTAAATCAACATTGACTGTTTTCTTGTGCAGAATGCATCGGTTCCCAATTGCGCTGATCGATGCTCATGATGTTGATCACTGGATTGTCTGGTCTAGACTCGATTATTTACAGACCGCCGCCATACAGCTGAAATATTGCTGAGTGCAGCGAAAAACTAAACTCACTCACTCACTGGTACAGAATGGTCCGCAAAGGAAGACACAGTGATAAAGCTAACACAAGTCTGTACATAGCTGAGTCAGTCTCACGAACATCGATCAACAGAGTTTGAATACAAAGACACACTTCAGCAAAGCCAGCATTTCCCGAAATTTAAACCTTTGAAAAGTACACACATTTCATGTCAATAAACCTTTGTCTAACAGATACATGATACGTCGTTCGATAGATGATTCAGACAACAGTTTGATCGTCATTAGTTCTGAACGTCCAATAACGGCACCAATGTAAGCAAATGACTTTCCAACAAACAATCCATGACCCGAGTTACAAATGCGTTCTGTCATATCGCCAGATATAGAGTCAATATTCCTTGATGGGTCTTCCTATCTGTTTGCTTAATTCACCATGTTGTGCGCATGGTGTACAGAACTAGCTATTACGGTGATATGGCACGCATGTGAAAGAATCATTTAGCCGAGTCTCATGAGATACCTGACCTCAAATATTCAGATTTAGGATTACTGTGCTAATACGCCAGCATAACGACCCATGGAACAAATCCCTTGCCAGCCATTTATCAAACAACTGGCCGGTGCTGTGGAAGGAGATGTAGTCGTCGAACAACGATACTGTATCGGTGTAGGCGCTTGGGTAGCGTGACCAGACGGTTCATCTCGCTTGTCGGGAGACAACTGGGTGTAAAGCACTGCGTGAGGCAGGTCAGAATGGTTAGCATTATTCACGATCACATTTTGCTGATTAAGAGTGAGTGAGTGAGTGAGTTTGGTTTTACGCCGCTTTTAGCAATATTCCAGCAATATCACGGCGGGGGACACCAGAAATGAGCTTCACACATTGTACCCATGTGGGGAACCGAACCCGGATCTTCGGCGTGACGAGCGAACGCTTTAACCATCAGGCTACCCCACCGCCCTGCTGATTAAGAGATGGTCGTAAGCGTTGTGAGTGAGTGAGTTTAGTTTTACCCCATTTTAGCAATATTCCAGCAATATCACGGCGGGGAAAACCAGAAATGGGCTTCACACATTGTACCCATGTTGAGAATCGAACCCGGGACTTCGGAGAGAAGAAGCGAACGCGTTCACCACTAGGCTACCCTACCGCCCCTTTAATCGTTGTGAAAATGGGATTCGAAACAATCAGCAGGTCCTGGGTATGAAAGGGCCGTAACTCTGTACATCTATTTGTACTTCGTAGATCACCTGCGACTCTCTGCCCTAATTTAACCATAATTTAAAACATGGCAATTTCGCCTATAGCGCCGCTTAGCTGTGAGTTACACCCCTTGGACTCGCCAGAATCGGATGGTTGTGGGTTCGAATCCCGGTTTGTCGTGATTATGTTTCTAGGTTTGCCATTCCCCACATGGTTACAATGTTTGAAGCCCATTTCTGGTTTCCCCCTCCGTGATATTGTTGAAATATTGCTCAAAGTGGCGTAAAACTCACTCACTCACAAAGTTTGCCAATACCGAACACGTAAATGTCACTGAAAATGGTCCATATGTAGCGGCAATAAGATTTGCGAATACCATACTGGGATTCGAACATTCCGATCCAAAGTCAGAAGCCTTGTCCACATGACCAAAGAGGTTAACCCCGAAAGCAGCCTGACAATTCAAGGATGTCATGGGAGGACTCCACGTCCTGTTACACACATCTGAAACATGTGTTACTTCGGGATTTCCTCCAATATTTAGCAGACATGCCGTGATCTGAAATACTATTCAAAGAAACCTGGGACCCTATACACTCACTTTGTAAATGACATTGTTAACATTGTAAAATCAGTTTCCCTCGTTACATCCCTAAATTCCGATAAATGACCACAGCCCAAATTGAGGTGGCTACTTGGCCTCTCTGGAGAAATGTTCTACTCGGTCGTTCCACTGCTACCCTGAGTCACTCGCAGATCAAGCCCCGTGCGACAGACAATGCAGCGTTCACGTTCCCTGCAGACATGTACACGTGATGCACGTGCAACTCATGCAATTATTCATGCGCCAAACAACAGAATGGCCGGACCTTTGGGCAGCGATCAAGCAGTGTCCAGGAGTCAGATGGCCGAAGTCCAGAGCTGGGCCCAGGCAGCTAGAAATCTGTCTTCGGTTTTCACATGAAGATGACTTCACCTTTTATACTGTACGAACAGTTATGAGACGGCAAGTTCCAGGAATTATAAAACGTCAACGCCAGACTATAACCAACCTCGAGTAGCCACCAAACCAATGAGTGAGTGAGTGAGTTTAGTTCTACTCCACACTCAGCAATATTCCAGCTATATCCCAGATAGCATCCAGACGTTGGCCCAACGTGGGCAATGGTTTTGCCAACATTGCCAACGTTGGGCCAGCGTCCGAATGCTATCTGGGATGGCGGCGGTCTGTAAATAATCATTGTAAATAATCGAGTATGAACAAGACAATCCAGTGATCAACATCATGAACATCGATCTACACAACTGGGATACGATGACGTGTCAACCACGTCAGGAAGGCTGACCACCCGATCCTGTCAGTCGCCTCTTACGACAAGCATGGGAAACTGAAGATAAATTCCAGCCCGGATCTTCACGGATCGTAAAAACAAGCTGCATTGGGCTTAAAAGGCAAAACAGTGGCGACAATGATAATTGAAATGATAACGAATGCGTCACTAAAACTTATTATTTATGACACCATAAGTCTGCGGAAAGGGAAAGCATGTCTAAACGTACCAGTAGTACTAGCCACTGACACAGTTTGCATGAAAAAGTAAGGTTTTGGCCTGTCACGTGACAAGAGGACTGCAAAACGACCATCACTCAAACCGTTTTGGCTTTATATATATGTTTGTACATTCCTAAACATCTCTTCGTTCATATGACTATAGTCTGTTTGCAGTGAAAATGTACCGATGAATTTCACTTTAAACAAAAACGTAAATCGAATAGAGTGAAATTAAGATTGAAGAATTTTATTCTACTTAGGATAAAGTTGTTTAACAAACGATCATAGTTTCAAATCGCTATTGTTAGTTTGTATTACAAGGGGGTATGCATCTTAAATGAAACACCGAGAACAAATAGGGTTGGTCTAAGTTAACGCTCATCACGTACCGCACGTGCATTTGTTTCACTGTTCCAACCACTGCGCTTACCCCCCTTAATAGCGATTTGAATCGAGTGAGGTACTAGATCTTCAAGGTATGACACGGGGCGTTGGTGTAGTCTAGTGGTTAAAGCGTTCAATCATCGAGCCGAAGACCCGGGTTCGATTTCCCACATGGGTACATTCTGTGAAGCCCATTTCTGGTGTCCCCCACCGTGTTATTGCTGGAAGATTGATTTAAGCGGCGTAAAACCCAACTCACTCACTCACTCACTCAAGGTATTACACAATATACGTTTTCTCCTGCGTCCCGACGTCCAAATATACATTTTTAACAGCGGTTTAGCTTGGTTATCCATTTACAATTCTTGCTGCTCCTATTTTTTCTAAATTCTCTGCTCTTGGTACAGCCACCCAAACTTCACATGAATATTCAATAGGTGGTCTGATTAAACGCACATAAATCTGGCTGAACACACGACGACCGGGATATAACGCAAGCTTTCTCTTCAAATTAAATTTAAAAAATCAACTTGTACACTTCGAGTTTTGAGGTGAAGTATAGACACAGAATTCTCGTGTTGGACATTTTCACGGTTCAGTGGGCGCGGGTTGAGCTCTTCGTCCCCAGCTGGCTGCAGATACAACGGTAGAAATACTTCCACACAGCCTTCTTGCGTTTGTAAAATACAGAGATAGATGGCCCTCCGTTCAGTGATTAGTGTAACACCCATTGTGTCAAATTTATTCAAGAGCGTTTTCGTCGACAGCCTTTCACAAATCGACATATTTGGGATTACACTTTCTAGTCTATTCTCAGTAAAGTACAGATTCCGGGGCCAGACCTTTCTGCACTTGCTAGAGGGTTACACAAAGCAGGTGATCTAGTGAGTGAGTGAGTGAGTTTAGTTTTACGCCGCACTCAGCAGTATTCCAGCTATACGGCGGCGGTCTGTAAATAATCGGTACCAATGACATGTGTCAACCAAGTCAGCGAGCCTGACCACCCGATCCCGTTAGTCGCCTCTTACGACAAGCATAATCGCCTTTTGTGGCAAGCATGGGTTGCTGAAGACCTATTCTACCCCGGATCTTCACGGGTCCAGGTGATCTAGACCATAAGTTGGGTGCTTGACTCTGAGACCTTTGCAAGTAGCTAATTATAGAATTGTTGCCTGCTTTGAATACACAATTTCATTTAGAAAGTGGTCAAATGTAACAACCCAGTGATTGACATCATGAGCATCGATGAACGCAATTGGGGTACGGTGGCAGGTTGGAAGTCCTCAACACAAGCTTGTCGTAAGAGGCGACTTACGGGATCAGGTGGTCAGGCTCCCTGACACTAGGCTGACGGTTGCATAGCTCGATGCTCATGATGTCAACCACTGGATTATATGGTCCGGATTCGATTATGTACAGACCGCCGCCACATAACAGGAATATTGCTGTGTTTCGCTTTAACCAACCAACAAACAAGGTGATCCAGATGGATTTGTCTTTTCATTGTCGCTTCTTTCATGTGATTGGCTCGTCACGCCGAAGACCCAGGTTCGAATCCCCACATGGGTACAATGTGTGAAGCCCATTTCTGGTGTCCCCCGCCGTGATGTTGCTGGAATATTGCTAAAAGCGGCGTAAAACCAAACTCAGTCAGTCAGTCAGTCTTTCATGTGAGGGGCGGTGGGGTAGCCTAATGGTTAAAGCGTTGGCTCGTCACGCCGAAGACCCGGGTTCGAATCCCCACATGGGTACAATGTGTGAAGCTCATTTCTGGTTTCCCCGCCGTGATGTTGCTGGAATATTGCGTAAAACCAAACTCTGTCAGTCAGTCAGTCTTTCACGTGAAGACTCCGATTTGGCGCTTTCAGTTTCCTCTGTTATGAATAACATTTATCTATAAAAACAGGTCAACACCATGCCATTAGTCATAATAGTCAAATATAGCTTACCAATTTTTATGTTTGGTCTTTTGGAGTTCCAACTCGGTGTATACTATTATTCAACCTATTTCGACGTTTGGTGTGTCACATTGGTGTCTATTAGTATTCTCGCTATTTCGTCTGTTGGTATGACAAATTCGTGTGCATACACTTTGCATGCATCTTCCTGTCTTTTCTCAAGCAGCTCTCCTATTATTATACACAAAGTTGTATGACAAAAGGGATGATTTCAACTTTCCCATAGTCAACTTTCCTTTCATGTCGACACGCCTTCGTGGTGTAGTGAAAGTTAGAGCGTCCGCCGTGAGATGTTTGATCCCCGACCGCGTCATACCAAAAAAGACGTTTAAATATGGTACTTGTTGGTCCCTGCCTGGCGCTCGGCATTAATGGGTACAACAAGGACTGGTCGGCTCGGAGTCAGTATAATGTGTCTGAGTGGGGTATTCATGCTTCACTGCGGCATGGTATCTCAGTGGGCTAGCACTATAAAACCAGCTTAAGTCTGGGCTAGTACAAGCAGCCGCACATACACATACACACGCATGCACGTCGTCATATGAGCGAACTATTCACAAGCACGACGTAAAACCCAGTTTCACCTCACCTCACCTTTCATGTCGAGCAATATTCCAACAGCTCCAGCCTTTGGTGTCCACATTTCAAGACTCTTTTGGTGCATTCGAGAATGCTCTTTTCACTATTGCTGGATATTGCCCTGATTTTCATATTGCGATATATTGCAATAATTTAAGAGATATTGCAATATATATTGACTGGAAGGTTTCTGCCAAAGTGCGTACATCATAAATTCATAATAGCTCTCTGTGTGCGACATCATCTTCTCAGTTGCTGTTACACCATACTTTCATTGTGTATGGCTGTATGGCAATCGTTTACAGATAAATAAAATAATATATAGCCTTAATGTGGAATATATTGCACCAACGTTTTGCGAACATAATGATAAAGGTAATAGTATAACATGATTTTCATAGTCAGTGTTTGCTTAAACAGAATGCACTTCGGTGCAGTATGTAATTATTGTTACTGTGTGTGATTCAATCATATTCAATGTGTTTACATGAACTATTGCCAAATGAAACAAAAACAAGATTTAGTTGAACTACTTGAGATTAAAATCCCATGTGACCTCCAATGGCTAAGATCCTTGGCTGGAATGTCATTATACAGTCCTATAATTTTTCTAAGACTCAGGCCTGTATGATAAATTGATATCACATGCCCCATTATGAAACAAACCAAACTAACAAAATACTGTGAACTGTGAAATGGTCACTCACAGCCACAGGCTCAACTAATAAGTCCAAATAATAATTGGTCTATTTGAGGCCACTTAATTCCTCCAAATGAAATCATTAACACCCACAAAACGTAAAGTATTTGGTAGGATATTTAGCAATTGTGGAGCCACTTATAATGACACTTCCACTTGTAAAATGTTACATGAAACCAACATAAATAAAAGTATATTTGGCACTTTTAGAGCACATTTGTTCAAGGGCAGATAATTCAAATGGAGCTAACTCTGGATGACCCAATATATTGCAGAATCTGAACCATATCGCGATAATCGTATCGCGATATACTGTACCGGTTTATACCGATTTACCGGTAATATTGCACAGCCCTACTTTTTACCAAGATTTCAAAAAGCGTTATACTGCTCTTGCTCAAAAGCTGTTGGATCAAGGAATACAACTTTCAAGGCCTCAGTAAAGCTTTCAAAATGCTTTATGGTAGACAGGTGGGGGAATTTCCAAATATGATGCATTAGTGACATAAATGATGCCCGATGCAAATCCCTATGTTGACTTGTACCATACGTGCACCTATGGTTATGACGGGTGCCACTATTGGGGCAGGATACGCTAACCTTTTCGCGAACACCTGGTATCATCACTGTTTGATTGTGATTCATAAACACATGCTCTGTCATCGTATCGCATGCTGACAATCACTGGATTGTCTGGTCCAGACTTGATTTGTTCACAAACATTTAGCTGTAACACTGCGGAAACAAATACATACTCATGATATTGCCACAATATGGATTTGGAAAGGGTTGTGTTGCTACTATTTTCTTTGTTCGTCTGTTTGTGCTGGCAAATTGGAATGCACTGTTACAATGCAGGAAATGTGAAAAAAAACATCATCAGCAAGAAAGAAAATCCTTCGATTGTCAAGATGTCCATGGTTCTGCAAACTCTGATGTTCTCTGACCCGGCATGTCCTAATACGGTGTGCATCGACTGATGCCAATTCCAGTTCCAGACACTTGCCAAAGGCCCATCGTAATGTATTTAATACAATGGAAAGTGTCAACATCGTCTTCAGATTTAAACATATTAGAATTTCTAAAACAATTTTTATATCAACCACCAGGTTTGAGTGGGTTAAATTCAATAACAAAACTTGGAAAGTCTGAAACGTGACAAATACATCTTTTATTTAAACTGTTTAAAGCAAGATTTAACTTGGTTCAAATAAACAAAAAATATATCTAGTTTATGTGGTCGACTTGACATCTGGGCCATTTTAAATTGGATTCGTCAGTTATACAAATATAGTGCTTGAACAGATCAATCCAGCCAAGTAATGTCTTTGACGAAATAAACATGTCATTACTTTTAATAGGCGAATCTATACTGATGCTCAGAAGATGTTGAAGTGTGTTTGTGGCAAAATACATGACTTCTTTGAGAATATCTCTTCACTTTATATCCATTGATAGTGCTTAAACAGATCAACCTAGCCAAGTCCTGTCGATAACGAAATAAACATGACATTACTCCTCATAGAAGAATCTATACTGATCCTCAAAAGATATTTAAATGAGTTTGTAGCAAAACCCTAATACACGTCGTCGTTGAGACTATCTTTTCACCATATATCCATTAATGTAAAATGTGGCATTCGTCCACAGTGATAGTTGAAAGTCATTCTCTGAAAGCTACTATTTCTGTATCGTAATTCAAATAAATGACTCTTCTACAGACACATTATTACCTTCGTAAACATTTTGAAAATGAAAATAACTTTTGGGGAGTTTCTAACGCCATCATCGTGGGTAAAGACCAGTCTGACTAGGACTTTACCCATCAGTGTGGCCACAAAACTATTAACGGTCGTATAGTTATCGGTCTCCAGAGACTTGAGACCCACATAACGACACGCACTTTAGCCACGTTCTCAGCTTCCCCGCCAGTCATCAACGTTGTTCACACCACTGCTGATGAAGTGGGCAATTTGGTATCTGTCCCCACAAGATTAGGTCTCGGTGATTGGCTAAGCTTGATATTACTGGGCGAAGGAAGGATATTTGTCCGTGGTTAATAATTGTAGTCAATTTGGGCCAGTTAGTGACAATCATTCGAGGACCTGGAATAGGAGTAAGCGTGTCCGCGCGTTATTAGCCACGGCTTATGATACTATGCTGTTATCGTTGCCGGCGTTTAATGTCGTCTTTTGTGGCAGACGATCACGTCTTATAACAAGCGCCCCACAGAGCTTGGAGACAAGCCGCGTCAGCACAAAGCCATTCAGACCATTAGCCGTGTTTACCTTCAAATTAATAGACACGATCTTAAGTAACCTCTCGCGTCTTTTCAATGAGAATCTTGTGGCGATATTTAGATGTTCCGACAGAGGCTGAGTAGATTCATGTTGTTAGTCTTGACAAGATATAATTTGGTTGATTATATAATCTTGTCTTAGACAAAATAATTGCACCGGAATTACATTCCTGGGAATGGGATACGACTTCAACAGCGTAAACCTATGGCGGAGTTACAAATCCCTTTAACGTATTTAAGGATGATTTGATTCACAGTGCCTCCACGTGACGGTGCCATGTTGGCGCTTTTCAGAAGAATACAACGGTCGACGGATCTAAAGTATCTAATTTGGTCTGATTGATACTCTAGAATAGATCAAACTACACTCCACAGTTAATATCCAAATGGCGCCATTTCTCGGTTCCAGTAGTTCACCCTATATACTTTGTCGACGTCGTCAGTTGGATTTTTCTTCTTCACCCGCGTTTTGAGTAGCATTTCCTTATACTTCAAATCTATTCCAAAGCATTCAAATCAGACACTTTAGTAGATATGGTGTTTCAAATGTGTGTTGTTACACTATCATTTGAAATAGGAATGGCAATAGGTTGGAGGATATTGCATATCAAACGTCAAAGACAACAAGATTCCAATTGGCCATAAAAAAGATAAAATAGCCGTGAACAATTTCTAAATGGATCACAGAAAATCAGTGATGACACCAGTTATTGATAGGGTTAGCACTTGCTACAATTTCGGTACTACACGATACTCACAATTTGCATGAAAAGGTAAGTGTGTGTTCTTTGGCGCTGTAAAGCCATGTGACGGCTATTTGTAAATACACCAGAAAACTAGCTGGCATGTTTGGTAATGAAATAGGTGTATCCTAAAACCTTGGTAAGTAAATAGGTAAATGGGTGTGTTTTAACAACTGTATTTTATTTTAATCTCTCATGAGTGGAAGCGAGGGGAGCAGAGGTTTGGATAAGATGGGTGCTTCAACAATTTTGTTCCAGAAAAACGTGATCAATATGATTTGTCCCCAGAGTGTACTCCAATACAATTATTGATCGAAAACATATCCTGTTACTGACAAAAGGAACTGAGTCCGGCTCAGAACCTCTATCCCCATATTAAATGGTTTGTGCCTCAAATGCCATTTTGAGTTGCACGAAAACAGTTGACTAGCCTTTGCATGTGTTTATGAAGGGTGCCGCCAGCATGATGGTACACCTGGCATCTTCAAAGGCTGATAGTGTTTCATGAACGTTTGCTTATGATAGGCAGTAGGAATTCTGATTGAATTATGGAGTCTAATGGAAGTAGAAAAGGTTTTGTTCTGTTATTACAAAACGAAAGTGATTGGTACATCAGTGTATATTGGTATTCAGGTTATTTCGCCTTTTGCTGTGCCAAAGGACAAGGTATGATAAAGGCCCTTTTTGGCCCACAAAATTTCATGATATTCAAAGTTCTACAACATGATAATTTTAGCATAAAAAATGCTAAATAAATTGTTGAAATTACCTCCATATGTTTTTTTTATACGTTTAAGTGCTGTTTTTTTCCTCTTTGAAGACCTCAAAGTTAACCTATTTTACAATATCTTCGAAAAAACCTGCATTTTCATATTTTCAGAGTGATAAAAAAGTGTGAGCAAAAGCTTGACCCATCCCAATTTTTTCACCACACATGAAGAGAGTAAATTAGAATGCACTCCTAAAAAATTGTGGTGGGTCACGCTTTTGCTCATATCAAAATGTTTAAAAAAGTACATTTTTTCTGTTGTATGAAATTGCCCCATACAACATCTCAAAAATAAACATTGGCGTAAAGTAATATCTCTGAAAACTATTCGCCACATTTACACAACTATACCATGATTCATTACTATTTTGAATGTTTTAGAGCACTAAAATGAACTTATCAAACATGTTTATTAACAAATTTCAATATCGTAAAGGGACTCTCAAGGCTGATTACTTTGAGGGTAAACAAGGGTAGTTTTTGGAGACCCTGTTGATCACTGCTGGAAAAATAAAGAAGACATCAGAAGATTTTTTCAAAATATGATCAGGCAGCATTCTAAAGGTGAGAATCTTTGTAATTATGCTAGAATTTTATCATATTTGTTCTATCATCTGTTTAGCAAACCCCTCTGTGTCACCTGTCACTGTCAAATAACACTGGCATTCCACTGGATGTAACTGTGTATAAACATACACATTTTAACAAAAATAATGTACCTTGATGTTTTTTGATATATCAGGCTACATTTAATATTGTTAGAATAAGAACATTGTATCAAGGTCTAGCAGATTATGAAAAGCAAGCAGACGTCAAGTGACACATTGTTGCAAAGTGTAATATATAAGCTTAAAGTGACAAATAGTAACAGTAGAATCTGTAGGCTAGTGGTTACAGTGATGGCCTCTCAATGTTTTCTGTTATCAGACATTCAGGTTCAAATCCTGATGTTTTTTTTTTTTCTTCTTTTTTTTTCTTCAAAAGTTAACTTAAACATTGTAAATTGGCTGACAAAACTTGTGCACATAAAATACAAATTTTGTAAAAAAAAATTCTTAAGTTTGGTAATGTAAGTTACACTGTTCAAACAAACTTGAATTAACATCATGTAAATCTTGTTTAAGCCTGAAGACACTGACTTTTCCACTTTGTTCCCATACAATAAAGAACCTGTAGAAGGTAAGCATTGTTTCAAAATGTTAGTATGGTAATTTCTTTAAGTAAATATTTACAAACTGTCCGAGCTGTTAATTAGTGGTGCACTGATCAAACAAATAATTAGTTTATGGATATTTTGAGGGCTGCCAGTCAATTACCGATAACCAAATCACATAATCAATTAAAGCGTTCACTCTTTCTTCTTAAAAATATGTTTACAGAATCAATAACTATTGGTTTCAATTGTCATATTAAAACAGAGGACTGATTACCTTTGTTTTCCTGTGCTCTAACAGTTGTATTTATCTTTTATCTATAATTGATAAAAAAGTGGCCTCAACGATTGATTATGCTTTTGGAGGTCAATTCCCTTCCCTATATAACTATACTATTGACATGTTTAGCATTAGAAAAATTAGAAAGCACCAATTTCTTGAACATAATGATAATTCTTTTATGATTTCAAATATTTGTTTTCAGATAAGAGAAATTTGCTTGGACTGATTTCAGGAGTGTCATTTCATGAAGATGACAACTTAAAACTTGAGGTGGAAGGTAAGCATAATATGAGTGCTAAAAAATAAACAATATTTTTTTCTTCAATTTTCTAATTTAATGTCACAGAATTTCAGAAATACTGATGTCTCAGTGGTGATTAAATCTGCATAAGCCTTCAAGGCCAGATTACTGACATTTGAAAATAAAAAAGTAATGTTACCCTTGAATAGATTTATAATATCAAAGTTTTAAAACAGAATTTTCTTTTGATATAAAGTCATCTGTTTTCAGTTGAGAGAAGATCTGGGTATGGCAGACACCAAAACAATATGCCAGTTCCAGCAACTCTAGTGATACACGGTTGAATGCTGCAGTTCTTGACAGTGATTCAGAAACTGATTCAGAGATTGATGACCATGTGGATGAAGAGTGAAAGTGGATGTTTTATATATCTTTGCTGTGAATGAGATGTGAATAATTACTTTTTGAAGATTTTTTAATACTGACTTTTAACACTTACTTGGTGTCAAAATCAAGCTGTGCCAAGAATGTAATTTCACCTGAAATAGGCCCCTTTGAGGTCAAGACCTGTGATATTTAGTGGAAGCATGATTGGTTATTATAACAACATGTTGTGAATGAGATGTTTACTGTATATATTTGCAAGAATGTTGTAAATCCTGACTTTTAACACTTACATGGTGTTAAAATTAAGCTGTGCCAAGAATGTAATTTCACCTGAAATAGGCCCTTTGAGGTCAAGACCTGTGATTTTTAGTGCAACATGATTGGTTATTGTAGTAACATGTTGTGAATGAGATGTTTACTGTATATTTGCTAAAACCGGTTGTGAATACTGACTTTTAACACTTACTTGTTCAAATCAAGCTGTGCCCAAAATGTAATTAGACCTAAAATGGGCCCTGTGATTTTTCGTGGGACATGATTGGTTATCATAAGTACATGTTGTAAAATTGACCTATAGTTTGTTTGCAAAGAAAGTTGTGAATAATGAGCTTTTTGTAATCAATTAATTGGCAAATAATTGAATTACTGTTCACAATGTATGGCAACCCTAATTGGGCCCCTTGAAGTTAAAACCTTGTGATTGATGTTGACATGTTTTTCATCATGAATACCTGTTGTAAAACTGATACTATTTGTATGTAAATAAACTGATAGTTGTATATAAGTCATTATGGCACACTGATATTTCAGATGTCTTGTTATTTTTCATGGGAACTGATAAAACCCATTTTGGCCCCTCTGCATTGAAATTATGGCCTCAGATCATTTAAAAATTAGCTTTTTTATGCAAAGCCATCTTGTCTCTAAACAAATAACATGTGTTCAGCCAATTCTGTTTGTGGGCCAAAAACCACCCTTATCATACCTTGTCCTTTGTGTGCGTACACTTTACATGCATCTTCCTATCTTTTTGTAAATAGTTCTGTGTTATAATCTCTTTCTTAGTTCGCCTGCTTGTGCTGAAACATTGCTATGTACCGTTACAATATGGAAAATTGTGAAACAATTGGCATCCATCATCATCGGCAAGAAGGAATCCTCAGAATGTCAAGATGTCCATGGTTCTGCAAACTATGATGTGTTTCTGTGACCTAGTCATCGGTTCCGTGACCCAGCATGCCCTATCACGGTGTGCATCGACTGGAGCCAATTCCCAATTCCAGATTATTGCCTAAGGCCCAACTTAATACATTTAATCTAATGGTAAATGTCTACATGTTCTATAGATTGAACAATTTGAACTTCTGAAACAGTTTTTATATCAACCTCCAGGTTTAAATGGGTTAAGTTCAGTTACAAAACTTGGGAACTCTGAAACTTGACAAATAGATGTTTTTGCTAAACTGTTTTAAACAAGATTTAACTTTGGTCCAATAAAAATATCTATATCTGGTAAATGTAGGCGCCCTGACATCTAGGTACTTTAAGATTGATTCTTCAGTTATTTAATTATAGTGCTTGAACAGATAAATCTAGCCAAGTCCAATCGATAACGAAATAAACATGTCATTACTTTTAATAGAAGAATCTATACTGATCCTCAAAAGATATTTAAATGAGTTTGTAGCAAAACCCTAATACACGTCGTCGTTGAGACTATCTTTTCACTTTATATCCATTTAGGTAAAATGTGGCATTCGTCCACAGTGATAGTTGAAAGTCATTCTCCGAAAGCTACTATTTCTGTATCGTAATTCAAATAAATGACTCTTCTACAGACACAGTATTAACTTCGTAAATATTTTGAAAATAAAAATAACTTTTGGGGAGTTTATAACGTCATTATGGGTAAAGACCAGTCTGACCACGACTTTACCCATCAATGTGGCCACAAAACTAATAACGGTGGTATAGTTATGGGTCTCCAGAGACTTGAGACCCAAATAACGACACGCACTTTAGCCACATTCTCAGCTACCCCGCCAGTCATCAACGTTGTTCACACCACTGCTGATGAAGTGGGCAGTTTGGTATCCGTCCCCACAAGATTAGGTCTCGGTGATTGGCTAAGCTTGATATTACTGGGGGAAGGAAGGATAGTTTTCCATGGTTAATCATTGTAGTCAATTTGAGCCAGTTAGTGACAATCATTCGAGGACCTGGAATGGGAGTAAGCGTGTCCGCGCGTTATTAGCCACGGCTTATGATACTATGTTGTTGTCGTTGAAGGCGTTTAATGTCGTCTTTTGTGGCAGACGATCACGTCTTATAACAAGCGCCCCACAGAGCTTGGAGACAAACCGCGTCAGCACAAAGCCATTCAGACCATTAGCCGTGTTTACCATCAAATTGATAGACACGATCTTAAGTAACCTCTTGCGTCTTTTCAATGAGAATCTTGTGGCGATATTTAGCTGTTCCGACAGAGGCTGAGTAGATTCATGTTGTTAGTCTTGACAAGATATAATTTGGTTGATTATATAATCTTGTCTTAGAAAAATAATTGCACCGGAATTACATTCCTGGGAATGGGATACGACTTCAGCAGCGTAAACCTATGGCGGAGTTACAAATCCCTTTAACGTATTTAAGGATGATTTGATTCACAGTGCCTCCACGTGACGGTGCCATGTTGGCGCTTTTCAGAAGAATACAACGGTCGACGGATCTAAAGTATCTAATTTGGTCTGATTGATACTCTAGAATAGATCAAACTACACTCCACAGTTAATATCCAAATGGCGCCATTTTTCGGTTCCAGTAGTTCACCCTACATACTTTGTCGACGTCGTCAGTTGGATTTTTCTTCTTCACCCGTGTTTTGAGTAGCATTTCCTTATACTTCAAATCTATTCCAAATCATTCAATTCAGACACATTAGTAGATATGGTGTTTCAAATGTGTGTTGTTACACTATCATTTGAAATAGGAATGGCAATAGGTTGGAGGAGATTGCATATCAAACGTCAAAGACAACGACCAGCCTATATTATCTGCCAAAACAGATTCCAATTGGCCATAAAAAGATAAAATAGCCGTGAACAATTTCTAAATTGATCACAGAAAATCAGTGATGACACCAGTTATTGATAGGGTTAACACGTGCTACAATTTCGGTACTACACGATACTCACAATTTGCATGAAAAGTGAAGTGTGAGTTCTTTGGCGCTGTAAAGCCATGTGACGGCTATTTGTAAATAAACCAGAAAACCATCTGGCATTTTTGGTAATGAAATAGGTGTATCTTAAAACCTTGGTGAGCTAATAGGTAAATGGGTGTGTTTTAACACCTGTATTTTGTTTTAATCTCTCATGAGTGGAAGTGAGGGAAGGAGAGGTTTGGATAAGATGGGTGCTTCAACAATTTTGTTCCAGAAATACGTGATAAATATGATTTGTCCCCAGAGTGTACTTCAATACAGCTATTGATCGAAAACATATCCTGTTACTGACAAAAGGCACTGAGTCCGGCTCAGAACCTCTATCCCCATATTAAATGGTTTGTCCCTCACATGCCATTTTGAGTTGCACGAAAACAGTTGACTAGCCTTTGCATGTGTTTATGAAGGGTGCCGCCAGCATGATGGTACACCTGGTATCTTCAAAGGCTGATAGTGTTTCATGAACGTTTGGTCATGATAGGTAGTAGGAATTATGCAATTGAATTATGGAGTCTAATGGAAGTGGAAAAGGTTTTGTTCTGTTATTGCAAAACAAAAGTGATTGGTACATCAGTGTATATTGTTATTCAAGTTATTCGTGTTTTGGTGTGCCAAATTTGTGTGCGTCCACTTTACATGCATCTTCCTATCTATTTGTAAATAGCTGTGTGTTATAATTTCTTTCTTAGTTCGCCTGTTTGTGCTGACAAATTGCTATGTACCGGTACAATATGGAAAAAGGTGAAACAATTGGCATCCATCATCATCGGCAAGAAGGAATCCTCAGAATGTCAAGATGTCCATGGTTCTGCAAACTCTGATGTTTTTCTGTGACCTAGTCATCGGTTCTGTGACCCAGCATGCCCTCACACGGTGTGCATCGACTGGCGCCAATTCCAGTTACAGATTATTGCCTAAGGCCCAACTTAATACATTTAATTTAATGGTAAATGTCTACTTGTGCTATGGATTGAAACATTTTTACTTCTGAAACAGTATTTATATCAACCACCAGGTTTAAATGAGTTTAGTTCAGTTACAAAACTTGGGAACTCTGAAACTTGACAAATAGATGTTTTTGCTAAACTGTTTTAAACATGATTTAACTTTGGTCAAATAAAAATATCTATATCTGGTAAATGTAGGCGCCCTGACATCTAGGTACTTTAAGATTGATTCGTCAGTTATTTATTTATAGTGTTTGAACAGATCAACCTAGCCAACTCCTGTCGATAACGAAATAAACATGTCATTACTTTTAATAGAAGAATCTATACTGATCATCAAAATATATTTAAGTGAGTTTGTAGCAAAACCCTAATACACGTCTTCGTTGAGACTATCTTTTCACTTTATACCATTAATGTAAAATGTGGCATTCGTCTACGGTGATAGTTGAAAGTCATTCTCTGAAAGGTACTATTTCTGTATCGTAATTCAAATAAATGACTCTTCTACAGACACATTATTACCCTCGTAAACATTTTGAAAATGAAAATAACTTTTGGGGAGTTTATAACGCCATCATCATGGGTAAAGACCAGTCTGACCACGACTTTACCCATCAGTGTGGCCACAAAACTATTAACGGTGGTATAGTTATCGGTCTCCAGAGACTTGAGACCCAAATAACGACACGCACTTTAGCCACGTTCTCGGCTTCCCCGCCAGTCACCAACGTTGTTCACACCACTGCTGATGAAGTAGGCAATTTGGTATCCGTCCCCACAAGATTAGGTCTCGGTGATTGGCTAAGCTTGATATTACTGGGCGAAGGAAGGATATTTGTCCGTGGTTAATAATTATAGTCAATTTGGGCCAGTTAGTGACAATCATTCAAGGACCTGGAATGGGAGTAAGCGTGTCCGCGCGTTATTAGCCATGGCTTATGATACTATGTTGTTGTCGTTGAAGGTGTTTAATGTCGTTTTGTGGCAGACGATCACGTCTTATAACAAGCGCCCCACAGAGCTTGGAGACAAGCCGCGTCAGCACAAAGCCATTCAGACCATTTAGCCGTGTTTACCATCAAATTAATAGACACGATCTTAACTAACCTCTTGCGACTTTTTAATGAGAATCTTGTGGCGAATATTTAGCTGTTCGGACAGAGGCTGAGTAGATTCATGTTGTTAGCCTTGACAAGATATAATTTGGTTGATTATATAATCTTGTCTAAGACAAAATAATTGCACCGGAATTACATTCCTGGGGAATGGGATAGGACTTCAGCATTGTAAACATATGGCGGAGTTACAAATCCCTTTAACGTATTTAAGGATGATTTAATTCACAGTGCCTCTCCATGACGGTGCCATGTTGGCGCTTTTCAGGAGAATACAACGGTCGACGGATCTAAAGTATCTAATTTGGTCTGATTGATACTCTAGAATAGATCAAACTACACTCCACAGTTAATATCCAAATGGCGCCATTTTTCGGTTTCAGTAGTTCACCCTACATACTATGTTGTCGTGGACAGTGTTTTGAGTAGCATTTCCTGATGCTTCAAATCTACTTCAAATCATTCAAATCAGACTGTTTAGTAGATATGTTTTTTGATGAAATGTATGTTGCTACATTTTAAATGGGAATGGCAATAGTTTGTAGGAGATACCTCAACCAGACGTCAAAGGCAGACAATGACGAGTCTATATTATCTGCCGAAACAGATACCAATTGGCCATAAAAATGGTAAGTGGTGAAAAAATATGAATTGATTATTGAAAGTCAGTACAGTGACACCAGTTATCCGTAAATACCAACACTTGCTTCAATATCGGTAGGAAATATCGGTATTTGTTTGAAAATGTAAGAGTGTGTTCTCTGATGCCTCAAGGCAGAACTAAGACCATGCGACGACCATCTGTAAACCCGACAATGAGATGGCACGCTTGGTAATCAAATATGTGTATTTTAACGCCTATGTTATCTTTGAATCTGTCATGAGTGGATGGAGGGACAATTCAAAATTTCAAATAATTTGTTCTGGAAGCCGTTACAGTGAGTGAGTTTAGTTTTACACCGCTTTTAGCAATATTGCATCAATATCACGACGGGAGACACCAGAAATGGGCTTTAACACATTGTACTATGTAGGGAAACTAACCCGGGTCTTCAGCATGACGCTTTAACCACTAGGCTACCCCGTCGCTCAAACGGTAAACAACACTTATAAAAAGGATATCGTTTCATAAACTACATGATATGCAGTAGGACTTATATATAGTCGAATATTATTATATTTTAGCAGAGATTTATGAATGTGGAAAGAGTTTTGTTCTTTTATTAAAGAAAGCGCGTGATTGTAATCCAAACATTGTTTCGTAGAAACATCGACTTCCACATGAGCTCTTGTTCTCTAACCTTTGGTCTGCAGAGGCAACTCTAAATTAGTTCTGGTCCCCAAACCATTAGTTTGAAGGAACATAGCACCTGCCTTCATCTACCCCTTTAATCAGTCGTCAGCTAATAAAGCCAATTTCTTATCTAAAATACCTGTTTTAAAGAACCAAACTCCAGCCCACTGAGCACATAAAGCGTTGGTACCTCATTAAGGACAGGTATCGGCACCATTTGGAACTGTTCGGTTGCCTTGCAAGCCAATATGTCGGCGGTAGCGTGGGCGTATAAGATTTTCTGTGCAAACCTTCTGAAGCATTCAATCCAAACCCACGACCGGTGTTCTCTTGTATCAATTGTCTTGCGCTGATGCGCCCGTGTTCATAGAACAGGTTGAACTTCATCGTACTTCATCGACATACAGACACCCCCGCTGTTGTGTCGAACTCTGATGTGTCGATCGTACTGTTGCCTCGAGTAAAAGCAGCGTAGTTCTGATGTAGTCATCATGCTGCGGTTGTGTCGAACCTCGAATAACTCGAAGTAAAAGCTGCTTGGTTCAGATGTAGTCACCATGTTGCGGTTGTGTCGAACCTCGGAAAACTCTAAGTAAAAGCTGCGTAATTCTGATGTAGTCATCATGTTGCGGTTGTGTCGAACCTCGAATAACTCGTAGTAAAAGCTGCGTAGTTCTGATGTAGTCATTATGTTGCGGTTGTGTCGAACATCGAATAACTCGAAGTAAAAGCTGCGTAATTCTGATGTTGTCGTCATGTTGCAGTTGTGTCGAACCTCGGATAAATCAAAGTAAAAGCTGCTTGGTTCTGATGTAGTCATCATGTTGCGGTTGTGTCGAACCTCGAATAACTCGAAGTAAAAGCTGCTTGGTTCTGATGTAGTCACCATGTTGCGGTTGTGTCGAACCTCGAATAACTCGAAGTAAAAGCTGCGTAGTTCTGATGTAGGCATTATGTTGCGGTTGTGTCGAACCTCGGAAAACTCGAAGTAAAACCTGCGTAGTTCTGATGTAGTCATCATGTTGCGGTTGTGTCGAACCTCGAATAACTCGAAGTAAAAGCTACGTAGTTCTGATGTAGTCATGTTGCGGTTGTGTCGAACTTCGGATAACCCGAAGGAAAAGCTGCGTAGTTGTGATATTGTCATCATGTGTGGTTGTGTCGAACCTCGGATAACTCGAAGCATTAGCTAAGGTCTCTTCAATCTCGACACAAAAGTGCATGACTGTATACTTGTAAAAGCAGTAAAACACCCGTGTATTGTTCATTTTACACAGTACTAAATTAAACCTGCCATGCCATGCCGTGAAAAGTTCGGATGTTTTCTTAACTTCACACTGTGACAGATGTATGCCCAACAGTCACATTAATTTCAGTATGAAAGAACTGGGTCTTAAATTATGTATATTTCGATAACGCTTTGCAAAATGTTGGCTTTTTTTGTTATTGTAAAAGTAGAGTTTATATAGACTATGGGGTGAATATATATTTCATAAAAAGAAGGAGGTCATGGGTCAGATTCATACGTTATTAGACTGCCTAAATCATATCAGCCTAAAATAGAATTCAACTTATGACGATGATCTTACCTCAAAACCAATAACAAATATTTTCAAATCCACCCACTCTTTTTAAACTGCCAATCCTTCGCCTTCCTGTTGACTTCATTCAATTGTACCAGATATTATATGCAGTAATGAAAAATGGTTTTGAAATCATGACAAGATGTGATTGAGATTGCTACTTATATAGTATGACCAGAAATTATTGAGAATTTTAGGAATATGTTTAATTGGATTTCTAGTATAAACAACCTTGACCAGCTATCAAGTGTTTGGTTTCATTCAAGAGAGACAACTCCGTTAATCCTTTTCATTAGTTTGTGAAGAGTTATCCCCTTTGTTTACTTGCTAGCAGACGACATTTTTAATGATCCTCAGTATGGATGATTTAGAGAAGAGGAAGTTGATTTTAGAGTATTATAACAAGGACATCAGATCAGCTAAAGTGATTTCAAGTAGAACAGGCATCCCTTTGTCCACTCAGATGAAAGTTCCGTGTGGCTGTTTCCTAATACACTGAAATTCTGGACCAAAGAAACTGAAAACCTTTTGTATCAGCGCCCAAAGTACAGTCCGAAATTTAACGCGTGGGTGGCATATCTGTGTATTTGAAGGGAATATGAACAGTGAGCGGTACACAGATATTCTCGAGGGATTTTACTTCCATCTGCTCACGTGTTCTATGGAAAATTTTTGATTTCCAGCAGGACAACGACCCAAAACATCGTTCAAAGCATTCACAGGCCTGGTTTCGGACCCAAAATATGACACTATTAGATTGACCAAGCTATAGCCCTGACCTAAATCCAATAGAAAATGTTTGGGGACCTATGAGGGAAAGTGTCAATAAGAAAAATCTGACAAATATTGCTGAAATGAAAGAAGAGGTGGTCCGATATTGGGATAGCATGGACCACGACTTTCTAACTTCTTTGATCAGTAGTATGCTTCGCCGCATTGAAGCCTGCATTGCTGGCCATGGTGACTTGACAAAATACTAACTGTTCACCTGTCTTTGAATCCGAGTTATGTTCTGCTAATATTCACATTTAATACGTGAGTAATTAGTGGAAAAGAAAAATTACAATCTTAAATTCTCAATAATTTCTGGTTGTACTGTACCTCTCTTTTGTATAACCAGATGCCCAAATGATTGCTCATATTTGGTAAATCGTGTATGGGAGGACAAACTCACATCTTTTGTAAATCGTTGTACACCTGAATCAAAGATGTAATATGTGATATAACCTGATGACATTGAAGTCAAAACATTATAAAAGGTTGGACTGAAAGCATCATGGCATTCAGGACAGAAACTAACTAGGACATATTAAGAAGCTTTAAAGTTTTGATATACCTGAGACTGTATGATGAACTTTACCAGAAAGCATTACGCAAAGGGCGAGGGGGTAAAATTGTGGCCAGCAATGTCAAACTCTCAAGTCATAACCCCTTAATAGTAATCACTCTGAAACCACCACATCGATGGAAATTGCACTTCTCATTGAATTAGAAAGACTTTGAAATACTCTCAGGAACACAAACTACACTTTAGTTCATTTTAGGTGCCTAAGGGTTGCGAATGTCAATACTACAAGTTTGTCAAAGAATTTAGGGAATGTACAGGTTATCCTGATAAGAAATGATGTTTGAGGGTGGTTTACTAGTTTATGTTAATAAAAGCCTGACTTTTAAGAGAATTCCAGAACTTGAAAATGTCTACGATGAAACATTTTGGATTCAGATATATTTACCTCAAAATTCGCCGTTATTATGTACTGTATACCGACCAGAGTATAATTCTTTGGACTTTTGGGCTCGCTTAGATAATAGCGTTGAAAGTGCTCTTGATATGTCGTCTAAAGTTGTTATTGTTGGTGATATAAAATGAAAATCTCTTATCCGCTAGAAAACTTAATGTAAATGAACTCTTGGTTATGAAAAATTTAAGAAATGTTATATCTGAACCTACTAGAGTTACCAAAACAACCAGTACTTTGCTTGATCCGGTAATTGTCAGTGAAGACATTGGTGTTTTTGACAGTGGTGTTGTTGAGTTTGATAGCAATATAAGTGATCACAGGGGAACATATGTAAACATAAGTACACAGTTATGTAACAACATATCTTATAAGCAAGAAATCTGGTGTTACAATAAGGGTGATAATGAAATGCTCAATTATCTTATAGAAAATGCAGAATGGAAGGATTTATATAATGGATGTTCAAATGTTAATGATGCTTGTTCACTATTTTATAACAAATTTACTCAACATGTCAAATCATGTATTCCTTAAAAAATAGTAACTATTCGTCCAAATGACAAACCATGGTATGATTCTAATTTGAGGAGGGAATCCCGAAAAGAGACCGATTACGGAGAAAGGCCAAGAAAACAAAAAAAGAGAGCGATAAAAAAGCTTATAAACATCAGAGAAATAGAGTAAACAACATGAAATGCTATGCGAAAGAAAACTTTTACTCTAATATTAATGGCCTACTTTTGGAATTATACTCTGAAAATAAATCTTCATATTGGAAATTATTACGTTATATTGTTAAAAACTCGGGCTCTACTTCGCATATTCCTCCTCTCAAGCAGAATGTTGATGATGAATTTCCAACGCTATTTCCTGATTTGGAAAAAGCTGAAAAACTTAATACATATTTCGAATCAATTTCTCGTTTGAATGATAAATAATTTCTGAGAAGGAAGTATCTGATGTTATAAAATGTACAGCTAGCAGGATAGAATAAGTCATAAATTATTAAAGAATAAACAAAGCTTCAGGGCACGGATAGAATAAGTCATAAAATTATTAAAGAATACCATTTATTCCATATTTGTACATCTTTCGACAACAAAGAAAAATATTGTATGATATTTTGCGATGTATCCAAAGCTTTTGATCGTGTGTGGCACAAAGGGCTTGTACGTAAATTAGAGATGTATGGTATTAGAGGCCAGCTTTTGCAATGGATATCGAGTTACATAAGTGATCGCAGTCAACACGTCTTTGTAAACGGAGCTATATCCAAGCCCAGGTACTTAACAGCTGGCGTCACCCAGGGATCAGTATTGGGACCCTTTTTTGTTCGTTAACGATATTGCTGATAAATTAGATTGTGTAACAAGACTTTTTGCTGATGATACCTCGCTTGGAAAATCATCGAAAAATACTAAAAAAGAAATCGAAACTTCTCTTAATACCAATTTAGACATATTATATAGCTGGAGCAAAAACTGGTTGGTCTCATATAATCCTGAAAAAACAGAAGCAGTGTTGTTTTCCATGATTGATGAAACTGAAGAATTGAAATTATTTTTTTGACGGAAAGCAAATCAATTTGGTAAACAATCATAAACATCTCGGAATAACATTTGAAGCAAACGGCAAATGGTCTTGTCATCCTAATCAAATTATCAAGTCGTGCACCAAAATGATATCATCAATGCGGAAATTGAAATACTTACTAAACAGAAATACAATCAATACTATTTATAAGATATTTATCAGACCACACTTTGAATATGCTTGTGAATTATGGGATGGCTGTACTGTACAACAGGAAGAAAACTTAGAGAAACTTCAGTTAGAAGCTGCCAGAATAGTTACGGGTCTACCTAGATATACTTCACGTCAAATTCTATATTATGAGACAGGCTGGGAAAGGCTGGATGAACGAAGAAAAAGAAGAAAACTTTGTCTATTCTACAAAATTCAAAATGATTTAGCCCCTGTATAACTTAAAAGATATTACTCCAGATAGTGTTGGATCAAGATCTAATTATAACCTTAGGAATGCTAACAATATTCTTCTACCTTCTGCAAGGTTAAGGCTTTCATATGATTCTTTTTTCCATCAACTGTAAGAATGTGGAATAATATTTCTGATACCGAAAGAAATCGACCTTCATTACAAAGTTTCAAGTCGTACCTCTAAAGTGCGAGCAACCTGTAGCTCCATCATATTACTCGTTTGGAATTAGAAAATTAAATATTATACACACAAAATTGAGATATATGACTAGTCAGCTAAATTATGATCTGTATCTTTTCAACATGAAAGATTCTGCTTCTTGTTACTGTGGCAATAATTGTGAAAATGTACATCACTTCCTATTAGAATGTAAACTGTACAACATTCAAAGGGAAATATTAATGTTAAATTTAAAAGTATTGTAAATCGAGACTCTCCAATCACATTGTCCTTGATGTTATTTGGAAGTCCTGATATGACCATTCAACAGAATGAATACGTATTTAAATGTGTGCAAACTTTTATTCATCAATCAAAACGTTTTGTGTGATCACATGAGTTGTATCCCTTCCTCACTTAACTTTCCTATTTCTTCTCTCTATTCTTTCCTAATATGTATATAATTGAAAATGTATGTATGTAAATATTAGGGGCGGGTATTTTAAGTTGGATTACTTGTCCCCAATCCCTTTCACATTTGTGAATAAAATATGTTTAAATCAAACTCTCAAGTCATAACCCTTAATAGTAATCACTCTGAAACCACCACATCGACGGAAATTGCACTTCTTCTCATTGAATTAGAAAGACTTTGAAATACTCTCAGGATCACAAACTACACTTTAGTTCATTTTAGGTGCCTAAGGGTGCGAATGTCAATACTACAAGTTTGTCAAAGAATTTAGGGAATGTACAGGTTATCCTGATAAGAAATGATTTTTGTTTTGCCAAATTCGAGTGCATATACTTTACATGCATCTTCCTATCTTTTTGTAACCAGCTGTATTACAATTTCTTTCTTAGTGCTGACAAATTGCAAATGTACCGTTACAATACGGAAAAAATGTGAAACAATTGGCATCCATCATCATCGGCAAGAAGGAATCCTCAGAATGTCAAGATGTCCATGGTACTGCAAACTCTGTGACCCGGCATGTGACCTAACACGGTGTACATCGGTGGCGCCAATTCCAGTTACAGATTTTGGACTAAGGCCCAACTTAATACATTTAATTTAATGGTAAATGTCTACATGTTCTATGGATTGAAACATTTGAACTTCTGAAACAGTTTTACATCAACCACCAGGTTTAAATGAGTTAAGTTCAGTTACAAAACTTGGGAACTCTGAAACTTGACAAATAGATGTTTTGCTAAACTGTTTTAAACAAGATTTAACTTTGGTCAAATAAAAATATCTTTATCTGGTAAAATGTAGGCGCCCTGACATCTAGGTACTTTAAGATTGATTCGTCAGTTATTTATTTATAGTGTTTTGAACAGATCAACCTAGCAAAAATCGATAACAAAATAAACATGTCATTACTTTTAATAGAAGAATCTATACTGATCCTCAAAAGATATTTAAATGAGTTTGTAGCAAAACCCTAATACACGTCGTCGTTGAGAATATATTTTCACCTTTATATCCATTAATGTAAAATGTGGCATTCGTCCACGGTGATAGTTGAAAGTCATTCTCTGAAAGGTACTATTTCTGTATCGTAATTCAAATAAATGACTCTTCTACAGACACATTATTAACTTCGTAAACATTTTGAAAATGAAAATAACTTTTGGGGAGTTTATAACGCCATCATCATGGGTAAAGACCAGTCTGACCACGACTTTACCCATCAGTGTGGCCACAAAACTATTAACGGTGGTATAGTTATCGGTCTCCAGAGACTCGAGACCCAAATAACGACACGCACTTTAGCCACGTTCCCGGCTTCCCCGCCAGTCATCAACGTTGTTCACACCACTGCTGATGAAGTAGGCAATTTGGTATCCATCCCCACAAGATTAGGTCTCGGTGATTGGCTAAGCTTGATATTACTGGGGGAAGGAAGGATAGTTTTCCGTGGTTAATAATTGTAGTTAATTTGGGCCAGTTAGTGACAATCATTCGAGGACCTGGAATGGGAGTAAGCGTGTCCGCGCGTTATTAGCCACGGCTTATGATACTATGTTGTTGTCGTTGAAGGTGTTTAATGTCGTCTTTTGTGGCAGACGATCACGTCTTATAACAAGCGCCCCACAGAGCTTGGAGACAAGCCGCGTCAGCACAAAACCATTCAGACCATTAGCCGTGTTTACCTTCAAATTAATAGACACGATCTTAACTAACCTCTCGCGTCTTTTCAATGAGAATCTTGTGGCGATATTTAGCTGTTCCGACAGAGGCTGAGTAGATTCATGTTGTTAGTCTTGACAAGATATAATTTGGTTGATTATATAATCTTGTCTAAAACCAATAATTGCACCGGAATTACATTCCTGGGAATGGGATACGACTTCAGCATCGTAAACCTATGGCGGAGTTACAAATCCCTTTAACGTATTTAAGGATGATTTGATTCACAGTGCCTCCACATGAAGGTGCCATGTTGGCGCTTTTCAGGAGAATACAACGGTCGACGGATCTAAAGTATCTAATTTGGCTGATTGATACTCTAAAATAGATCAAACTACACTCCACAGTTAATATCCAAATTGCGCCACTTCTCGGCTCAGGTAGTTCACCCTACATACTTTGTTGTCGTGGAAAGGTGGATTTTTCTTCTTCATCAGTGTTTTGAGTAGCATATTCTTATATTTCAAATCTATTCCAAAGCATTCAAATCAGACACTTTACTAGATATACTTTTTCGAATGTATGTTCTTACACTATCATTTGAAATAGGAATGGCAATAGGTTGGAGGAGATTGCATATCAAACGTCAAAGACAACGACCAGCCTATATTATGTGCCAAAACAGATTCCAATTGGCCATAAAAAGATAAAATAGCCGTGAACAATTTCTAAATGGATCACAGAAAATCAGTGATGACACCAGTTATTGATAGGGTTAACACGTGCTACAATTTCGGTACTACACGATACTCACAATTTGCATGAAAAGGTAAGTGTGTTCTTTGGCGCTGCAAAGCCATGTGACGGCTATTTGTAAATAAACCAGAAAACTAGCTGGCATGTTTGGTAATGAAATAGGTGTATCTTAAAACCTTGGTGAGCTGATAGGTGAATGGGTGTGTTTTAACACCTGTATTTTGTTTTAATCTGTCATGAGTGGAAGCGAGGGGAGCAGAGGTTTGGATAATATGGGTGCTTCAACAATTTGTTCCAGAAAAACGTGATAAATATGATTTGTCCCCAGAGTGTACTCCAATACAATTATTGATCGAAAACATATCCTGTTACTGACAAAAGGAACTGAGTCCGGCTCAGAACCTCTATCCCCATATTAAATGGTTTGTCCCTCATATGCTATACTGAGTTGCACGAAAACAGTTGACTAGCCTTTGCATGTGTTTATGAAGGGTGCCGCCAGCATGATGGTACACCTGGTATCTTCAAAGGCTGATAGTGTTTCATGAACGTTTGCTTATGATAGGTAGTAGGAATTATGCAATTGAATTATGGAGTCTAATGGAAGTGGAAAAGGTTTTGTTCTGTTATTACAAAGCGAATGTGATTGGTACATCAGTGTATATTGTTATTCAGGTTATTTCGCCTTTTGGTGTGCCAAATTTGTGTGCGTACACTTTACATGCATCTTCCTATCTATTTGTAAATAGCTGTGTGTTATAATTTCTTTCTTAGTTCGCCTGTTTGTGCTGACAAATTGCTATGTACCGTTACAATATGGAAAAATGTGAAACAATTGGCATCCATCATCATCGGCAAGAAGGAATCCTCAGAATGTTAAGATGTCCATGGTTCTGCAAACTCTGATGTTTTTCTGTGACCTAGTCATCGGTTCTGTGACCCAGCATGCCCTCACACGGTGTGCATCGACTGGCGCCAATTCCAGTTACAGATTATTGCCTAAGGCCCAACTTAATACATTTAATTTAATGGTAAGTGTTTACATGTTCTATGGATTGAAACATTTGAACTTCTGAAACAGTATTTATATCAACCACCAGGTTTAAATGAGTTAAGTTCAGTTACAAAACTTGGGAACTCTGAAACTTGACAAATAGATGTTTTTGCTAAACTGTTTTAAACAAGATTTAAGTTTGGTCAAATGAAAATATCTTTATCTGGTAAATGTAGGCGCCCTGACATCTAGGTACTTTAAGATTGATTCTTCAGTTATTTATTTATAGTGCTTGAACAGATCAACCTAGCCAACTCCTGTCGATAACGAAATAAACATGTCATTACTTTTAATAGAAGAATCTATACTGATCCTCAAAAGATATTTAAATGAGTTTGTAGCAAAACCCTAATACACGTCTTCGTTGAGACTATATTTTCACCATATATCCATTAATGTAAAATGTGGCATTCGTCCACAGTGATAGTTGAAAGTCATTCTCTGAAAGCTACTATTTCTGTATCGTAATTCAAATAAATGACTCTTCTACAGACACATCATTACCTTCGTAAACATTTCAGAAATGAAAATAACTTTTGGGGAGTTTATAACGCCATCACCATGGGTAAAGACCAGTCTGACCACGACTTTACCCATCAGTGTGGCCACAAAACTATTAACGGTGGTATAGTTATCGGTCTCCAGAGACTTGAGACCCAAATAACGACACGCACTTTAGCCACGTTCTCAGCTTCCCCGCCAGTCATCAACGTTGTTCACACCACTGCTGATGAAGTGGGCAATTTGGTATCCGTCCCCACAAGATTAGGTCTCGGTGATTGGCTAAGCTTGATATTACTGGGGGAAGGAAGGATAGTTTTCCATGGTTAATAATTGTAGTCAATTTGGGCCAGTTAGTGACAATCATTCGAGGACCTGGAATGGGAGTAAGCGTGTCCGCGCGTTATTAGCCACGGCTTATGATACTATGTTGTTGTCGTTGCCGGCGTTTAATGTCGTCTTTTGTGGCAGACGATCACGTCTTATAACAAGCGCCCCACAGAGCTTGGAGACAAGCCGCGTCAGCACAAAGCCATTCAGACCATTAGCCGTGTTTACCTTCAAATTAATAGACACGATCTTAACTAACCTCTCGCGAGTTTTCAATGAGAATCTTGTGGCGAATATTTAGCTGTTCCGACAGAGGCTGAGTAGATTCATGTTGTTAGACTTGACAAGATATAGTTTTGGTGATTATATAATCTTGTCTTAGACAAATAATTGCACCGCAATTACATTCCTGGGAATGGGATAGGACTTCAGCATCGTAAAGTTATGGCGGAGTTACAAATCCCGTTAGCGTCTTTAAGGATGACTTGATTCACAGTGCCTCTCCATGAAGGTGCCATGTTGGCGCTTTTCAGAAGAACACAACGGTCGACGGATCTAAAGTATCTAATTTGGTCTGATTGATACTCTAAAATAGATCAAACTATACCCCACAGTTAATATCCAAATGACGCCATTTCTCGATTCCAGTTGTTCACCCTACATACTATGTTGTCGTGGACAGTGTTTTGAGTAGCATTTCCTGATGCTTCAAATCTACTTCAAATCATTCAAATCAGACTGTTTAGTAGATATGTTTTTTGATGAAATGTATGTTGCTACATTTTAAATGGGAATGGCAATAGTTTGTAGGAGATACCTCAACCAAACGTCAAAGGCAGACAATGGCCAGTCTATATTATCTGCCGAAACAGATACCAATTGGCCATAAAAATGGTAAGTGGTGAAAAAATATGAATTGATTATTGAAAGTCAGTACAGTGACACCAGTTATCCGTAAATACCAACACTTGCTTCAATATCGGTAGGAAATATCGGTATTTGTTTGAAAATGTAAGTGTGTGTTCTCTGATGCCTCAAGGCAGAACTCCGACCATGCGACGACCGTCTGTAAACCCGACAATGAGATGGCACGCTTGGTAATCAAATATGTGTATTTTAACGCCTGTGTTATCTTTGAATCTGTCATGAGTGGATGGAGGGACAATTCAAAATTTCAAATAATTTGTTCCGGAAGCCGTTACAGTGAGTGAGTTTAGTTTTACACCGCTTTTAGCAATATTGCAGCAATATCACGACGGGAGACACCAGAAATGGGCTTTAACACATTGTACTATGTAGGGAAACTAACCCGGGTCTTCAGCATGACGCTTTAACCACTAGGCTACCCCGTCGCTCAAACGGTAACAACACTTATAAAAAAGGATATCGTTTCATAAACTACATGATATGCAGTAGGACTTATATATAGTCGAATATTATTATATTTTAGCAGAGATTTATGAATGTGGAAAGAGTTTTGTTCTTTTATTAAAGAAAGCGCGTGATTGTAATCCAAACATTGTTTCGTAGAAACATCGACTTCCACATGAGCTCTTGTTCTCTAACCTTTGGTCTGCAGAGGCACCTCTAAATTAGTTCTGGTCCCCAAACCATTAGTTTGAAGGAACATAGCACCTGCCTTCATCTACCCCCTTTAATCAGTCGTCAGCTAATAAAGCCAATTTCTTTTCTAAAATACCTGTTTTAAAGAACCAAACTCCAGCCCACTGAGCACATAAAGCGTTGGTACCTCATTAAGGACAGGTATCGGCACCATTTGGAACTGTTCGGTTGCCTTGCAAGACAATATGTCGGCGGTAGCGTGGGCGTATAAGATTTTCTGTGCAAACCTTCTGAAGCATTCAATCCAAACCCACGACCGGTGTTCTCTTGTATCAATTGTCTTCCGCTGATGCGCCCGTGTTCATAGAACAGGTTGAACTTCATCATACTTCATCGACATACATACACCCCCGCTGTTGTGTCGAACTCTGATGTGTCGATCGTGCTGTTGCCTCGAGTAAAAGCTGAGTAATTCTGATGTAGTCATCATGCTGTGGTTGTGTCGAACCTCGAATTACTCGAAGTAAAAGCTGCTTGGTTCTGATGTAGTCATCATGTTGCGGTTGTGTCGAACCTGGGGAAAACTCGAAGTAAAAGCTTCGTAATTCTGATGTAGTCATCATGTTGCGGTTGTGTCGAACATCGAATAACTCGAAGTAAAAGCTGAGTAGTTCTGATGTTGTCGTCATGTTGCAGTTGTGTCGAACCTCGGATAAATCAAAGTAAAAGCTGCTTAGTTCTGATGTAGTCATCATGTTGCGGTTGTGTCGAACCTCGAATAACTCGAAGTAAAAGCTGCTTGGTTCTGATGTAGTCACCATGTTGCGGTTGTGTCGAACCTCGAATAACTCGAAGTAAAAGCTGCGTAGTTCTGATGTAGGCATTATGTTGCGGTTGTGTCGAACCTCGAAAACTCGAAGTAAAACCTGCGTAGTTCTGATGTAGTCATCATGTTGCGGTTGTGTCGAACCTCGAATAACTCGAAGTAAAAGCTACGTAGTTCTGATGTAGGCATTATGTTGCGGTTGTGTCGAACCTCGGAAAACTCGAAGTAAAACCTGCGTAGTTCTGATGTAGTCATCATGTTGCGGTTGTGTCGAACTTCGGATAACCCGAAGGAAAAGCTGCGTAGTTGTGATATTGTCATCATGTGTGGTTGTGTCGAACCTCGGATAACTCGAAGCATTAGCTAAGGTCTCTTCAATCTCGACACAAAAGTGCATGACTGTATACTTGTAAAAGCAGTAAAACACCCGTGTATTGTTCATTTTACACATTACTATATTAAACCTGCCATGCCATGCCGTGAAAAGTTCGGATGTTTTCTTAACTTCACACTGTGACAGATGTATGCCTAACAGTCACATTAATTTCAGTATGAAAGAACTGGGTCTTAAATTATGTATATTTCGATAACGCTTTGCAAAATGTTGGGGTTTTTTTGTTATTGTAAAAGTAGAGTTTATATAGACTATGGGGGTGTATATATATTTCATAAAAGAAGGAGGTCATGGGTCAGATTCATACGTTATTAGACTGCCTAAATCATATCAGCCTAAAATAGAATTCAACTTATGACGATGATCTTACCTCAAAACCAATAACAAATATTTTCAAATCCACCCACTCTTTTTAAACTGCCAATCCTTCGCCTTCCTGTTGACTTCATTCAATTGTACCAGATATTATATGTAGTAATGAAAAATGGTTTTGAAAATCATGACATGATGTGATTGAGATTGCTACTTATATAGTATGACCAGAAATTATTGAGAATTTTAGGAATATGTTTAATTGGATTTCTAGTATAAACAACCTTGACCAGCTATCAAGTGCTTGGTTTCATTCAAGAGAGACAACTCCGTTAATCCTTTTTCATTAGTTTGTGAAGAGTTATCCCCCTTTGTTTACTTGCTAGCAGACGACATTTTTAATGATCCTCAGTATGGATGATTTAGAGAAGAGGAAGTTGATTTTAGAGTATTATAACAAGGACATCAGATCAGCTAAAGTGATTTCAAGTAGAACAGGCATCCCTTTGTCCACTCAGATGAAAGTTCCGTGTGGCTGTTTCCTAATACACTGAAATTCTGGACCAAACAAACAGAAAAACCTTTGTATCAGCGCCCAAAGTACAGTCCGAAATTTAACGCGCGGGGTGGCATATCTGTGTATTTGAAGGGAATATGAACATGGTTGTTTTCCATGATTGATGAAACTGAAGAATTGAAATTATTTTTTTGACGGAAAGCAAATCAATTTGGTAAACAATCATAAACATCTCGGAATAACATTTGAAGCAAAAGACAAATGGTCTTGTCATCCTAATCAAATTATCAAGTCGTGCACCAAAATGATATCATCAATGCGGAAATTGAAATACTTACTAAACAGAAATACAATCAATACTATTTATCAATAGATATTTATCAGACCACACTTTGAATATGCTTGTGAATTATGGGATGGCTGTACTGTACAACAGGAAGAAAACTTAGAGAAACTTCAGTTAGAAGCTGCCAGAATAGTTACAGGTCTACCGAGATATACTTCACGTCAAATTCTATATTATGAGACAGGCTGGGAAAGGCTGGATGAACGAAGAAAAAGAAGAAAACTTTGTCTATTCTACAAAATTCAAAATGATTTAGCCCCTGTATACTTAAAAGATATTACTCCAGATAGTGTTGGATCAAGATCTAATTATAACCTTAGGAATGCTAACAATATTCTTCTACCTTCTGCAAGGTTAAGGCTTTCATATGATTCTTTTCCATCAACTGTAAGAATGTGGAATAATATTTCTGATACCGAAAGAAATCGACCTTCATTACAAAGTTTCAAGTCGTACCTAAAGTGCGAGCAACCTGTAGCTCCATCATATTACTCGTTTGGAATTAGAAAATTAAATATTATACACACAAAGTTGAGATATATGACTAGTCAGCTAAATTATGATCTGTATCGTTTCAACATGAAAGATTCTGCTTCTTGTTACTCTGGCAATAATTGTGAAAATGTACATCACTTCCTATTAGAATGTAAACTGTACAACATTCCAAAGGGAAATATTAATGTTAAATTTAAAAAGCATTGTAAATCGAGACTCTCCAATCACATTGTCATTGATGTTATTGGGAAGTCCTGATATGACCATTCAACAGAATGAATACGTATTTAAATGTGTGCAGACTTTAATTCATCAATCAAAACGTTTTGTGTGATCACATGAGTTGTATCCCTTCCTCTACTTAACTTTCCTATTTCTTCTCTCTATTCTTTCCTAATATGTATATAATTGAAAATGTATGTATGTAAATATTAGGGAGCGGGTATTTTAAGTTGGATTACTTGTCCCCAATCCCTTTCACATTTGTGAATAAAATATGTTTAAATCAAACTCTCAAGTCATAACCCCTTAATAGTAATCACTCTGAAACCACCACATCGACGGAAATTGCACTTCTCATTGAATTAGAAAGACTTTGAAATACTCTCAGGATCACAAACTACACTTTAGTTCATTTTAGGTGCCTAAGGGTGCGAATGTCAATACTACAAGTTTGTCAAAGAATTTAGGGAATGTACAGGTTATCCTGATAAGAAATGATTTTTGTTACTTGAAATTTAAAGTATTCAGCAATATCGGCTTAAATGAGTGCATTGTTGATAAAGTCAATTAGTGCTGGTGAATAAGATAGACCTCTCGTACCTGCCATAGTTGATGTGTCGGTGTCACGTACATCAGGTGTGCTAGTCCCAAATAATTTGGCGCAATTTTCTCTATAAAGCAGGTCAAAATAGTGCTCAAAATAGTGAAATATAGTTTACAAAGTTTAGCGGTTTGGCTTTTGGAGTTCCAACACACAGCCATCTAACCATCTCACAAAGCCAGCCAAAGCCGCAGTGGCTGATAATGCTGACGATTGGTGCCTGACGCCAGAGCGTGGGTCAGAGTCCCGAATGGACTCAACCCCAAAAGTACTAGAATCTGTACTTTAATGAGAAAGTGTAATCCCAAATATAACATATGTTGCATCTGACCACTTTCTAAATAACATTGTGTATTCGTTGTATTTAAACTCTGTCTAGTTTTTATGTGTCAGATCGGTGTATATTGGTATTCAGGTTATTTCGTCTTTTGGTGTGCCAAATTCGAGTGCATATACTTTACATGCATCTTCCTATCTTTTTGTAACCAGCTGTATTACAATTTCTTTCTTAGTGCTGACAAATTGCTATGTACCGTTACAATACGGAAAAATGTGAAACAATTGGCATCCATCATCATCGGCAGGAAGGAATCCTCAGAATGTCAAGATGTCCATGGTACTGCAAACTCTGTGACCCGGCATGCCCTAACACGGTGTACATCGACTGGCGCCAATTCCAATTCCAGATTATTGCCTAAGGCCCAACTTAATACATTTAATTTAATGGTAAATATCTACATGTTCTATGGATTGAAACATCTGAACTTCTGAAACAGTTTTTATATCAACCTCCAGGTTTAAATGGGTTAAGTTCAGTTACAAAACTTGGGAACTCTGAAACTTGACAAATAGATGTTTTTGCTAAACTGTTTTAAACAAGATTTAACTTTGGTCAAAAAAAAATATCTATATCTGGTAAATGTAGGCGCCCTGACATCTAGGTACTTTAAGATTGATTCGTCAGTTATTTAATTTATAGTGCTTGAACAGATCAATCTAGCCAAGTCATGTCGATAACGAAATAAACATCTCATTACTTTTAATAGAAGAATCTATACTGATCCTCAAAAGATATTTAAATGAGTTTGTAGCAAAACCCTAATACACGTCTTCGTTGAGAATATATTTTCACCTTATATCCATTAAGTAAAATGTGGCATTCGTCCACAGTGATAGTTGAAAGTCATTCTCCGAAAGCTACTATTTCTGTATCGTAATTCAAATAAATGACTCTTCTACAGACACAGTATTAACTTCGTAAATATTTTGGAAATAAAAATAACTTTTGGGGAGTTTATAACGACATCATCATGGGTAAAGACCAGTCTGACCATGACTTTACCCATCAATGTGGCCACAAAACTAATAACGGTCGTATAGTTATCGGTCTCCAGAGACTTGAGACCCAAATAACGACACGCACTTTAGCCACGTTCTCAGCTATCCCGCCAGTCATCAACGTTGTTCACACCACTGCTGATGAAGTATGGCAATTTGGTATCCGTCCCCACAAGATTAGGTCTCGGTGATTGGCTAAGCTTGATATTACTGGGGGAAGGAAGGATATTTTTCCATGGTTAATCATTGTAGTCAATTTGAGCCAGTTAGTGACAATCATTCAAGGACCTGGAATGGGAGTAAGCGTGTCCGCGCGTTATTAGCCACGGCTTATGATACTATGTTGTTGTCGTTGCCAGAGTTTAATGTCGTCTTTTGTGGCAGACGATCACGTCTTATAACAAGCGCCCCACAGAGCTTGGAGACAAGCCGCGTCAGCACAAAGCCATTCAGACCATTAGCCGTGTTTACCATCAAATTAATAGACACGATCTTAACTAACCTCTTGCGTCTTTTCAATGAGAATCTTGTGGCGAATATTTAGCTGTTCCGACAGAGGCTGAGTAGATTCATGTTGTTAGTCTTGACAAGATATAATTTGGTTGATTATATAATCTTGTCTTAGACAAATAATTGCACCGGAATTACATTTCTGGGAATGGGATAGGACTGCAGCAGCGTAAAGCTATGGCGGAGTTACAAATCCCTTTAACGTATTTAAGGATGATTTGATTCACAGTGCCTCCACGTGACGGTGCCATGTTGGCGCTTTTCAGAAGAATACAACGGTCGACGGATCTAAAGTATCTAATTTGGTCTGATTGATACTCTAAAATAGATCAAACTACACTCCACAGTTAATATCCAAATGACGCCATTTCTCGGTTCCAGTTGTTCACCCTACATACTATGTTGTCGTGGACAGTTGGATTTTTCTTCTTCACCCGTGTTTTGAGTAGCATTTCCTTATACTTCAAATCTATTCCAAAGCATTCAAATCAGACACTTTAGTAGATATGGTTTTTCAAATGTGTGTTGTTACACTATCATTTGAAATAGGAATGGCAATAGGTTGGAGGATATTGCATATCAAACGTCAAAGACAACGACCAGCCTATATTATCTGCCAAAACAGATTCCAATTGGCCATAAAAAGATAAAATAGCCGTGAACAATTTCTAAATGGATCACAGAAAATCTGTGATGACACCAGTTATTGATAGGGTTAACACGTGCTACAATTTCGGTACTACACGATGCTCACAATTTGCATGAAAAGTAAAGTGAGTTCTTTGGCGCTGTAAAGCCATGTGACGGCTATTTGTAAATAAACCAGAAAACTATCTGGCATTTTGGTAATGAAATAGGTGTATCTTAAAACCTTGGTGAGCTAATAGGTAAATGGGTGTGTTTTAACACCTGTATTTTGTTTTAATCTCTCATGACTGGAAGTGAGGGAAGGAGAGGTTTGGATAAGATGGGTGCTTCAACAATTTTGTTCCAGAAATACGTGATAAATATGATTTGTCCCCAGAGTGTACTCCAATACAGTTATTGATCGAAAACATATCCTGTTACTGACAAAAGGCACTGAGTCCGGCTCAGAACCTCTATCCCCATATTAAATGGTTTGTCCCTCATATGCCATTTTGAGTTGCACGAAAACAGTTGACTAGCCTTTGCATGTGTTTATGAAGGGTGCCGCCAGCATGATGGTACACCTGGTATCTTCAAAGGCTGATAGTGTTTCATGAACGTTTGCTTATGATAGGTAGAAGGAATTATGCAATTGAATTATGGAGTCTAATGGAAGTTGAAAAGGTTTTGTTCTGTTATTACAAAACGAAAGTGATTGGTACATCAGTGTATATTGGTATTCAAGTTATTTCGTGTTTTGGTGTGCCAAATTTGTGTGCGTACACTTTACATGCATCTTCCTGTCTATTTTGTAACAATTTGTGTGTTATAATTTCTTTCTTAGTTCGCCTGTTTGTGCTGACAAATTGCTTTGTACCGTTACAATATGGAAAAATGTGAAACAATTGGCATCCATCATCATCGGCAAGAAGGAATCCTCAGAATGTCAAGATGTCCATGGTTCTGCAAACTATGATGTTTTTCTGTGACCTAGTCATCGGTTCTGTGACCCAGCATGCCCTAACACGGTGTGCATCGACTGGCGCCAATTCCAATTCCAGATTATTGCCTAAGGCCCAACTTAATACATTTAATTTAATGGTAAATGTCTACATGTTCTATGGATTGAAACATTTGAACTTCTGAAACAGTTTTTATATCAACCTCCAGGTTTAAATGAGTTAAGTTCAGTTACAAAACTTGGGAACTCTGAAACTTGACAAATAGATGTTTTTGCTAAACTGTTTTAAACAAGATTTAACTTTGGTCAAATAAAAATATCTATATCTGGTAAATGTAGGCGCCCTGACATCTAGGTACTTTAAGATTGATTCGTCAGTTATTTAATTATAGTGCTTGAACAGATCAATCTAGCCAAGTCCAATCGATAACGAAATAAACATGTCATTACTTTTAATAGAAGAATCTATACTGATCCTCAAAAGATATTTAAATGAGTTTGTAGCAAAACCCTAATACACGTCTTCGTTGAGAATATATTTTCACCTTATATCCATTTAAGTAAAATGTGGCATTCGTCAACGGTGATAGTTGAAAGTCATTCTCCGAAAGCTACTATTTCTGTATCGTAATTCAAATAAATGACTCTTCTACAGACACAGTATTACCTTCGTAAACATTTTGGAAATAAAAATAACTTTTGGGGAGTTTATAACGCCATCATCATGGGTAAAGACCAGTCTGACCATGACTTTACCCATCAGTGTGGCCACAAAACTATTAACGGTCGTATAGTTATGGGTCTCCAGAGACTTGAGACCCAAATAACGACACGCACTTTAGCCACGTTCTCAGCTTCCCCGCCAGTCATCAACGTTGTTCACACCACTGCTGATGAAGTGGGCAATTTGGTATCCGTCCCCACAAGATTAGGTCTCGGTGATTGGCTAAGCTTGATATTACTGGGGGAAGGAAGGATAGTTTTCCATGGTTAATCATTGTAGTCAATTTGAGCCAGTTAGTGACAATCATTCGAGGACCTGGAATGGGAGTAAGCGTGTCCGCGCGTTATTAGCCACGGCTTATGATACTATGTTGTTGTCGTTGAAGGCGTTTAATGTCGTCTTTGTGGCAGACGATCACGTCTTATAACAAGCGCCCCACAGAGCTTGGAGACAAGCCGCGTCAGCACAAAGCCATTCAGACCATTAGCCGTGTTTACCTTCAAATTAATAGACACGATCTTAACTAACCTCTCGCGTCTTTTCAATGAGAATCTTGTGGCGATATTTAGCTGTTCCGACAGAGGCTGAGTAGATTCATGTTGTTAGTCTTGACAAGATATAATTTGGTTGATTATATAATCTTGTCTTAGACAAAATAATTGCACCGGAATTACATTCCTGGGAATGGGATACGACTTCAGCAGCGTAAACCTATGGCGGAGTTACAAATCCCTTTAACGTATTTAAGGATGATTTGATTCACAGTGCCTCTCCATGAAGGTGCCATGTTGGCGCTTTTCAGAAGAACATACAACGGTCGACGGATCTAAAGTATCTAATTTGGTCTGATTGATGCTTTAAAATAGATCAAACTACACCCCACAGTTAATATCCAAATGGCGACATTTCTCGGTTCCAGTAGTTCACCCTACATACTTTGTCGACGTCGTCAGTTGGATTTTTCTTCTTCACCCGTGTTTTGAGTAGCATTTCCTTATACTTCAAATCTATTCCAAAGCATTCAATTCAGACACTTTAGTAGATATGGTGTTTCAAATGTGTGTTGTTACACTATCATTTTAGATGGGAATTGCAATAGGTTGGCGGAGATTGCATATCAAACGTCAAAGATAATGACCAGTCTATATTATCTGCCAAAACAGATTCCAATTGGCCATAAAAAGATAAAATAGCCGTGAACAATTTCTAAATGGATCACAGAAAATCAGTGATGACACCAGTTATTGATAGGGTTAACACGTGCTACAATTTCGGTACTACACGATACTCACAATTTGCATGAAAAGGTAAGTGTGTGTTCTTTGGCGCTGTAAAGCCATGTGACGGCTATTTGTAAATAAACCAGAAAACCAGCTGGCATGTTTGGTAATGAAATAGGTGTACCTTAAAACCTTGGTGAGCTGATAGGTAAATGGGTGTGTTTTAACAACTGTATTTTGTTTTAATCTGTCATGAGTGGAAGCGAGGGGAGGAGAGGTTTGGATAAGATGGGTGCTTCAACAATTTTGTTCCAGAAATACGTGATAAATATGATTTGTCCCCAGAGTGTACTCCAATACAGTTATTGATCGAAAACATATCCTGTTACTGACAAAAGGCACTGAGTCCGGCTCAGTACCTCTATCCCCATATTAAATGGTTTGTCCCTCACATGCCATTTGAGTTGCACGAAAACAGTTGACTAGCCTTTGCATGTGTTTATGAAGGGTGCCGCCAGCATGATGGTACACCTGGTATCTTCAAAGGCTGATAGTGTTTCATGAACGTTTGGTCATGATAGGTAGAAGGAATTATGCAATTGAATTATGGAGTCTAATGGAAGTGGAAAAGGTTTTGTTCTGTTATTACAAAACGAAAGTGATTGGTACATCAGTGTATATTTGGTGTGCCAAATTTGTGGTTATTTCATGCTATCTTTTGTAAATAGTTGTGTGTTATAATTTCTTTTTCTTAGTTCGCCTGTTTGTGTGACAAATTGCTATGTACCGTTACAATATGGAAAATGTGTGAAACAATTGGCATCCATCATCATCGGCAAGAAGGAATCCTCAGAATGTCAAGATGTCCATGGTTCTGCAAACTATGATGTTTTTCTGTGACCTAGTCATCGGTTCTGTTTGCCCTAACACGGTGCATCGACTGGCGCCAATTCCAGTTACAGATTATTGCCTAAGGCCCAACAATTTAATTTAATGGTAAATGTCTACTTGTTCTATGGATTGAAACATTTGAACTTCTGAAACAGTATTTATATCAACCACCAGGTTTAAATGAGTTAAGTTCAGTTACAAAACTTGGGAACTCTGAAACTTGACAAATAGATGTTTTTGCTAAACTGTTTTAAACAAGATTTAACTTTGGTCAAATAAAAATATCTATATCTGGTAAATGTAGGCGCCCTGACATCTAGGTACTTTAAGATTGATTCGTCAGTTATTTATTTATAGTGTTTGAACAGATCAACCTAGCCAACTCCTGTCGATAACGAAATAAACATGTCATTACTTTTAATAGAAGAATCTATACTGATCCTCAAAAGATATTTAAATGAGTTTGTAGCAAAACCCTAATACACGTCTTCGTTGAGAATATATTTTCACCTTATATCCATTACAGTAAAATGTGGCATTCGTCCACAGTGATAGTTGAAAGTCATTCTCCGAAAGCTACTATTTCTGTATCGTAATTCAAATAAATGACTCTTCTACAGACACATTATTACCTTCGTAAACATTTTGAAAATGAAAATAACTTTTGGGGAGTTTATAACGCCATCATCATGGGTAAAGACCAGTCTGACCATGACTTTACCCATCAGTGTGGCCACAAAACTATTAACGGTGGTATAGTTATCGGTCTCCAGAGACTTGAGACCCAAATAACGACACGCACTTTAGCCACGTTCTCAGCTTCCCCGCCAGTCATCAACGTTGTTCACACCACTGCTGATGAAGTGGGCAATTTGGTATCCGTCCCCACAAGATTAGGTCTCGGTGATTGGCTAAGCTTGATATTACTGGGGGAAGGAAGGATAGTTTTCCATGGTTAATCATTGTAGTCAATTTGAGCCAGTTAGTGACAATCATTCGAGGACCTGGAATGGGAGTAAGCGTGTCCGCGCGTTATTAGCCACGGCTTATGATACTATGTTGTTGTCGTTGAAGGCGTTTAATGTCGTCTTTTGTGGCAGACGATCACGTCTTATAACAAGCGCCCCACAGAGCTTGGAGACAAGCCGCGTCAGCACAAAGCCATTCAGACCATTAGCCGTGTTTACCTAGATAGACACGATCTTAACTAACCTCTCGCGTCTTTTCAATGAGAATCTTGTGGCGATATTTAGCTGTTCCGACAGAGGCTGAGTAGATTCATGTTGTTAGTCTTGACAAGATATAATTTGGTTGATTATATAATCTTGTCTTAGACAAATAATTGCACCGGAATTACATTCCTGGGAATGGGATACGACTTCAGCATCGTAAACCTATGGCGGAGTTACAAATCCCTTTAACGTATTTAAGGATGATTTGATTCACAGTGCCTCTCCATGAAGGTGCCATGTTGGCGCTTTTCAGAAGAATACAACGGTCGACGGATCTAAAGTATCTAATTTGGTCTGACTGATGCTTTAAAATAGATCAAACTACACTTCACAGTTAATATCCAAATGGCGACATTTCTCGGTTCCAGTAGTTCACCCTACATACTTTGTCGACGTCGTCAGTTGGATTTTTCTTCTTCATCAGTGTTTTGAGTAGAATTTTCTTGTACTTCAAATCTACTCCAAATCATTCAATTCAGACACGTTAGTAGATATGGTGTTTTAAATGTGTGTTGTTACACTATCATTTTAGATGGGAATTGCAATAGCTTGGCGGAGATTGCATATCAAACGTCAAAGATAATGACCAGTCTATATTATCTGCCAAAACAGATTCCAATTGGCCATAAAAAGATAAAATAGCCGTGAACAATTTCTAAATTGATCACAGAAAATCAGTGATGACACCAGTTATTGATAGGGTTAACACGTGCTACAATTTCGGTACTACACGATACTCACAATTTGCATGAAAAGGTAAGTGTGAGTTCTTTGGCGCTGTAAAGCCATGTGACGGCTATTTGTAAATAAACCAGAAAACCATCTGGCATGTTTGGTAATGAAATAGGTGTATCTTAAAACCTTGGTGAGCTGATAGGTAAATGGGTGTGTTTTAACACCTGTATTTTGTTTTAATCTGTCATGAGTGGAAGCGAGGGAAGGAGAGGTTTGGATAAGATGGGTGCTTCAACAATTTTGTTCCAGAAATACGTGATAAATATGATTTGTCCCCAGAGTGTACTCCAATACAGTTATTGATCGAAAACATATCCTGTTACTGACAAAAGGAACTGAGTCCGGCTCAGAACCTCTATCCCCATATTAAATGGTTTGTCCCTCACATGCCATTTTGAGTTGCACGAAAACAGTTGACTAGCCTTTGCATGTGTTTATGAAGGGTGCCGCCAGCATGATGGTACACCTGGTATCTTCAAAGGCTGATAGTGTTTCATGAACGTTTGGTTATGATAGGTAGAAGGAATTATGCAATTGAATTATGGAGTCTAATGGAAGTGGAAAAGGTTTTGTTCTGTTATTACAAAACGAAAGTGATTGGTACATCAGTGTATATTGTTATTCAAGTTATTTCGCCTTTTGGTGTGCCAAATTTGTGTGCGTACACTTTACATGCATCTTCCTATCTATTTGTAAATAGTTGTGTGTTATAATTTCTTTCTTAGTTCGCCTGTTTGTGCTGACAAATTGCTTTGTACCGTTACAATATGGAAAAATGTGAAACAATTGGCATCCATCATCATCGGCAAGAAGGAATCCTCAGAATGTCAAGATGTCCATGGTTCTGCAAACTATGATGTTTTTCTGTGACCTAGTCATCGGTTCTGTGACCCAGCATGCCCTCACACGGTGTGCATCGACTGGCGCCAATTCCAGTTACAGATAATTATTGCCTAAGGCCCAACTTAATACATTTAATTTAATGGTAAATGTCTACTTGTTCTATGGATTGAAACATTTGAACTTCTGAAACAGTATTTATATCAACCACCAGGTTTAAATGAGTTAAGTTCAGTTACAAAACTTGGGAACTCTGAAACTTGACAAATAGATGTTTTTGCTAAACTGTTTTAAACAAGATTTAACTTTGGTCAAATAAAAATATCTATATCTGGTAAATGTAGGCGCCCTGACATCTAGGTACTTTAAGATTGATTCGTCAGTTATTTATTTATAGTGCTTGAACAGATCAACCTAGCCAACTCCTGTCGATAACGAAATAAACATGTCATTACTTTTAATAGAAGAATCTATACTGATCCTCAAAAGATATTTAAATGAGTTTGTAGCAATACCCTAATACACGTCTTCGTTGAGACTATATTTTCACTTTATATCCATTACAGTAAAATGTGGCATTCGTCCACAGTGATAGTTGAAAGTCATTCTCCGAAAGCTACTATTTCTTTATCGTAATTCAAATAAATGACTCTTCTACAGACACAGTATTACCTTCGTAAACATTTTGAAAATGAAAATAACTTTTAGGGAGTTTATAACGCCATCACCAGGGGTAAAGACCAGTCTGACCATGACTTTACCCATCAATGTGGCCACAAAACTATTAACGGTGGTATAGTTATGGGTCTCCAGAGACTTGAGACCCAAATAACGACACGCACTTTAGCCACGTTCTCAGCTTCCCCGCCAGTCATCAACGTTGTTCACACCACTGCTGATGAAGTGGGCAATTTGGTATCTGTTCCCACAAGATTAGGTCTCGGTGATTGGCTAAGCTTGATATTACTGGGCGAAGGAAGGATATTTGTCCGTGGTTAATAATTATAGTCAATTTGGGCCAGTTACTGACAATCATTCGAGGACCTGGAATGGGAGTAAGCGTGTCCGCGCGTTATTAGCCACGGCTTATGATACTATGTTGTTGTCGTTGAAGGTGTTTAATGTCGTCTTTTTGTGGCAGACGATCACGTCTTATAACAAGCGCCCCACAGAGCTTGGAGACAAGCCGCGTCAGCACAAAGCCATTCAGACCATTAGCCGTGTTTACCATCAAATTAATAGACACGATCTTAACTAACCTCTCGCGTCTTTTCAATGAGAATCTTGTGGCGATATTTAGCTGTTCCGACAGAGGCTGAGTAGATTCATGTTGTTAGTCTTGACAAGATATAATTTGGTTGATTATATAATCTTGTCTTAGACAAATAATTGCACCGGAATTACATTCCTGGGAATGGGATACGACTTCAGCATCGTAAACCTATGGCGGAGTTACAAATCCCTTTAACGTATTTAAGGATGATTTGATTCACAGTGCCTCCATGACGGTGCCATGTTGGCGCTTTTTCAGAAGAATACAACGGTCGACGGATCTAAAGTATCTAATTTGGTCTGATTGATACTCTAAAATAGATCAAACTACACCCCACAGTTAATATCCAAATGGCATTTTTTAAAGTGGGAATGGCTACATACTATGTTGTAGAAGATTTTGAAGCAAACGTCAAAGCCAGATCAGTCAAACCAGACTGTTTAGTAGATATGTTTTTACCAAATGTAACACATTCCAATTGGCTATAAAAAATTGTAAGTGGTCAACCAGACGTCAAAGGAAATTGATATTATTGAAAAGTACCAATTATAAAATGACAAGTGGTTATCCGTAAATACCACCAGTTATCCGTTGCAACACAATATCGGTAGGAAATATCGTTATTTGTTTGAAAATGTAAGTGTGTACATTCTCTGATGCCTCAAGGCAGAACTAAGACCATGCGACGATCATCTGTAAACCCGACAATGAGATGGCACGCTTGGTAATCAAATATGTGTATTTTAACGCCTATGTTATCTTTGAATCTGTCATGAGTGGATGGAGGGACAATTCAAAATTTCAAATAATTTGTTCTGGAAGCCGTAACAGTGAGTGAGTTTAGTTTTTACACCGCTTTTAGCAATATTCCCAGCAATATCACGACGGGAGACACCAGAAATGGGCTTTAACACATACTTTGGGGAAATCTAACCAGGGTCTTCAGCATGACGCTTTATCCACTAGGCTACCCCGTCGCTCAAACGGTAACAACACTTATAAAAACGGATAGTGTTTCATAAACACATACTCATGATAAGTAGTAGAACTTATATAGTTGATTATAAACTATTTTAGTAGAAATTTATGGATGTGGAAAGGGTTTTGTGTATTTATTAAAGGAGCAGCGCTTCATTGTAATCCAAACATTGTTTATTAGAAACATCGACTTCAACATGAGCTCTTGCTCTAGAACACCTGTCTACATCTTCCCCTTCACTCAGTCGTCAGCTGATAACCAGGAAACGTCTTTTTCTAAAATATCTGTTTTAAAGAACCAAACTCCACCATAGTGAGCACATAAACCACCCGTGTCGAATTGAGGACCAGAGGTACTGGCACCAGGTAGAACTGATGGCCTTGCAAGACAATGATATGCAGTAGGACTTATATATAGTCGATTATTATTATATTTTAGCAGAGATTTATGAATGTGGAAAGAGTTTTGTTCTTTTATTAAAGAAAGCGCGTGATTGTAATCCAAACATTGTTTTGTAGAAACATCGACTTCCACATGAGCTCTTGTTCTCTAACCTTTGGTCTGCAGAGGCACCTCTAAATTAGTTCTGGTCCCCAAACCATTAGTTTGAAGGAACATAGCACCTGCCTTCATCTACCCCCTTTAATCAGTCGTCAGCTAATAAAGCCAATTTCTTTTCTAAAATACCTGTTTTAAAGAACCAAACTCCAGCCCATTGAGCACATGAAGCGTTGGTACCTCATTAAGGACAGGTATCGGCACCATTTGGAACTGTTCGGTTGCCTTGCAAGACAATAAGTCGGCGGTAGCGTGGGCGTATAAGATTTTCTGTGCAAACCTTCTGAAGCATTCAATCCAACACCCACGACCGGTGTTCTCTTGTATCAATTGTCTTGCGCTGATGCGCCCGTGTTCATAGAATAGGTAGAGATTCTTCACATTGAAAAGCCATTGTTTCAGTTGATTTCACCTGTCGTCTGATATCATATGGTGATTGTACATAATAAAATGGCAAGCGTGAATTATACATATTTTTAGTCCACGAAATCGACTGGATCAGAAGCGTACTTTTAGCATACATATGACTAAATATGTTTACGTCATTGAAATACAGACAAACGCTATTGTGTCGAAGACTTTGATATAATCAATCTGCCTTGACGTAAAAGCTGCGTAGTTCTGATGTAGTCATCATTTTGCGGATGTGTCGAGCCTCGGAAAACTCGAAGTGCAAGAGTAAGTCCCTTCAACTTCGACACAACGGTGCATGACAGATACTTCTCATACTTCTTTGTAATGTTACGGATTAAAAATTACCTGCATCTTAAAACCTTGGTGAGCTAATAGGTAAATGGGTGTGTTTTAACACCTGTATTTTGTTTTAATCTCTCATGACTGGAAGTGAGGGAAGGAGAGGTTTGGATAAGATGGGTGCTTCAACAATTTTGTTCCAGAAATACGTGATAAATATGATTTGTCCCCAGAGTGTACTTCAATACAGCTATTGATCGAAAACATATCCTGTTACTGACAAAAGGCACTGAGTCCGGCTCAGAACCTCTATCCCCATACTAGATGGTTTGTCCCTCACATGCCATTTTGAGTTGCACGAAAACAGTTGACTAGCCTTTGCATGTGTTTATGAAGGGTACCGCCAGCATGATGGTACACCTGGTATCTTCAAAGGCTGATAGTGTTTCATGAACGTTTGGTCATGATAGGTAGAAGGAATTATGCAATTGAATTATGGAGTCTAATGGAAGTGGAAAAGGTTTTGTTCTGTTATTGCAAAACAAAAGTGATTGGTACATCAGTGTATATTGTTATTCAAGTTATTTCGTGTTTTGGTGTGCCAAATTTGTGTGCGTACACTTTACATGCATCTTCCTGTCTTTTTGTAACAATTTGTGTGTTATAATTTCTTTTTATAGTTCGCCTGCTTGTGCTGACAAATTGCTTTGTACCGTTACAATATGGAAAAATGTGAAACAATTGGCATCCATCATCATCGGCAAGAAGGAATCCTCAGAATGTCAAGATGTCCATGGTTCTGCAAACTATGATGTTTTTCTGTGACCTAGTCATCGGTTCTGTGACCCAGCATGCCCTCACATGGTGTGCATCGACTGGCGCCAATTCCAGTTCAAGATTATTGCCTAAGGCCCAACTTAATACATTTAATTTAATGGTAAATGTCTACATGTTCTATGGATTGAAACATTTGAACTTCTGAAACAGTTTTTATATCAACCTCCAGGTTTAAATGAGTTAAGTTCAGTTACAAAACTTGGAAGCTCTGAAACTTGACAAATAGATGTTTTTGCTAAACTGTTTTAAACAAGATTTAACTTTGGTCAAATAAAAATATCTATATCTGGTAAATGTAGGCGCCCTGACATCTAGGTACTTTAAGATTGATTCGTCAGTTATTTAATTATAGTGCTTGAACAGATCAATCTAGCCAAGTCCAATCGATAACGAAATAAACATCTCATTACTTTTAATAGAAGAATCTATACTCATCCTCAAAAGATATTTAAATGACTTTGTAGCAATACCCTAATACACGCATTCTTTGAGAATATATTTTCACCTTATATCCATTTAAGTAAAATGTGGCATTCGTCAACGGTGATAGTTGAAAGTCATTCTCCGAAAGCTACTATTGCTGTATCGTAATTCAAATAAATGACTCTTCTACAGACACAGTATTAACTTCGTAAACATTTTGGAAATAAAAATAACTTTTGGGGAGTTGATAACGCCATCATCATGGGTAAAGACCAGTCTGACCATGACTTTACCCATCAGTGTGGCCACAAAACTATTAACGGTCGTATAGTTATGGGTCTCCAGAGACTTGAGACCCAAATAACGACACGCACTTTAGCCATGTTCTCAGCTTCCCCGCCAGTCATCAACGTTGTTCACACCACTGCTGATGAAGTAGGCAATTTGGTATCCGTCCCCACAAAATTAGGTCCCGGTGATTGGCTAAGCTTGATATTACTGGGGGAAGGAAGGATAGTTTTCCATGGTTAATCATTGTAGTCAATTTGAGCCAGTTAGTGACAATCATTCGAGGACCTGGAATGGGAGTAAGCGTGTCCGCGCGTTATTAGCCACGGCTTATGATACTATGTTGTTGTCGTTGAAGGCGGTTAATGTCGTCTTTTGTGGCAGACGATCACGTCTTATAAAAAGCGCCCCACAGAGCTTGGAGACAAGCCGCGTCAGCACAAAGCCATTCAGACCATTAGCCGTGTTTACCTACAAATTAATAGACACGATCTTTACCAACCTCTCGCGTCTTTTCAATGAGAATCTTGTGGCGATATTTAGCTGTTCCGACAGAGGCTGAGTAGATTCATGTTGTTAGTCTTGACAAGATATAATTTGGTTGATTATATAATCTTGTCTTAGACAAATAATTGTACCGGAATTACATTCCTGGGAATGGGATACGACTTCAGCAGCGTAAACCAATGGCGGAGTTGTAAATCCGTTTAACGTATTAAAGGATGATTTGATTCCCAGTGCCTCTCCATGAAGGTACCAGGTTGGCCCTTTTCAGAAGAACACAACGGTTGACGGATCTAAAGTATCTAATTTGGTCTGATTGATACTCTAAAATATATCAAACTATACCCCAGAGTTAATATCCAAATGGCATTTTAAATGGGAATGGCAATAGTTTGTAGAAGATACCTTAACCAAACGTCAAAGCCAGACAGTGACCAGTCTATATTATCTACCGAAACAGATTCCAATTGGCTATAAAAAATGGTAAGTGGTGAAAAAATAGGAAATTGATTATTGAAAGTCAGTACAGTGACACCAGTTATCCGTAAATACCAACACTTGCTTCAATATCGGTAGGAAATATCGTTATTTGTTTGAAAATGTAAGTGTGTACATTCTCTGATGCCTCAAGGCAGAACTAAGACCATGCGACGATCGTCTGTAAACCCGACAATGAGATGGCACGCTTGGTAATCAAATATGTGTATTTTAACGCCTATGTTATCTTTGAATCTGTCATGAGTGGAGGGAGGGACAATTCAAAATTTCAAACAATTTGTTCCGGAAGCCGTAACAGTGAGTTTAGTTTTACACCGCTTTTAGCAATATTCCCAGCAATATCACGACGGGAGACACCAGAAATGGGCTTAACACATTTGGGGAATCGAACCAGGGTCTTCAGCATGACGCTTTATCCACAAGGCTACCCTACGGTAACAACAGTTATATAAAAACGGATAGTGTTTCATAAACACATACTCATGATAAGTAGTAGAACTTATATAGTTGATTATAAACTATTTTAGTAGAAATTTATGGATGTGGAAAGGGTTTTGTGTATTTATTAAAGAACGCGCTTCATTGTAATCCAAACATTGTTTATTAGAAACATCGACTTCAACATGAGCTCTTGCTCTAGAACACCTGTCTACATCTTCCCCTTCACTCAGTCGTCAGCTGATAACCAGGAAACGTCTTTTTCTAAAATATCTGTTTTAAAGAACCAAACTCCACCATAGTGAGCACATAAACCACCCGTGTCGAATTGAGGACAGGTACTGGCACCAGGTAGAACTGATGGCCTTGCAAGACAATGATATGCAGTAGGACTTATATATAGTCGATTATTATTATATTTTAGCAGAGATTTATGAATGTGGAAAGAGTTTTGTTCTTTTATTAAAGAAAGCGCGTGATTGTAATCCAAACATTGTTTTGTAGAAACATCGACTTCCACATGAGCTCTTGTTCTCTAACCTTTGGTCTGCAGAGGCACCTCTAAATTAGTTCTGGTCCCCAAACCATTAGTTTGAAGGAACATAGCACCTACCTTCATCTACCCCCTTTAATCAGTCGTCAGCTAAGAAAGCCAATTTCTTTTCTAAAATACCTGTTTTAAAGAACCAAACTCCAACCCATTGAGCACATAAAGCGTTGGTACCTCATTAAGGACAGGTATCGGCACCATTTGGAACTGTTTGGTGGCCTTGCAAGGCAATAAGTCGGCGGTAGCGTGGGCGTATAAGATTTTCTGTGCAAACCTTCTGAAGCATTAAATCCAACACCCACGACCGGTGTCCTCTTACATCAATTGTCTTCCGCTGATGCGCCCCTGTTCATAGAATAGGTAGAGTTTCTTCACATTGAAAAGCCATTGTTTCAGTTGATTTCACCTGTCGTCTGATATCATATGGTGATTGTACATAATAAAATGGCAAGCGTGAATTATACATATTTTATTTCACGAAATCGACTGGATCAGAAGCGTACTTTAAGCATACATATGACTAAATATGTTTACGTCATTGAAATACAGACAAACGCTATTGTGTCGAACTTTGATATGTCAATCTGCCTTGACGTAAAAGCTGCGTAGTTCTGATGTAGTCATCATTTTGCGGATGTGTCGAACCTCGGAAAACTCGAAGTGCAAGAGTAAGTCCCTTCAACTTCGACACAACGGTGCATGACAGATACTTCTCATACTTCTCTGTAATGTTACGGATTAAAAATTACCGTGACAAAAGTCTTGTGAGTCCCCTTTAAACCGGCAAGATAGAACACAGACAAGTTTATGAATGACAGTACAGATTTCCAATTGAATACAATTGAGTCACAAATCTAAAATATTGGGTCACCAATCTAACATATTAACTCACCAAAATCTTGATATTTCTAGTAAAGACAGATGGACTGATTGAAGACTGTTAACAGCTGTTGAATTCAGTGTAGACGAGTGGTAGGTCTCTTGAGTGGTGAAACGTCGATGCTAGCAGACAGAAGGGCGTAAATCCATAGCAGTAGTAATCCCGTCACGCATCTTAACAACCATCCCTTATAATACTTATCATACAGTTCTAGACTTTTCTAGCAGAAGCAACGCCACGCCAGAATCATGAAGAAATTACTCACAGTTTCTCACAATCCGACCGGAAGCAATGCAAGCAAAGGGTAGGTAACTCCCAAGCCCACTCTCAACAGGTGAAAATACATAGCCTAAATTCAAGGTGTGAGTTCAAATTTACACTCAGCGCTTTAAACTTTTGTGATCCATAATAACTAAAAGTTAATATACTGTGATATTGGATTAACAAAAACACATCCTCATAACAGTAAATCTATAACCAGATGCCCAAATGATTGCCCACATTTCGTAAATCATTTATGGGAAATAAACATCCCGAATCAGAGATTTATTTACATTATTCACAGTTGGACGGAAAGCACCGTGGCATTCAGGACAGAAACCAGACAGGGTAACATCGAGAGGTTTTCCTTATTCCTAAGACTGGATGATCAATTTCATTGTATAATGAAGTATTTATAAAGGGTCGAAGGGTGAGATTTTGTCCAGCAATGTCAAACACTGAAGACATAACCCCTCTGAAACCACAGAATGAAAGGAAATTACACCACTGACTCAGTTAGTAAGACTTTGAAATACTCTCATGAACCCAAACTTTCCTGTTCAATTTTTAGATGGCCAAGCGTGCGAATTTCAATGCTGCCACTTTACAACGTTGTGAAATATTTTAGGAAAAGTTCAGGTTCTCCTGACAAAAAGTGATGTTTCTATATGATTTTGTCTTATGGATGTGCAAAGGGTTTTGTCGCTTTTAGTAATTATTGTCCCCAATAACATATTAATGTTTCTACGGAACAGAGAGATACAATCCATTTTACTAAAGAGAAGGTAGTTTAGGAATGCCAAACATTGTTACATTATTACATAATAGGTGAACCATCATGCCTTATTACACAAACAATTGGTTATTGTACTAAATGTTCCACGTTTCCAAATTCCACAGTTTCTAGCAGATGGAAGAAGGCAGAGAAACAAAACAAGGAATAGCGATCAATGTAAAAATGTTTGGTTCTGTAAGTTCTTTTGAGTAGTATAAACGAAATAGACGCAAATTGTTCTACAAAACATGCGATGACGTCACGCCGGGTTTACGCTTCAGTGCATGGCATATTACAGTAATAGAGCTTATGAATAAGATACCGATTCATGTGAAGACCTGGAGTCCTGGATCTTTACTCTGAACCGTGCAACCCGCTCTTCGATAGATTTAATTCGTTCCTTTGCATCACGCGCAGTAACAGTTGCACCGTCTACAGCATCGACCGTTGTCGTCTTGCAGGGTCCCTGGAAGCGTCAGAACTCTTCATGCGACCAAAATATTGTGGTGCTATCCATTGCGTTGAGCTGTTAATCAGGAGCTTATTAGTGGCCATGCAGCGGGGTTGTGGGGTTAAAGAGGTTGAGGGAGGTTATCTAGGTATAGAAAGCAGGTTCCCATTTAGTATGATCGTAGAAAAAGACTGGAGATTAATTTTGTGAATAACTCCCACAAAGCAATCGTTGTCTTTGTGAAGGACGAATATCTGATGCCTTTTCCTCTAAAAACTTTAACCTGGATTACGAACAACTGCCAAAGTATTACTTTTGGGAAATCGTCCTACATTATGCTTACGTTCGTGATTTTAACAAAGGACTGTCCGGATCATTTCCCTGAGAATGATAAATTGGTGTGTGTGCCATTAAAAGCCATATAAATTGCCTTCTTTCTCTTGGTTAAACGGTAAAGGTAGAATGTGGTTCATATCTAACTCAACATAGCCTCTGTCACTACCCGTCTGCATCATCTGAAAGCAAATAACCCGCATCCAACTTGACACGAGTCGGAGCGGAGAGTTTACGTACATCAGCAGCTGGTAATTGCTTGGCTGACATCTTATCCCCCTGAAATCTCAGACCGACGAGATCCCATTCAACGGGCGAGATTATCGGAAAGGGAAGTGAATTTAGCGTCCTCTTGGGACAGCTGAATTGGAAATAACGCTTAGAAAATGATTGCTTGGAATAATAAAATAGTAGAATAACGCTTTATTTCAATCCATGTCTCCTCTTCTACCTGTTTGGCTTCTGGGTCACGATTCATTGTCGTCCCGTGGAGACGTTTAATGCCGAGAGTAACGAGCGGTGGCGTCATGGCTGCCTCCTTGTCAGCTTTCATCCTATTGGTCCTTTTGGACAACTCATTTTGTTATGCTACATCTGATTGGACAAGACATATTGCTGTGATTTACTCTGAGTAGACAAGGAATGTTGTCATACTTATCTTGTTAGGAAAAAAGGGTTGTAATGTTTAGTCGTGGTACAGCAACGGGAAACGTGCTTGTGATGTACACGGCAAAATAAAGAAATATGTATTTTTTATAAGCGGAGTGTCCAGTTTTGTGTATCACATGGTTTTTTTGTGGTTGTAAGTATATAAAGGTTAGAATACTTTAAACAACCGCTGCATGATTCCATTCATGTGATGATTACTACATATTATTTATTGAGTCGGATCATGAAAATAAATGATTCATTAGCTTTGCCAAGGTTTCACTAGTTCACCATATAAGGAATAAATAAATATAACACTAATTAATACTAAACTATACTAAGCTTTACTCAGTATATATTAGTGGTGGTCCGATTAATTGAAATAATCGAAGATTGGTCGCAGTGACTAAACGACCAAGCAATCGATCATGTTTTCTCATAATCGAACACAAACAATTCTGGAACACTTGTTTTCATCAACAATATTTTTCACATGGTTGGTTTTGTCTGTTACATTTCATAAGCACTACAAGCTTGTTCCAAGTCATGATTGAATTTATCTTAAAGACATCAAGAAATTTATGTTCCTAACATACTAGTCATCCTTTAAAGATGTGAAAAATAATGTTTTTTCCTTATATTTTTGTGCATTAACAAATTTCATAAATGACGCTAACCAATTATTTTCGATGATTGATAGGTGGTAATGAACCAATCATCAATTATGACATTTTAACCAATTCCCAACACTAGTATATATTTACTTTTGTCAATTAAATGTATGTATTATGGGTCTTTAATCACCGAATAAATATGTCTGCAAAGGTGGCTTGTACTTCACTGACAAGAGTAAAGATAATAAAAAGAATAGTACTTAGTTAGATATTTACATTTAATACCTTTAGAATACCTTGGAATTTATTAAAATGATTTATTTCTAAAAGTATGAATATATCATATATGTCATTAAAGTGCAGAAAAAAAACAATTCTCACAGGAAAATCTTTCAACCTGGGACTGATGTCCTATCATATTATGAACTCATTATGCAGAGGAATAACAGACTCTCTTCTTAGTTGTTGTCCTTTTTCTTGATGACAACGATTGCACATTCTACCCCGTCAACACAATGATCCTTCCCCAGAAACAATCGAGTAAATGACTGCATTCCGACTATATAATAAACATGTATTTATGAATCACTATCAAACGGAGACGACACTAGGCGCTTGATAAAAGGTGTGTGTGCTGCGCCATCGGTGCCACCAGTCATAAACACATGCAAAGGCAAGTCAATTGTTCACCTCAAAAAGAGAACGCTGGGACGTTTTTCACAAATCAAACTAAGGACTTGCCTCAGAACAACTTTTTGAAAACTTTACCAACACTTTGAATGTCGTAACCTTAATCAAGCCACCTTTGGAAAAAGACTCGCATGATGTTCTTTGGCATCTTCGTAGAAAGCCACGCTCGATTGTACAGCAAACTTTGTGAAATGGTGTTATCAAAGGATGAAGCTTCTGGAATATTGCTTGACATAAAGGAAAAGTCTCTCTCTTGTCATACTGTCTTGTGGAGAGTCATTCCATTCAGTATTAAGGATGTTAATCAATACGTTGATTACACGCCTCACCGTGGCTTCAATGTCCTGACCTAGACTGGCATTAGACTGTTCAGCAATGTCACCCTGTACTCCCCAACCCAATAATACTCATCAAATTATTCTGGATATGACACCAGCTAGAAGTGACATTTCCAGAGCTTTAGGTGGATAAAAAAAATTCATTTTCTTACTTCTGAACAAGTGCCTTTGAGGCGTTGCACAATAGAATGTAGAAAAATTATATATATTTTTAATTTTGAAGATTCAATCGATGAGCCTGCGGCCTACGATACCACGATTGCCCTTCTCAAAGGTTTCAAAGTCCCTTTTGCATCTTGAAAGTTGTTTCAGCTTTTGTTCCAGGTTTGCACGATATATGTCAATGGGTTTATTTTGTTCCGATACAGATTTAAATCAATATGGAATCATTGAATGTGTGTCGATGTTATGATGCTTGTGTACGCTGCAGTCGAACAGTTTTAAAGTACAAAACCCCTGGCAGCGTGTGGTGAACATGTTTAGCCTATATGTGTGGTCGATACAGGGCCGGGTTGTATACGTAGTGTTTCAATATTTACTATTCAGCGGGCAGAGTAGTTGTAATTAAGATATATGGCTTGAATGAGATTGTGTCAGTCTGTACGATATTATGTCTAATGGGTATAGTCAAGGTCACGCCATACTCAAGTCATTGCCAGTTTGTCATTGGCGAAACACTTATCTCGTCTTGTGTACCAGTTTGTCATTGACGAAACACTCATCTCGTCTAGTGTACCAGTAAAATGTGTGAAGCCTATTTCTGATGTCCCCCGCCGTGATATTGCTTGAATAATGCTAAAAGCGGCGTAAAACTAAACTCACTCACTTACTAGTGTACCAGTTTGTCTTGACGAAACACTCATCTCATCTAGTGTACCAGTTTATCATTGACGAAACACTCACTCGTCTATTTTACAAGTTTGTCATTGACGAAACACTCATCTCGTCTAGTGTACCAGTTTGTCATTGATGAAACACTCATATCGTCTAGTGTACCAGTTTGTCATTGACGAAACACTCATCTGGTCTAGTTTACCAGTTTGTCTTGACGAAACACTCATCTCGTCTAGTGTACCAGTTTGTCTTGACGAAACACTCATCTCGTCTAGTGTACCAGTTTGTCAGTCATATTACTGTGTAAGGTTCATGTGGATACGATTGGTTGCGGGTACGATCAGCGGATCATGTTACTGTAAGGTACGCAACCCTGCTCCAACGCAAGATCGTACAGTGGAAGTAGTGCTGTCAAGTGGTGAAGAGCGCAATAGAAAGCAACGGACAAGAAGCTGAAATCCCAACGTCCTTAGATCATACTGACTGGGCAACTAATGTAATTAAAAAGATCCTCCCCTAAGAATTAATTCAAACATGTCTTTTTCAGTTCCAAACCTAGATTGGTATCGATGTTAGTTAAAAAGAATGAAGTGGAAAGAAAAGAAATTAGCACATCGGCCAGGATGAATATTCGTCGACACAAATGTCACGTCACAGCTAAAGAGTAGTTTGAACCTTCGTCAGGACGGATTGATTAGCCAAGGCATTTTCAATCATGTGACCTTTACCGGATTTGAAATGACGTCACTGAGCCTTGTGAGGCTGGGGTGGCAGCGGTTAATAGGTCGGCCGGGATGGTGAAGTATGTAGACTGGAGGGGCCGGGATGAGGGATAAGAGATGAACCGTCCCAGATGGGTCAGATGAAGCTTCTGAGTGTGATGCACCAACCGGTCAGAGTCCCTGGCCCGCGATGACATAGTCTCGCTACTTGAAGGCTTACCCTTCAGCTTCTGTCTCGTGTTAATCAAGGAAATCGATGTCAAGGGAGAAACACTCGCTTTCAAGAGGACTTGCTCGAGCCAGACAAAACGTTTAATCTTGTATACAGATTACGAGATGTGCACGGTTCGCTGGGTAACGCGAGATATTGTCGAACGGTTTTGCAACAGTGTGAACTAAAGGAACTAGATGACTACGTACAGCTTTTCATGTCGCTGTCAATACCCGACCGGAGAAGGGAGGAATATCTCTTGTCTGTCGGGGATTTATTTCTGAATCCTCAAAAAAAATCAGTGTTTTGATAAAGGGCGTCTAGCAGTTAAAGTTGCTGGTGTCGGCGAAGACTGCGTTCGGATCCCACATTGATTTCATTTTGTCCTGAAATGTTCTTGGAATATTGCTTACAGCATCGTTTAGAAAAAAACATTTATTTACATTTATGCTTTTTTTTGTTATTTTGACCGCAAACCATCTTGAAAATGTTGATTTTTCATCTACAAATTCTTTGTTTTAATACGTTTCGTCAGTGAACTGCACATTGAATGATTGTGTGGGGCCTTTGCATCTGTGTCATCGAATTCTCAGCGCTTTAATAATTCCTGGGGGGCGGTGGGGTAGCCTAGTGGTTAAAGCGTTTGCTCGTCACGCCGAAGACCCGGGTTCGATTCCCCACATGGGCACAATGTGTTAAGCCCATTTCTGGTGTCCCCGCCGTGATATTGCTGGAATATTGCTAAAAGCGGCGTAAAACTAAACTCAGTCAGTTAATAATTCCTGGCCACTGTTTTTGTTGTTGAAGTTGTTGCTGGTGATGTTGTTGATTAGATAAATACAAATACTATGTGCATCTCTCAGAGACTGTTTAGTGTTATTACAAGCACAACAAGCATTGCCTTTCTTAAAGTGAGATTTCGCAACAAAGGCCTACAATGTTTAAAGGTAGGTTTCAAATACTCTAACTGAATACCAGCACAATGAAACGGAAACTGAACCTTCCGAAAGTCACATAAACAAAAAGTCCCCTAGAACGCTCAAAGTTACATTTTAACTGTTATAATTATCAAATGAAATAATGATGTTTCTAGATATGAACAATAATTTCAGTTTAATCTTAATGTCGTCGGTTATTCAAGGAAGGCTTTGACAGCTAAGCCTGGACATTTGTCGTAAACCTTCATCATCTGAATTATTCCGGGGCTGTTTGACATCCACTACCACCCGTATGGCACTATATATTGAGACCAATATTGCCATAATTGTTTCGACTCTGGGACATGTAACACGGCCATCTGCTCCTGACATAAGGGATGCAACTCTGTAGTACAGACCCTGAAACACTTCGTCACCCGTGCCACGACATGGAAATTATTACAGATAGAAACATCGTCCCGAATCAAGCGAGTTAACTGTACAAGTACAGTTTTCAACCTTGTCGAACTTGGCTGGAATTTTGTGCTTATGGGGCTTAACATAGCTTCACCCATTCTCTTCCCACAGAGGTTACTTGTCATATCTTCCTACGAACCTCTGTTCTAATACGGCCATATTTCCTGGTTCTCGTAAAATCCCCTAGCGGCAAAAGATCGCAACACGAATTATCTCCCTTCGTTCTATCCAATCAGAACACGTGTTACATCGACTTAGATTCAACTTTACTAACACAAGCAAATGTGGGGCCACAAATATCCCCCATCTGCCGGGCACTTGTGTTGATGTTACACACAAGACGTTTAATGGCTAGCTTGTTCGTTGTCAACGAGGGCGATGGAGACGCCACTGATCCGCCATAACATTACTGAGTTCTGTCTAGAAGAAACGTTTGCGCATCGCGCATGGGAAGAAGTTTAGTTTTCTCGAAGCATACGGAAATTACCGAGGCTTTTGCGAATGATCACTTTTGAAACAACGTCGCTGATTGCACAACTAAATCTGATTGCCTCCAATCACGAGTCTTGAACGCTCACACCATGAAAGGGCCGTATTAGAACAGAGGTTACGTAGGATGATATGATAGGAGTAACCTCTGTGGGAAGAGAATGAGCTTCACCAGTGGGTATTACGATGTATGTCCCTCTGTGTCCCTCCTATTGACCAATCAAATCCCACTTCTCACATCACTGACATTTGCTTAAAAATGGCTGCTCAAAGTCAAGACATACGTATTGTAATAAAATGGGTCTTATCTCGCATCAAATCACTTGTGTAACTTGAGTAAAAATATATAAAGATCGGGTGAAATATCTGCCGACGCGGAGTTGGCAACCGCATCCATTGCAAACCAAGTAATAAACCAAATCTACCCGGCAGTCGCCATGCTGCTTATGAACCGGATGTCCATGTTACGCGGTTCCGGTTGGACGATGCACAGTTAGTCCAGTGAGAATATAACTATGATATGATGGATTCCAGCCATGTTCTGCAAGGGTTAAATCTTTCTTACAGTCACTTAATTCTCTTTGATTTGAACAGAGTTGAATTGAAAACTGATCCCATTTGGATATGTGGTGATTCTATTGAGGACTCGTATCATTATCTGTTTGAATGACCATTGTACAGATAACAGAGAGTTAACTTCATGTTATCTGTTAACCGAATTTGTTCATCAGCAAGTTTTTTCACTTGACCTTAAACTCTTGTTAGAAGGGGGCGGTGGGGTAGCCTAGTGGTTAAAGCGTTGGCTCGTCACGCCGAAGACCCGGGTTCGATTCCCCACATGGGCACAATGTGTTAAGCCCATTTCTGGTGTCCCCCGCCGTGATATTGCTGGAATATTGCTAAAAGCGGCGTAAAACTAAACTCAGTCAGTCAGTCAGTCTTGTTAGAAGGAAGTGAAGACCTTTTATCATGTGAAAACACAAATGTATTCAAGTGCAATCGTTCATTAGTGAGACAAGACGATTTGTATAGCATATTGATATTATTCTGTATAAGCTCCATCTCTTTTTACTTATATTATACTTTCTTGTCCACTATCTGTCATCTTTATTTGCGGGAATGTAAATTAACTATGTACATACCAAGGAGAGCGTATTCTAAGTTGGAGAACTTGTTCCTAATCCTTTTCTCTGTGAATAAAATATGTTTGAAACAAACAAAACTTAACTCTCTTGCTTGAGACAGAAACAGGGTGTGTTATTTCGGCTTATCCAGGGCTTATCCGATTTTTTTTTCATCTTCACTCTTCACGCCAAAAGTAGGCGGTTCGAAGCCCATTTTTGGTGACCACTTCGTATTGTTGCTGGATTATTGCTGAGAGCGACAAAATACCCACTCACTCCCACATGTCAACCCTTCAACCTAGCAATATCACGGCAGGGGACACCAGAAATGGGCTTCACGCATAGTGCCCATGTGGAGAATCGACCCGGGACTTCGGTGTGACGAGCGAACGCTTTACCCACTAGGCTACCCCAACGCCTCGAAGACGAAGAAGGAGAAGCAAGTGGAGGAGAAAAGGAAGGGTGAGTGAGTATGTTTTCGCCGCTTTTTAGCAACATTGCAGCAATATCACGGCGGGGGACACAAGAAATTGTCTTCACACATTGTACCCATGTAGGGAATAGAACCCGGGTCTTTGGCGTGACGAGCGGACGTTTTAACCACTAGGCTTCCCCACCGCCCCTGAAAGAGTAGATGAAGAAGGAGGAGAGGGTGGAAAAGGGGGAATAGGAATGAGAAGGCGAATAACAGAAACGGAGGAGAAGAAAAAAGAATAAGTTATTATGACCTGGACATGAAAAGACATGAGTTGAGTTGAGCTTTACGTCACATCGGCATTATTCCAGCCATATAGTGACGAGAACAAGTTTGCATTAATAAACATTGTAAGTAGAAAAGTCATGAGATGCAATGACGACAGATAATGGTCCTCTATGACGCTCTGAAGGAAGCGTTCGCCCCCACGCAGCCAAAGTGGCCGGAGACAATTACCTGTAGATATACACCAACATACATCCTCAAGGGGAGTCTATTTTTTAGCTGATAAATTGGTTTATTCCGTGCCGAGCGAAAAAATTGATTGCTTTCAGACTTTTGTTTTTGTGCGCCAACACCAAACTCCTTATTGACAGACGCATGTTCTAATTCAAGACGAATAATGTAGGGTTTGAAACTCAGAAACACTCTTGATTTACCTTGTTATGAGCTTTGAGAGTGGAATCTGCTAAAGCGGTCACGCGATGAGAGCGTGCATCACGTGACCAGCCCGAGTGTGCGCGCTAGATCAATAACCGCCATTTTGAAAACACTCTACGATCTTGCGAGATGACGTCTTCTCTTCCTCTACAATTTACACACGGTGTGATTATCACTGTATTGCACAGGAAGATTTACCCCACTGCACCGCTCCAACACCGTAGTAAAACATCGTCTTTTCCTCGTTGCCTTGTGGCTGTCGCGCTATCAGGTCAAATTCATCGATTGAAAAACAAAAATGATTGGAATTTCATGAAAATTCATGATTTCTTCAACTACCTATTTCACCGATTCTTTCGCATGTTTCCAATCTTTCCATTTCGAGTTTTTTCTTTGTATGAAGCAGCTGACTTCACGAAAGCCAATTACTTCTACCAGCTTGGGGAGAAGATGCGAGAGGATGTATTAAGCTCCGTTAGATGATTCAGTATAGGATCTCTATCGCTAATTTAATAGCCGTTTATTGGCCAAAGCTCATAATTGTATTTCGGCGTTTCCAACATAAACAAATATGAGCTTCTCCAACGCGTGAGTTAGTTATTAAATCATCATTTTTCGCTTTTATTGGCAGTCATTTGGAAACCAGTTTCCCGTTTTGAAAATTATTCCATTTCTATCTCATCTTACACAGGATCGAAGTGATCATTTGTAAGCACTGCGGACGTAAACACAACCAGACCCCAAAGTCGTTAAAACATCTGAGAATATTCAATGAAGATATGTTCATGTCAAACCCAACAATTCCGTCATCTGCATTACAAATAGGTTTGAATTGGTCATTTAGATTCCGGTCTGGAAATTGCTCTTTATATATACTCTCCTGTTGAAGTTCTGGGGGTAGTAGACTGGAATATAGGCTTTTGTTCGGCAGATAGGACTAGTTTGATGGGATATAGCATACAAAAGGCAAACATAGTCTGTGTTCGTATTGTTCGCTCCTTCGAGATGGGGAAGGATGTGGATGGGTTGTAATGCCGTGTAGTATTTGATAAAGACACTTACAGCTACCGATATACTGAAGACGATTGTCATCAATATTTCATTGATACAAGACAAATCCTTTGGAAAACACGTTCTTTATTTGTTTTCTTCTTTATACGTTTCTGGGCTAGTTCTTACATAAGAATTGTTTTTTATTACTACACCAACTTCCAAATGCCTTTGAAGAATTTCAATACATGTATTTCATTGATGCCAATTGCAACGTTACTGCTATTTGTTTTAACACCACACTCAGCAGTATTCCAGCTATATGGCAGCGGTCTGTAAATAATCGAGTCTGGACCAGACAATCCAATGACAAAACTACCAATGTGAGTATGAGCATCGATCTACGCAATTGGGATAAGGTGGCATATGTTAATCGTTGCTTAAAAATCACTGGCTTGTCAAATAGCTCTAAACTTGCCGAAAGCTGTGCCAACAAACGAGCAAACAAACAAAACAAAAGTTATCATGTGTATAGTTATACATTTGGCATCGTCAGAAATTAATTTAATTTAGTTTCAGATTATGAAACTGTTCAAATGGAAGCGTATTGTTAACATGACTTAAATAATTTCTTTAACAATACCCTAGCTAACACCGAGTGGTCCAGTTGTCCAGAGTCGCGTCCCTTCTGCACGCCAGAAACATATTATCGTAGGTTCGAATCCCGTTTCCTCACCATTATTTTTCTGGGTTTGTCAGCAACGACCTCCTGGTAAACGTTTGAGACACGCATTACTTCGGGTTCCCCTCCTAAAGTCAGCAGACACGCTGTCACACCACTGGAATACTGTTCCAAGTTGCGTTAAACCAACTCGCTCACTCATTTAGAACCCTGCTTTTGGGGCATTTTCTCTCTTTTTCGCGTACTGTCGATCGATATGTTGTTGTTTTCTAGTTTGTACATACGTGTCGTGATTTCATTATCAAAGAAGTGAGTGAGTTTAGTTTTACGCCGGTTTTAGCAATATTCCAGTAATATCACGGCGGGGGACACCAGGAATGGGCTTCACACATTGTGCCCATGTGGGGAATCGAATCCAGGTCTTGGCGTGACGAGCGAACGCTTTAACCACTAGGCTACCCCGAATCCGTCCCCATTATCAAAGAAGGGCGTTGGGGTAGCCTAGTGGTAAACGAGTTCGCTCGTCACGCGGTTTGATTCCCCGCATGGGTACAATGTGTGAAACCCATGTCTGGTGTCCCCCGCCGTGACATTGCAGTAATATTGCTAAAAGCGGCGTAAAACTAAACTCTCTCACTCATTATCAGTGACTATTGCATGGCCGGCTAAAATGGCAGGAACACCTCTCGCCTGGTAATGCGTGTCTACGAGCCGGGTGTCATGTCGTTAACTGCAGTCACAAGGCAGCCCACAAGCTCACTAATCATCTTAGATGGTTGTCGTAATGGCAGCTGCTGCAGCTGAACTTTGGTAAACGCGACCACACGGGTACGAGCGTTATATGAGGTGCAGTTATTGTGATGGATGAGCTGGGAAAGGAGTCACGGTATGGTCACTTGTTGTTACGACAACGCAGAGGTGGGTGAGTGAATATTGTTTAACACCGCATCATCAGTCTGGGTTTTTTCGAGGTGAGTGAGTGAGTCAGTGAGTGAGTGAGTGAGTATGGTTTAACGCCGCTTGTAGCAATATTCCTGCAATATCACGGCGGGGGACACCAGAAATGGGCTTCACACATTGTACCCATGTGGGGAATCGAACCCGGGTTGTCTGCGTGACGAGCGAACGCTTTAACCACTAGGCTACTCCACCGTCCCTTTTCGTGGTGAGCCGTCAGGCAATATGAGACTGCCTTACTCTCATTGTGCAATCTTAAATCATGTTATAGCTCGGGAGTAGCAGAGAGGTAGTCTAGAGGTTAAAGTGTTCGCACGTTACGCCGATGTCCCAGGTTCGATTCCCATGATCCAAATGTGTGATGGTGATTTCAGGTGTCCGGACTAGTGCTAAAAGCGGCGTAAAACCCGCTTCACTCGTTCACTCTAGCACGAAAATGTTCATTTTGTATGTTTCCCTAACATCAATACGGTTTGAAGACACATTCAAATATACTCATGCCAATAATGGTTGTCACCCCCCTCCCCACCCCAACCCCCTCACACACCCAACACCCCCTCTCCAATAAAAAAATTGAAGGGGGTGACAATCATTATTGGCATGAGTATACATTCCTTTCTGTTATCAGTTTTGTTTTTACTACAACTGCGTTTGTTTATAGCGAACGCGAGGACCAGCTGCTCGAGGTACCGCAAATCGCTATAGAGAGTTGCGTCCCTTGTGGACTCCAGAAACCTATGATTGTGGGTTCGAACCCAGGTTTGTCGTGCTTGTCGTCACTTCGAGTATTCTCCCGACATTAAGCTGACACGTAACGATTTATCTGTAATACTGTTAAAGCGGCGTAAAACTAAACTCACTCACGCTTACGTTTCTAATACAAATAACGTCAGGCATGTTTGCTCCAAGCCCCTCACCCAGCCATAGCCGACCTTGTCGAGAATACAACCGAAATACTGTTAAATGCGCTGTGTTCAACTTGAAGGGGCTTACGTAAATACTTCGAGTTATCCGATCTTCGACACAACTGATAGATAATTGATTAAAGAAATCTATCTTGCAGGAACCAAGTTTTTACTTCGTGACAACCATAATTTCGACACAGCAAAGGTATGACAATATATATTTGCTCATGACTGTCAATGCGCTGTATAAGCTTACTGACTCTTTCCTCGATCTATTTAGATGAATCTAATTTCAGCCCACATACGTTTTTCACATATTCCCCGCACGACGCAGTGCCATAAATGTCATTACGTAAAAACACATATAATACTCTCATTATGTATATTCAGAATATCGTGTTCTCTAATTAGAGCTCAGAAAAACAATACGTCAATAAGCTCGCGTATCTGATAATATATTTTCTGATATAGCTAGATGTTTATGACAAAGTATCTTCCAGGCCAACTCTCGCAAGTTACGCCACAGTGTGCAACGGCATTCGACGCCAACTGCATGGACTGGTTGTTGGAGTGTTGAACACGAAATACAGTATTGTGTCGACGTTAATGGACCAACGTAAATACTTCGAGTTATCCGAGGTTTAACACAACGTCAAGTAATGATTAAATACGCAAGGACCAAGCTTTTCTTCGACACAACCTTTAGTTCGACACAACGGTGTTCGTTGTGCACCATTCAAATATTGCAATTTTTTTAAAAGGTACGCCGTCAAATTGTGTGCATCTGTTGACATAGCAAAAGACAATATTATGCGAATCCCTGATGAGTGAATAAGAGAAGGTTACCATGTATCACACAATATCAGCGTGTGGCCAAGTATCAAACACTCCGTTAAAATGAGTGTATCTGGCCAAAACAGAAACGTATCTAGAAATCACGACCACGAATTGTTACCAGACGGATCTCACACGAGTATATGATACATCAGGCACTACGATCTGCTAAATCTAGACAGTATCCTGATTAAGCAGTAAGAAATAATAAAGGCCTCTCCTGGGTTGTTCAATCGATGTGTACATTCCTTCTGTGACCAAGCCAGAATTGTGTCCCTTGGGCACGCCAGAAACCGATGATTCCGGGTTCGAACCCCGGTTCCTCCCGATTATAGTTATCAACACCATACCATGCTCGTGGGTTCCCCCAAACTTTTTTTTTGTTACAGTTAGCTATGGATTCCTGGAAGGGACATTGTCGCGTTGTCGCATTGTCGCGTTGTCGCCCTCTCAAATACAAGCGAAATGAGGCAAAATTAACCAAAACGCGACACGCAACATTGCGACAACGCAACATTTCGCTCATTTGTCGCGATGTCGCGTTTTGGTTTATTTTGCCTCATTTTATTTGTTTTTGAGAGGGCGACAATGCGACAACGCAACAATGTCCCTTCTCGGATTCCATACTTAGCAGCATTCCAACAATATGGCGGTGGTCTGTAAATAGTCGAATCTGGACCAGACAATCCAGTGATTGACATCATGAGCATCTATCTACGGAAAGGGAAATACTGACATGCAACAACCAAGTCAACGAGCCTGATCACCAACTTAACAAGCAAAGGTGCAGCGAGCCTGATCAGCCCTGACCCCGTTAGTCGCCTCTTACGACAAGCAAAGGTTGCTGAAGATGACCAATTCTGACCCGGATCTTCACGGGTGACAAGTATGGGTTGCTGAAGACCAGCCCTGACCCGGATCTTCACGGGTGACAAGCATGGGTTTCTGAAGACCAGCCCTGACCCGGATCTTCACGGGTGACAAGTATGGGTTTCTGAAGACCAGCCCTGACCCGGATCTTCACGGGTGACAAGTATGGGTTGCTGAAGACCAGCCCTGACCCGGATCTTCACGGGTGCGGGGTTGCTGAAGACCAGCCCTATGGGTTTCACTGAAGACCAGACCCCTGACCCGGATCTTCACGGGTGACAAGCATGGGTTGCTGAAGACCAGCCCTGACCCGGATCTTCACGGGTGACAAGTATGGGTTGCTGGAGCCCTGACCTGGATCTTCACGGGTGACAAGAATGGGTTTCTGAAGACCAGCCCTGACCCCGGATCTTCACGGGTGACAAGAATGGGTTTCTGAAGACCAGCCCTGACCCGGATCTTCACGGGTGACAAGCATGGGTTGCTGAAGACCAGCCCTGACCCGGATCTTCACGGGTGACAAGCATGGGTTGCTGAAGACCAGCCCTGACCCGGATCTTCACGGGTGACAAGCATGGGTTGCTGAAGACCAGCCCTGACCCGGATCTTCACGGGTGTTAAGCATGGGTTCCTGAAGGCCAGCCCTGACCCGGATCTTCACGGGTGTTAAGCATGGGTTGCTGAAGGCCAGCCCTGACCCTGATCTTCACGGGTTTCACCAATGTAGTAAACCTGTAGGACCAGCATCACGTCCTCACCATTTGAAGTCTCCATGATTTAACGTGAAATGATCAGCTGAAAGAACATTAGGGTTTTCAATTACTCACGGCATAGGAACAGGCATTAAAAAATAATTAACGGAAGGAGGGTAAAAGATGAAAGTACAGTGACCTGATAGATGGGCGATTATCATCCTGTGTATCAGGGAGCCTATTAAAGCCATCTTTCAACTCTTTCACGCTCAGGATTACTGAGTTCCGTAGCCATTCATTAAAATATCTCACAGCAGTCGTACTGAAAATACCAGCCTTTCATCACAAACCGAGAGACACCGTTCTTCCTTCCAGCGCTTAAAGCTCAGATGAACTGATGGTTAGAGGAATAAATGGTCAAATTTTGCAAATTCTTATGGTATTTTGATCATCGCCTTGTCATTATAACCTCTGTCTTCTTCCGAGCCTCTTCCCCAACTAGTCTGAGTGGTCCTAGGGAGCTTATACAGTTCAAGAGAAGACATGCCATCTGGCCATAGGGCGAAATTAGTCCCGTCTCAATCAATCAATCAATTAATCAATTAATCAATCAGCCGTCACACCTGTTATACAATCGATGACCTAACGCTATCTGCAGCAGATAAATTATGCTACGAAGTTTTTTGCACTCACGTAAATTCCTTTGGGTACAAGGCAGTGGGTGTAATATAGAACCAAACAAGACGCTGGCGTGTGAATCATATCTCCCACCATGCGTGACATAATTCCTCCTTCATTTTAGGGATTTGCAGATAACCGACCCTATCTCATCATTGCAATCAGACTTGTCGCACTCACCAATACATCACGTGACCAGAAAGCGCGTGCATGTCAGTAATGAGGCTCGAGTGGCCAACTGATGCGCCCGCCCTTGCCGCCATCTTGTAGGATGCATCGCTATATATTGATTCGTGGCTGTATCACGTTTGTTGGAAAAATGGCGCAAGCGATTAGGGGAAAATCGAAGTAGAAAAACTCCATTATGTAATGCCGGCGGACCTCAACACAGTCGTCCGAGCAAGGCTAATCTCCAGTTCCTATCCCACTCGTTCGAGAATCCGGTTTGGCGAAGAACGCAACACCATCAATGACGATGGCGGAGTGTCAATGACAGCTTGGCCGCTGTTTGTGTTACCATAGTGACCGGTTTCCCTAGAGATGGGCTCGGACGACCGGGATGATTCTATAACTTTTATGTAAATACCAAACAGCAATGATGGAGTTTCCAGTCCTTGGATTGCTGTCGGATTCATGGATCGTACGTGAAGTGTCTGTCCTTGGTTAGCGACAGCACGACCAGAAGGATACGGTGATTGCCGAAAACAGTTCTTGTGGAATATGCACCGCTGTCGATCAATGGCCACACTAAGGTAGGAACCCTCTAACTCCGCGCGATCTCTGAGTCATTCTATCTGTCAACAAATCTGCTATTTCCTCCCATCTTATTCCAGCGTTCACGGCGTCATCAACTGCTACAGCTCCATGGTCGTGCCGTGTCTGTTGTATCGGTACTGAAAGTTGTACAACAGCGTAGCGGGAAACACCGTCCCTACTCGGGTCATTCCGAGACATGTGGTGGTGGATTCAGTTAGTTCCGATTGTAAACAAAAATTATCTCCGATTGCTTGGGGGTTTGACAGTGTGCCTCACGTTTGGAGTCGAAACGAAACACACGGTTAATGTCTATTGTATCAGTAACATGCATTTCAGGACAGAATCTATAAGATATGCCAGGGTTCTTTCAGCAGTAAGGTTTGTTTACACTCTCTTAGTTCCTTCTCTCAGTCCGAAGTTATGTCTCAGGCCTCCGCTGTAAAGACTGGAGGTATTTCATTCATGTCGGAACAACTAGCATCTCACCACATAGACAGCAAATATACACGCGCGCACGTTCACATTCATGACACGTGCTTTCAGTGCGTTATGTTATACAATTGAATCATCTATACAATTTCAAGATGAATTACAAAATCAGATCTTGAAATGTATGGTTTTAGGTTTTAATTTGATATATATTTGTGTCCGCCCGTAATAATTGAACTTACTATATATTACAATATAACATGTTTGTGCTATAGTATATTCCCGGTTTCCAGGATTGTGTCAATTGGTTGTAACAATTCCATGTAATATTGCAGGTGCCAATCACCTTGATCTCGTAACTAATAATCAGTTTTGGTTCGGTACTATAGACAAGTACGACACGATTCGCACAAAACATAGGTCAACAATTAATAGCGATTAAATAAATAACATTAATCATTATATTTCACGACTGTTGCATCGAGGTAGAGCCATTGCTGAAGATAGAGCCATTGCTGAAGGTAGAGAAAATGCTAAAGGTAGAGAAAATGCTAAAGGCAGATATAGTGCTGAAGTCAGAGCCATTGCGAAAGGGGGAAAATGTCAAACACCAGGGACGTAGGAACGGTTTTCAGAGCGGGGGCTAATTTATGAAAAGTATTGAAAATCAAAATGAAATTGTAATTACGGTAAGGTAGATATGTATTCGTCTTGAAAAAAGTGGGGGGCTAGGCCCCCTCAAGCCCCCCCTGTTCCTACGCCCCTGAACACGAAGAGCTAGAAACAGAAAGAAAATGCTAATATAGTACTATTTAAGTTATGTAGCACATCAGTGCATTGTATCAGAACGTTTAATGTTATGTCTGTGGATTACGACGGTAGAAAAATGGTCACCAAAGAGGATTTTATTAAGTTTAGTGAATAAATTGTATTTCAACTAAATATTCAATCGGATGTTTCAAGTCAGTCATTTAAATTTATCATGCTTACCTTCTTGAAAAATCACTGATTTTAAGTGACCCATTAATAAAATTTCCATCGCTATTTTGCTCATGGCGCTGTTTGCAATCTGTTTTTGTGGATAATCGGAACTGATTATTCTCCGGAGTTCATGCTTGGAATTGCTTTGGAGAGAGAATTGTAGATGGGGTCTGTTCTTTGCTACACAACATATTTTGACAAGTAACACAGCACCTATTGCCGTTTATAAATATAAAATCAGAAATACATTGGACGTATCTCCATCTTTTGAAAGGTTTTGTGTCGGTATGATGTGTTTTGCTAATATTATTTTGATCATTCCTACCAGAAGACTCAGAAATACATCGGTTGGTGACTTTACGTCGTTTCTAAATTGTCAGAGAAGCCAGATAGCCAGTGTTCGTGTTTGTAGATTTGTAAAGTAAAATTAATCAGTTTGTGTCAAACTACAGACTGCTCTCGCGTTGAGTTTGGTCGTATTCCTGCAGACTTTCAGTAGTTCAGCTGTTTGTCATTTCTTGCCCGATGATCGTTTTAAACTGTAGTCTAGACAACCAACAGATGTTTCACCAATTGTCACAATCACTAGATAAGTATCAACTCTTGCTGGAAACCATTAGTCGTTATTAACTTTCTCTTTGACTGGATGTTCTTGCAACACCACAAGGAGGTTTAAAGACGTTAAAAGTCTTTTTTCTTGGTTGCTTTTAACTGTTAAGTAGTTCGCAGTGTTGCATATCTGGGAATGATCATTTACAAACTCGGAGACGATGATGTACACGCTGATGAGGACGACAGATGCAACCAATGAGGCAGGATGCTCTAACCTCCACACCAACACCTTGTGCCGCCACTGTTTGCCAGTGATTAATAAGCATCTGTTCATGGTATAGACGCAAATGTACACCCGGCTCTGCTTTTATCAGTGTTTTTTATGGTTCATATATAATTCATTTACTTTGAATGGCGGAATGAATCAAGTATGTTTGGATCCAAATGATCGTTATCACCTAACTTCTTCTCAGACATGAGGTATTGGGTACTAATTTTTGTCTCCATTTCCATACGAAGAAATTATAGACATAGGGTACATTTTTTTCCGCGAAAGGGAGAGACCAACGGAATGGTACTGGGGACATGTCTGACTTCCATTCTTTTGAGGATATATGCTATCGATACACTGGGCCCGAAACTGTTAATCTGGCTAGTGTGAGTGTCATAATATGCTCGAAAAGACCTCACCGTTGTGGCATTATCGCATGGAGATTCTTGCTTGATCAGTTATCACACCTCTGTTGACGGCCCAAAGTTGGAACTCGCTGTGTGGACAACAGCATGCATCCTGTGGTATGTTAATGTCTCACTGTTAGGAGTTTGTCTAATCTCTTGTGACGCAGTGATGTTTGGATCAGCCTGCTCTGCTGCATTAATGGCACGAAACCCGATTCCACCGTTTCTGTTTTGTTTCGGCATTTATGTAAATATGAAGTGTGTGGACAGACTTGAATGTCATGTAATGATAAAATGTGTGTTAGAGCTGGTTATGGAGTAAAAAGACGTTTCTGAACAAGTTCGTAACTGTAACGACGTTTCATGGCTGCTGTTTGTCCTTATCACGTGAGGGTGGTGAGGTAGCCTTGTGGTTAAAGCGTTTGCTCGTGACGCCGAAGACCCGGGTTCGATTCCCCACATGGGTACAATATGTGAAGCCCATCTCTGGTGTCCCCCGCTGTGATATTGCTGGAATATTGCTAAAAGCGGCGTAAAACTAGGTTCACTCACTAATCCCTTATGAACGATGTAGATCAAAGTGTGGCTACGATATGACGCATATTTGCATCTGGAAAACTACTTTAGATGCGAGATGAGTGAAACTGGTGTTGCTTGAACTAGTGCGTATTATCACCATTTTTAGCGTTAGCCCAGTGTACCCTGCCGCCATTGTGACACGGATACAGTACTCAGACGCAAAGTACTGACTCCGAGCCAACCAGTCGTTGTTATCTCCCCTGAGTGTAGAACGGGGCCAAGGTAACACAAAGTTTCATTATTTAAAATATTTTGTTGTGACGCGGTCGGGATCGAACCCCCAACCTTCCTCTCTGGCCGACACTCTACCTTCTACACCACGAAGACGGCCAACTACTTCAGCCTTGCCACATTATATATCAAATCCGGTTAAAATAGAGCTCCGTTTCTCTCATAGCCCTAATACTCTTTGAACAATGAAACATTGCAAAGAAACGAGTTTCGATTCGAATTTTGTTTTTCGACACGACTCCACGTTTTTGTCAACACCGTGCCATTGATGGTGTATTGGATTTGCAGTGGCACCTAGCTGTGTGTTTACTATAGCCTCAAGCCTTTTCTGCTTTCCTCGGTGATAAATGATGTTCTTTTACCTTTGAAATGGAAGAAGTGTGTCGGAGCCCTCCTTTGCGCATGCGTGGTGATGGGGGAGCATTAGGGGAGTAGTTCTAAATCACTTCCGGTGAAGTGGACCCCGATGGAGACTTGTTGAGTGGAGTTTGGGTGACCCTGATTGTTTGATCTTGTTTATACAAAGTTTGGACGATTTGTTTTAAAATCTTTTTATTTTATATTGTTGATTTACCCGAGCCTAGAAAAGATTAAAATGCAGAAAGACCAGATGACCGATCAATGAAAAAACCGATGACCCAACCAAATTGATATTCTGTGATAAAAGCATCCATCATTTATCCATCTATCTTCCATCCATCCATCCGTCCATACATCCACTCATCCATCCACCCATCATCCATCGCCTCTAACCTGCATCCTCACGGACAACGCATATCGTTTGGCACTTACGACAAGTAACGGAGCGCATATACTAACCACGCGTCCCCACGAGGGACAAGCCATTCTTTTCCATATATAACGCGGCCGAGGATCGAACCTCCGGGTTGTCGCACAATCCACTAGGCCACGAGGCCACGGAGGCGACGCGTATGATGGGACGGTGGGGTAGCCGACGAGTGAAAGCGTTCGCTTGTCACGTCAAAGAAAAGGTTCGATTCCCGACAATGGTGTTCCTCCTTGATGTTGCTTGAATATTGCTAAAAGCGCCGTTAAACTATACTCACTCATTCACTCACTCACTCACGCACTCGCTCATGCACTCACTCACAGAGCTGACTCATCGATATCAGCCTCTTTAACATTTCAATGCGACATTTCGGCGAGGATGTTGTTTATCTTAAATTTGAAAAAAAATATGAAATCCTCAAGTCGAGTGTCTTTGTTCCCGCTAACGCGGTTACTGTGACAGACAAGCCTATGAATTACAAATGACGGTTCCGATATTGCGGCTAGTGAGCGAGTGTTGCGGAGTGTTGACACAGCGCTCCTGTGGGGAGTGTCTGATTGATAACTGGCAACGTGCACCGATTAGCAAAATGAACCTTTAACACAAAGAAATCTGCCATGATGACTAATTCCTGCAGAAACAGTTTTGATTTTTATCCGGGTTCATGATTAATATGAAACAAATAAAAAATCATTAATATGACATTTTCAGGATATATTAACTGATTAAACATTTTTAATCGCATTATCGAGTTTATGATATATTTGACAAAGTGGAAACAATAATAAAATCAAGTTGCTATGTATAATATTCATGAGACATCATATCATCATTCTGTGTCAAGCTTGTAAATATTTAGGGCTAAAATATGTGGTTGTTTTTCTTGTTAGTTCTTCGAGTGACAGATTGCGTCTCCATTGCGTGTTGGATGACATAACGTTTATCTTGGAGTGGAGTGAGTGAGTTAAAATTTAACACAATAATGCAACGTTGTTTAAGTCGTGCAAGTTTAACATTTTTTTACATTGAAATACAGCATACGTATACTATTTAAATGCTGTTTGTACATATTGCAAAATTGGGTCTATTGAAGACGAGCTTCTGTTCATTTGGGAAGACTTTTCCTCGGTAAGAAAGAAATATTTGCCACATTTGTATGTAGACAATACATTCATATAGCCCAAATAACTTGACCTAAAACACGATTTTGAGACGACTTCTTAGAGGCATATTTTATCAAACATTCTCTCAGTCACATGACAGCAACTATATTTTATCACCTCAGTTGTATTCTGGACGACGTGGCCGAAATCCTAAATATACTCTTGGCTTGTCTCTTGTTGTCCATGTGACCAATGGACAGCGGGGTAGCCTAGTGTTTAAAGCGTCTGTTCGTCACGCCGAAGACCCGGGTTCGATTCCCCACATGGGTACAATGAGTGAAGTTCATTTCTGGTGTCCCCCGCCGTGATACTCCTGGAATATTGCTAAAAGCGGCGTAAAACTAAACTCACTCACTCACGCCAAGTGATGGGTAATCAGTCTTCAGATACAGACAATGAATCGGAGATGTCTTCTGTGAGGTGCAGCAGGAACAACATGCGACGAGGAACTACACCATCTGCAGGTGCAACATCACCGGTAATGTTGTAAGAGCGACGTCCTTGGGGCATGTAGGCTATACAGGAACGCACAGCGACACACAGGTGCAAAACGATGAAACACCGTACGCCATTTCCCATTCTTGAAGGCCATGCAGAAGTTCTGCAGCTGCCAACATGAATTCAGGAATTAATCTAGACCTGCTCAGTGGCCGATATCTGGAGCAAATGACTGCATATTATCAATTTAAGTTTAAAACTTCCCAATTACAAAACTTTCGAAAACAGTTTTAAAACTAAAAAAAATAAATGATGTCATTATTTTCACCCTGTTTTCCTTCCAAAGACACTAAGTTTGGAATCCTAGATATATTAAATGGATACTAACATGCAACTTAGATTACCGCAATTAATGGATGCTTACACACACGCATCCGCTCCCGCACACGCACATGGTGAAGAAAGTGGTTAAACTGAATGTGAAAAAGTGAAGGAAACTAAAATGTTCTTGCTCAACTAAGAGGATGAACTGGTTCAAGTTTCGTAAATATGTTATATTTTTAAAATATTGCCTAAAACAAAGAAGCAATACACATTGTTTTTAGGATACAAGGATGGGCAAACATAACGCTTAAGGATTTACTGAATGGTAACCTTTCTGCGATGGTGCAGCTATGAGTACCGTTAGAATAGTGAGTGTGTATTGTTTTACGCAGCTTTTAGCATAATAAACAATAGAAAGAATTAGATTACATACGTATAATGATCATAATTATTCATTCTTTTTTTATAAGAGTATCTTTAGTAAGGCACAGTTTCATGTTTTATATTATTCATGTTATATTCATGTTATTTATTCAGAACAATTAACCTAGCCAAGATTCCAGCCACGTTTTCCAGGATCGATCAGCCCATATGCACAGTTTGAATTCAGACATTTGGCATTAAGATCAAAATAGTCGACTGCAGTATATAGCTAAATGTCAATAATATCAAGATGCTTCCGTAATGTCATAATGTCAGTTTCTAACGTATTAAATATTCAGTACAGGAGTTCGCCACCTCGCTTAATAGAACGGCCGTATACTCCACCAACCTCGTTTTAAGACGGCTTACATTGACGTTTCCAATCGTCGAGGGACCAACAGCTCAACCATAGAATGGGATGATTGTTTTATCTGTCGTGGACGCCATGGGGAACAATCTATATAGTTTAGATAAATTACAGAAGTATGTCAGAATATTGACTGATTTGTCGCCTACATCTCTTCCCTTTAACAGAAGTGGACTCGACCATTGTTTTTGTCATCGTGCAACACCTGTTTTTGAACAACGAGCGTGCACCAATCATTTCATCAGCGAAAAAGACAATGAATATGTTTTGAAAACATTCATATGCGGTTTCATATTTCAGTTTCGGATCAGTTTTCAAGTTAAAAAAACAACAAATATAGATCTGCAGAATTAAGTATTCCATTAATATTTTATCATGTGTCTGAACATGAATTCAAACATTATTTGTAGCTGTGTTCGACTCTTTGGCCGCAGTGGTAGCGAGCGTCATTGTGGCGTTCGGGTTCGAATCCCGGCATCAGAAACAAATTAATTGGAGACAAATTAGAATATTGGCGGTTGATAATACAAGTTATTAGAAGAAAAGTACATTATATATTATTAGTCTTTCAAAGACGAGAGTAGATATATGAATCGTTTGTAGCCGATACACACTCGAATCTCAAAGTACACCCTTTGTGCGCGGGACCCGTGAAGATCCTGGTTAGAATTGGTCTTCAGCAACCCATGCTTGTTGTAAGAGGAGACTAACGGGATCGGGTGGTCAGGCTCGCTGACTTGGTTGTATCCCAATAGCGTAGATCGATGCTCATGCTGTTGATCACTGGGTTGTCTGGTCCAGACTCGTTATTTACAGACCGACCCATATAGCTGGAATATTGCTGAGTGCGGCGTTAAACAACAAACAAACAAATTTTGTGAGAGGTACACACAGACTGGTCATCTTACCATCATGGGAATGTACCTACACCCAGATACTTAATGTTAAGCACGTGAGAGTTATGTATTAACCGTTAACTTCATTTTTATAAACCGTTTTAATATATGCTTTACAATCCGTATCGCCAGAATGGCTTTCTTGGCTTTAAAGGCATAAGAACAAATGCAGCTATCGTTAATGAATAATCGCGATATTTCGTGATTCTATTTCTAGTGGGAAAAATACAATACAATTCAACATGACATAAATTGACCCTTCGAAATGTGCCGTCAACAACCAAACTGGGCACAACGGCTTTAAATCGGACAAAACTGCTTTTATAAGGTTTTTATGAGTTTATAACGTCTACCGGAATTAAAGCAGCTACCGTCCATCTCCCTTGAATAACTGATGGAAGAAAGGCTCTCTTAAAACAAAGTACTTCGGTTTTAGAGCTTCTCAGTAGCTTCCGACCGAGGTCAGTGCAAACACCTTTAGTCTTTCAGCAGAGTAATGTTTATGTCACAGATACTGTTCCTATCACAAAACTTCACACATCGCGAGGTCTTTAACCGAAGCCAGGTTCATAAAAAGAAATTGGATTTTTTTAAAGTCTGCCCCCAAGCGGTGTCGTATTCCAGGAACCCACTGAGAGACCAACATCAACAAATTAATCACTCCTCACAGCGCAGCAGGCGTCGGCACATAGGCAGCGGAAAATGGATTTGTGACTTGTTAGAGGCTGGAGGCCCTGTTGGGGAGTTTGCTGACGTAAGGAGAAGCGACGTCACCTGGTGTTGCTGTAAAGGTCGAGGTCAGTGGCTCACGTGGCTGAGATCGCAACGAGAGATGATATTGCCACTCATCGATTTTCAATACGACATACTTGCGCAAGAAACCCTATTCTCGGGGATTGTTATTCTTATTTTCTTTTCAAAGCTTGCCAAATTAAATGCGTGTTTCTTTCCAGCGGATCAAAGATGAGAACGTGTGTCTTCATTAATGGTGAAATCGCTTACCGATTGCATGCATGATAAAGTAAACGCAACAATTATGCCGACGATGTCAGAAATGTGAAACGCCCGGTAGTTTGTCAAGAAGCCTCGGGCCTTTTGCAGTTTGTTGTATTTGCCAATAAACAGACTGATGCAACTCACACGTATGCAGAAGGTTGCCATGGCAATGTGTTCGAATATTTGTATTCAATATCTGCACTTAAAGGTTACTCTTATGCACTGTCGGTTGATATACATGCACGCTCTACTCAAATTGCGAAGAACTTGACCTCAAATATTGTTTTGAGTTTAGAGAGAGACGTGTTTATCGGCTGTAGTAAGTAATTGTTGTAAACCGTTAATTAAAATTTATTGAAACTCCAAATATGTCATAAGTTTTGCCTCCTTTCATTAGCAGGGTTCGGTGGCCAGGTTTGTTGAATTGGTTGATGTTCATGATATCAAACGCCGGATTGTGAGGTCCGTGTTCGATTCTTTGTAAATCCCTGTCATGTACTTAACATATTGCTGAGTGCGGCGTTAAACGACGACGAAAGAAAGAAACAAACCTCCCGATTTCGCACTACAAACCAACCAATGTTAACTGACTTGGTTTTACACATGTCATCGTATCCCATCGTAGATCGATGTTCATGCTGTTGGTCACTGAATTGTCTGGTTTAGTATTTACAGACCGCCGCCAAATAACTGGAATATTGCTTAGTGTGGCGTAAAACTAAATTCACTCGCTCTCTTACATATTTATATATGTTCAAGAGAAATACGGATTGGAAAATATAACTCTACTTCCTGTTGTATTGCATGATGGGAGCCTTTGACTTAAATCTACGTGAATATGGAAAGTCATTCAAGGAATGGAGAGCCAAATTACTGTCCCAGCTCCTCCCGAGGGAACAGGACCGAACCATTACATTGCGCTGTCCTGACTTTATATCACATTTACCGTTATTGATTGTGGTCAGGCTGGAGGGAGTAGGGTAGTGGTAGTTAACGATTGGACACCATGTGACACCGTCAAGGGTACACACGCCTGGACGCCAGTAAACAATTGTTACACAAGGGTACACACGCCTGGACGCCAGTAAACAATTGTTACACAAGGGTACACACGCCTGGACGCCAGTAAACAATTGTTACACAAGGGTACACACGCCTGGACGCTAGTAAACAATTGTTACACAAGGGTACACACGCCTGGACGCTAGTAAACAATTGTTACACAAACTTACACACGCCTGGGCGACAGTAAACAATTGTTACACAAGGGTACACACGCCTGGACGCCAGTAAACAATTGTTACACAAGGGTACACACGCCTGGACGACAGTAAACAATTGTTACACACGGGTACACACGCCTGGACGACAGTAAACAATTGTTACACAAGGGTACACACGCCTGGACGCCAGTAAACAATTGTTACACAAGGGTACACACGCCTGGACGCCAGTAAACAATTGTTACACAAGTTTACACACGCCTGGACGCCAGTAAACAATTGTTTCACAAGTTTACAAACGCCTGGACGCCAGTAAACAATTGTTACACAAGGTTACACACGCCTGGACGCCAGTAAACAATTGTTACACAAAGGTACACACGCTTGGACGCCAGTAAACAATTGTTAGACAAAGGGTACACACGCCTTGACGTCAATAAACAATTGTTTGACAGCGGTACACACGCCTGGCCACCAGCAAACATTTCATGGACATCAGTGGACACATGTATAACTATACATCAGTAAACAAACTTGACCAGATGGTCTATTGACTGTTTTGACCCGCATTGGCATATCAAACTTGTCGTTGTGCTTTCGTGAAAGTTAATCGTTGTTGTACTATCAACACATTTGGTCTGTCGATGTGCCACCCACAAACTGAACCTATCATTGTGCAATCAACCAAATTTACCTATCGCCGTGCGACCAACTAACTTACAGTTGCCCGACCATACATTTGACCTGTCGATGTCGACCCAATTAGCATGCTGTGCTATAACCTGCCGTAATTCTATCAATACATTTGACCTAGCGTTGAGCAGTCAACGCCGTTGACCTGACGTAATGCTATAAGCATAGTTAATCTGACGTGTTCCTATCTTTAGACTAAACCTGACGTCGTGCAAGGAATACAGATGACCCGACTCGCGCTATCACTACCGCTGTTCGTATGCAGAGCCACCATGCAGCCCTTGCTCTATCGAACCTGGTTCAATAATAGCAGCTCTGAAAGTGACAGTAACGGCGATAATATCTACCATGCCGTCTTTCTCACAACCGCCATCACCCAGAAATACAATTATTGCAAGCGGACACGCCGGACGTGTGTGTTTTCCGGCAAAATGACCAAGAAATACCCTTCACTCCCGACACCGGGGGAGCGGAGGAATTACAGCCAGTGTTAAGAGAAGGCCCCATAATAAACCGTCTCGTTATCCCCCTAAGTCCCCCATATATCTGAGCTCGCCACGCGCCAGACGCCAGGTTCTTGATTTACGGCGAATCATCATCACGACTGATGCTTTGGGTTTCATAATAGACCCTAGTTAAACCGCTATACAAAACACCTTTATGGCACGAAATCGGGGAACTAAGAGTGCTTTATGATACTTTCCCAGCATTCGTGAAAATTAAAGTAACAAGAAGCTCTTTCACCGTTATTAGATATTATGTTGCCGTTTCTTGGTTCTATAACTTCTCCGAACGGCAACAATAACGCCATCTCCACTACCACGGCTGCCGTTTCGATGCAGCGACGATATTGGGATTTCTTATACGCAGTATGACACGTTGATTAATACGGCGCCATAACGTGGTCATTGTCGTGGTTTATAAAGCTTGTTGGATCATAATGTGTTCTGGTATTATTACATAGTTAACTCTCAGACAAATATATAGAATTGGATATCCATTCCGTGGAATGTCATATGAAGCGTTTGGAAGGTTTATGGCGTTTTGATAATATTGTGTGCTAAATCACCTGCACGGTGACGTCGTAACAGCTGCTGGGGTATGCTGAAAGAAGTACGATTGTGTCAACATGGCGTAGACGCTGTATTGTTTTATTACTTGTTTATAGCGGGGAAAACTGTGAAACGTTGCCGTAGATAGACCTGACATAAACAATAATTAAATTGTCTCTGAACTCATAACACGTAAACGACAAGAGCGAGGTAGTGATTTAAACGTTGAAAACCAGGCTTCGATTTTCTACTTCTGTGCATTATGTGACGGTCGTTCTGTAGATCGGTGGAGTTGTGTCTGCAGAGGTGAAGAACACTCACTCACTCACTCACTCTGCGGTAACGCTGTCAGAAACTTTATGGTGCACCCATGAAGGACGTTCCCATCAGTGACAAGAACCATACCCCTATTTGGACTTTGGGATGAATTTCCTTGGTTTTTCTTGTCAACAATTGACTTGCCGTTGCATGTGTTTGTGTGTTTTTGTTTGTGGCTGCCAACGGTGAAGTAGGATACGCTTATCTTTGCGCGAACACCTTGTATCACTATATGATATTGACTCACGTCTGTGAAGCTCATTTCTGGTGCCCTCTGCTGTGATATATTGCTAAAAGCAAACTTGTTCTGAGTTTTTGAGATGCTCCCAATTCTTGAACGCATCTTACCAAATCATTCATTCGTCTTTGGGGATTTTCACACAAACAGCTCATTAATATAACCACAAGAATTCTTAATTGAAAGACTTAAAGTCTGTCTCACTTACTAGTTACACAACGGTCCATGAATGCAAGTGCAGATATATGTGCATTTGTGTTTGGTGTTTGCTTGTCTAAATTGTGGGATATTTGGCCCTCCTCAAACATTGTAGTGTCGCCCACTTAACGACAGGAATTTCCTTTGGGATTATCAAAGATGCTTGATAAGCCCTCAGTGGTTGATGGTTCAGGGTAGATAATCTGTCTTGGGATGTCGTCCGCTGGAATGTTGGCAGACGATAGCTCATGAGAGTCGTCTGCCTGAAGGGTCCAGACAATACCTAATGATTGCTTCTCGTTGTCACTTCACAGACGAGTGACAGACGATCGTTTTATGAATATCATAGCCGCTTGCGAGATGTATTGTGTGGTACCGTCTGATTGTGGCGAAGCAGACGACAATTTATGAGTGTCGTCTGCTCGGGGTGTGACATCCTATAGATTGGGTGTTTCTTCTGACAGCACAGTATGAAACTATGTTATCTTGGGGATCGGCTGCCGATCTCATTTGTTTTCATAGTTTTCATGTGTAAGATATTACGCTGGTTTTACCGTCAATGTTGGCGGTAGACAATCAAGTGAATGTGATTGGTGTCAGACGAGGCGGTCGTTACCGAGATGGTGTTTGGTTGCTGCGTACATTATTCTGGTGAAGTGTCAGAGAATGGGTTTGAACCTGGTTTGTGCAAAACTGTGTGATGGAGTCTGACATTTCGGGCAGCAACGCCACCTTCATCAAACACGTCCCGGTTTTAGGTGCAGTGCAGGTTTATTAGATCTTATATTAATGTCACGAGAAACAGATTATGTGTTTCAAAGTTATATGAAGTTATACGGTCCACACGTCACCGTTCGTGGGTTCGAATCTGATTCTTACCTATTCAAATCCCCGGTGTATCAACACCATATCTGTTACGATCATTAAAAAGGTCTTTGAGTTATATCATGGCCTCAACAACGTTCAACTCAGTTACAGCAGGGGCGGTGGGGTAGCCTAGTGGTTAAAACGTTCGCTCGTCACGCCGAAGCCCGGGTTCGATTCCCTACATGGGTACAATCTGTGAAGCCCATTTCTGGAATACTGCTAAAAGCGGCGTAAAACTAAACTCACTCACTCACCCAGTTATAAACAGGGTATATATTGCTGCCACTATGGTGAATCTCACGAAAGTATGGTTTGTACGAGCCAATGTCGGATGTGAACTACCAGCAGCTCGTGAGTATAACTACAAGGCACACTATGCACGGCAAACTATGACGCGCTAGTGCACGGCTTCCGGAATATGGTGTTGTGAATACCAGAGAGAGTACCAGGACGGTATTCAGTTGATTATGGTTTTGAAAAATAACTGAGTTTTCGTCTGGGAAGACATTATGTCGGCGTTTTCTTACGACTACCGCGGGGACATGACTGCATGATTCCACGTCTTGCCGACATTAAAGCGTTCCATGCGAGTGTAGGAGTTTGGGACAGTGTAAAGGTCACAGGAATTGCCCGACCAGGGACTGATCTTTTCGACAGATACTGATGGCTGTAGGTCAGATTCAGTTTAAGGCTTCATTGGGAAATGTGAAGTAGTTCAAAGGTCAAAGACAACAGTTCTCAACAAACTCCCATTTCTGTATATTACAATAACTTTGCAAATAGCAGGAATACGGGTTTTGCATTCTTTGTGGACGTTAAACAAGTCCAAAATCAGGAATTGTGGTTTCTGTTTAAATAATATAACTTCTACCGATCAATTGGGCTAATCCGTGTCATATGTTTTACTTAGAAAACCAGTCCATATGATTATTTGTGTTTATCAGCTTCATCAACCATGCTAACGCTCTATTCGGCCTTTAAACGCCCCCATGTGAGAGTATATTGTCTTCACTTTCTGTACTTTCTGTACTTTCTGGAGGAATAAAAGGTTATATGTGGTCTCAAGTGGGTTTGTTCAAAAATGCCTCCGTTCACCCAGCAGAAAATGGGTACCCGGTGGTATGAGTTTTCCGGGGTAATAATGTCCATCATGTTGTATGCGCTTAGAGCATGTCCCTGTGGTGTGGAGTTCAGCTCTATATAAGTGGCCTTATTATTATTAGACTTAGCATACAACAGCGATAACAAAACATCTCCGGTATCATAAACAAGGGGCGGTGGGGTAGCCTAGTGGTTAAAGCGTTGGCTCGTCACGCCGAGGATCCGGGTTCGATTCCCCACATGGGCACAATGTGTTAAGCCCATTTCTGGTGTCCCCCGCCGTGATATTGCTGGAATATTGCTAAAAGCGGCGTAAAACTAAACTCAGTCAGTCAGTCAGTCATAAACAAAATATCAGATCCGTGAGTAAAGCGTATAATGGCTGATACGGAAGTGGATGGCAACAATCAGTCACCATCAATATTCATGTCACATGACGTCATGGAGACGAGGATGTGTATTTGTAATCTGATGATTTTTTTGTCGGAAGCCGGATTAACTTCACTTGTTCGATTTAAACAGATGAGGATGAGGATAATCCACCTGAGCTGTTGGTTTTATCACACCACGGCCACATCATATAGATTGTGTGTAATTGGTGTGTGCTGTCGACTCACAAATTGTGTATAATTAGTGTGTTGTTGACTGAACGTTTAGAAGTCATTACATGAATCGATGGATCTTCACGTGTGCCAACTGCTCACTTAATGATGTTTGTTTCCAATGCAGTTCCTGTAGTCTAGTGGGTTGAGCGTCTGCCGGGGCAACTGAAGGTCGGTGTTCGATCCCCATACCAAATGACGACACAGTTCCTGTACGTCGCTACATCAGTGCATAATCTTGAACGCGATATTTATCCCCATTTTCGTCGCATAACCTGTCAGTGAGTGGGAAATGGGCTTCATACACTGTACCCATGTCGGGAATCGAACCCGGGTCTTCGGCGTGCCTAAACCACTAGGCTACCCCACCGCCCCCTAAGCATTTCAATCTTCAGAGATAATCAGGCAACCATATACCTGTGCTTGCATTATATACATGTGTTGTCAAAGTAATTCTACGATATATTTTTTTAATATTGAATTTTTAGATGCGGGTACATCAAAACCTAATTTTTATTACAAGAATTAACATGAAGTGACATGAAGTGGGCTGACATGATACCCAATAGTCTTTGTGACAATTCATAATTTACCACATAATTTCAGTGAATTTACCCTGTATGTTTCTTGTGACCTGATTCCCCCCGGCACCGAATCATGAAACATGCCAAGGGTTTGTCCGTGAATCATATTGCAAAAAATATTATTTTATGTCAGCTTTCCTTTTAAACAAAGACATATTTCATGTTCCGCAGATGCTACTTTAAATGTATGGTTAGGGTTTTTATCTACAAAATGTGAGGTTATTAATTTATAAAAACGTACTGTTATATATGTCCTGTTTTGTCTGCAGATAACAGTTTGACATTATGGAATTAAATACTTAGGAGATAAACCTACTGTGTGGGAAGATCAGAGGTATATAACGAAATTATAATAGCTCTAAATTTCATTTAAAACCGAACGCGTAGCGTGAGGTTTTAAATGAACAATTTAGAGCTATTATAATTTCGTTATATACCTCTGATGTTTCAACACAGTAGGTTTATCTCCATTCTACCATCACAATTTTATGAACAATTTCAGGTGGAGCTCTTTCTTTGGTTACGAGTCAATACGTGAAGCGGCCTCGCATTCCAATCTCAAGTGGCATCGCCCAAAACGGGGTGATTGGTGGCAAACCGTCAATGACTAACAAACTCCAGATTCAGTAATAACAAATCACGTTTTGTTTTTTCAATGCATCAATCACCAATCATTAACTGATAAATTGGAAAACATATATCAAATAAATTTAAAAAGCTTGGTTCACATTTGAAAATTCCACCGTAGACCTTTTCCCCACCAGAATAATGGCAGCAACCTCATGGCCTTGACCTTTTCTCGGAAGTCATTGTTTACATTTACGTGCAAATTTGGACAGATGCGACAGGAGAGCCTCTGACAGTTTGTGCAAGGTTAACCTGATTGTATGACTGAGATAGTCTTTGATATCTAATTACTGGTACTGGTAAAAAACTTAAGAGTAGAGGCGCTTTTGCTGTAACGAGAAGTCCGTGTTGTACCGAATTTAGATACTGTTGAATTTTGCGCCATGTCAACTTGACGATTTCACGCACCTCTACGTCTGCGTGCGACAGCTGTGGTGACTCTTACACACTCATGTGTGCACTTTGTGCTCAAATTCGATTCTACGGATATAATTTTCTACATTTTGGAAAGTGTTTTGTGACCTAGTGGCTTCAAAGTGTAGTGAATTCAAATTGAATCGGATTCGCTGGCATGTTCGCGAGTCTGTAGACAAAGAGCCAGATTTGTGGTGATATTTCCGAAAGGATGGATCAGGACATGAGGGTGTACCTCTGGCATAAACACGGTAAGGTAATTATTTGTACTTTAATAGACTACTTTAGATCAAGCAGTGTAATGGATAAGAGGGATCATGACTAAGCTAAATAACTTTTTCAACGATATTATACTTTTAGAAAAAAAAATATGTTGGGCTAAACAGAACGGTTTGCAGATTCTGTAATTGTGTTTTACTACCGCTAGATTTGAAACAGTACAAATTTCAAAATATCATTTTGTTTGAATTGATAACCCAACTGTTTATTTATGTGGACGGAAGGCGTTCGATGTTAATGCATCCTCCGTTACCGGATCAAGATCAGTGGCGATATCGTTGACGAAAGCTGATAATAAATTTAACACGGAAATTATGTAGCAGTCTATTGCAGGATCTATTCTGACATAACATAGAATCAACGTAAACATATTTGTTTTTGCTGAATTTTTATTCGGAAAGCAGACGATGTTTTGATCTTGTTCGACTGAATATTTGTTTCCATGCTTTCGAAGTACTTTTGTATGTATAAACACCTATTGCTGTGATTTACGCAAGTAGTGAGTCGAGCCCGTCATCGCTAAATCCATCTTTAAAGACTTATGTGTAATTTCCGACAGCAAAATCGCCATATTTTATCGATGCATCGGTAGGTTGTTTGGTGTCCGCCATGTTGGTGGGCAGACAAAAATAGTGCATTACCGTAAACCATGTATGATTGCGCACGGAAAATCAGAGACCTGTATAACGTGATTATATACCTCTGAATGACTTTAATTAACCAATCACAATCCAGTGTTTACTGAAGTCATGGTAGAATAACTGTTATATAATATTATAGCTCATCACAGGCTTGTCAATCACCAAACTCGATCCCTTACAATATATAAATATACAATTATACCCTAATATACTTTTCTCTATTCTGAATGTGCATTTTACAATCAAGGTAGTATATGGGTACCCGATGGGATGGGACGATACTTTGAATCGTCCAGCCCCTAATAGGATGGATGAGATGCACGATGAGGAGCTGAGAATGCACCACCCACATTGATTAAATTCTGTAGTAATATTCCCGCAAATGCTTCTGCATTCAGTTTAACATCGTATTGACGAACATTATTCTGAATATGACGATACATCACTTCGTTATGGCTGATTAAGTTGTAAGCAGAGATTGATTGTGTTTTGACCCGATAGCGGGTCCGATGTGTTAGATGCACTGCTGCTTCCGTCTGATACGGAGCAAGGAGAATGGCGATCAATTAAGCTGCCAGTTCAAAAGGAAGCTATGGAATTAAAAAATACATCCATTTCGGATAATGTCTTCCTGGGAATCTGCAGGGATGGGGGAAGGCGGGGGAACAGTTTGGCGTATGGGGTGGTTTCTGGTCACTGACGCTTCGCTCCGTGGTACATGGTCCATTTGTTACTTAATTTGTTACTTAATTTGATACTAACTTTTATGATTATTACCATTGTGATTACTTACAAGTATGGGGGCGGTAAGGTAGCCTAGTGGTTAAAGCGTCCACTCGTCACGCCACACCCGGGTTCGATTCCCCACATGGGTACCATGTGTGAAGCCCATTTCTGGTGTCCCCCGTCGTGATATTGCTGGGATATTGCTAAAAGCGGCGTAAAACTAAACTCGCTCACTCACTTACTAGTACGATTACTTAACATTATGATTATTTACTATTATGATTACTTACTATTATGTCATCGTATCCCAATTGCGTATATCGATGTACATGCTGTTGATCACTGGATTGTCTGGTCCAGACTCGATTATATACAGACTGCCTTCATATAGCTGGAATATTGCTGAGCGCAATGTTAAACAACCACCATACGAAACCTAATCAATCTTACTATTATGATCACTTAACATTATGATTACTTACTATTATGATCACATATCAGTATGATTACTTACTATTATGATCACATATCAGTATGATTACTTACTATTATGATCACATATCAGTATGATTACTTACTATTATGATCACATATCAGTATGATTACTTACTATTACTATTATCAATATCATATATCAGATTACTTACTATTATGATCACATATCAGTATGATTACTTACTATTATGATCACATATCAGTATGATCACATATTGATTTACTATTATGATCACATATCAGTATGATTACATTACTGATTATGATCACATATCAGTATGATTACTTACTATTATGATCACATATCAGTATGATTACTTACTATTATGATCATATATCAGTATGAATACTTACTACTATTATGATCACATATCAGTATGATTACTTACTATTATGATCACATATCAGTATGATTACTTACTATTATGATCACATATCAGTATGATTACTTACTATTATGATCATATATCAGTATGATTACTTACTATTATGATCATATATCAGTATGATTACTTACTATTATGATCACATATCAGTATGATTACTTACTATTATGATCACATATCAGTATGATTACTTACTATTATGATCACATATCAGTATGATTACTTACTATTATGATCACATATCAGTATGATTACTTACTATTATGATCACATATCAGTATGATTACTTACTATTATGATCACATATCAGTATGATTACTTACTATTATGATCGCATATCAGTATGATTACTTACTATTATGATCACATATCAGTATGATTACTTACTACTTTGATTACTTTAACATTGTGGTTACTTAACATTATGATTACTAACTATTATGATCATAGAGGTCGTTCTGTTTTCATTTTCAAATAAAAAACGATAGCAAATGCTATCTGAGACTTTCAGAAAAAAAAAATTCTGTGAAATGCTGGACTTCCTCAAAGATAACGTCTATGTGAAATTTCAGGACAGGCCGCTTATGTTGACTAGAAGCAGACCCAAGGGCACTATTTGTGCTGCCCTTCTTTCTGATCTGTTTCTTTATGCATATGAAATGGAATTCGTGCTCGGACTGTTTTGCAACATCAAAACAAAGGAATGTGGAAAAGAAGTTTAACTTAAGCTTCGGGTATGACCAATGATCTGATATCGTTCAGTAATGTTCAGATGGGCAATCCCCGCTCCCTGATTTATCTCCTGAACTAGAAATAAAGGAGACCAGGGATACCACCTCATCTGTTTCATATTTAGGTGAATGCATCAAGGTTGAGAGTTACACACAACTCACTGCTAGACCTCGCGGCAAGATGCATGACTTCAACTCTTTATGTCTAGCAATACTGCAGTAGCTCCAGCGTTCGGTGTCGTCACTTCACAACCTCTCAGGTACAACAGAGCGTATCCTTCATAAGAAGATTTCAAAAAGCATCAGTTTGGTTTAAGCCGCTTTTTGCAATATTCCAGCAACATCACTGCGGGGGACACCAGAAATGGGCTTCACACATTGTACCCATGTGGGGAATCGAACCCGGGTCTTCGGCGTGACGAGCCAACGCTTTAACCAGTAGGCTATCCACCGCCCCACTTTTGCTCAGAAGTGATGGGTGGTTTCTAATTTCAAAATTTCTAAATTTGACACATCCGTGACAATAAAGATGTCAGATACATTTTCTGTTTGGGCTTTATCTTCTCGATCATTTTAGGTAGAATTGACTTGCCTTTGCATGCGTTTGTGGTGGATGGCAGCGCTAGCGAGGCTTACGGTCACCTTTTAGCGAACACCTGGTGTCGTTACTGGTTCATTGCGAATAATAAACGCATGCTTATGATATAGTTTCAATCGCAGAAGGGACAGAAGAAGTGATAGCAGTGGACAGGAGAAGAGACAACAATGGACAGAGGAAGTTACAGCAATGGAAAGAAGAAGTAACAACAATGGACAGACGAAGTGACAACAATGGACAGACGAAGTGACAACAAAGGACAGAGGAAGTAGCAACAATGGACAGACGAAGTGACAACAATGGACAGATGAAGTGACAACAATGGACAGAGGAAGTAGCAACAATGGAAAGAGGAAGAGACAACTATAGACAGACGAAGAGAAAACAGACAGAGGAAGTGACAGCAGTGGACAGAGGAAGTGACAACAATGGACAGACGAAGTGACAACAATGGACAGAGGAAGCGACAACAATGGACAGACAAAGTGACAACAATGGACAGATGAAGTGGCAACAATGGACAGAGGAAGTGACAACAATGGACAGAGGAAGTGACAACAATGGAAAGGGAAAGGACAACAATGGACAGAGAGGAAGTGGCAACAATGGACAGACAAAGTGACAACAATGGACAGGGGAAGTGGCAACAATGGATAGAGGAAGTGACAACAATAGAAAAAGGAAAGGACAACAATGGAAAGAGGAAGTGACAACAATGGAAAGAGGAAAGGACAACAATGGACAGAGGAAGTGGCAACAATGGACAGAGGAAGTGACAACAATGGAAAGAGGAAGGACAACAATGGACAGAGGAAGTGACAACAATGGACAGAGGAAGTGGCAACAATGGATAGACAAAGCGACAACAATGGACAGAGGAAGTGGCAACAATGGATAGAGGAAGCAACAACAATGGATAGATAGACGAAGAGACAACAATGGACAGAGGAAGTGGCAACAATGGATAGACGAAGAGACAACAATGGACAGAGGAAGTGGCAACAATGGATAGACAAAGTGACAACAATGGACAGAGGAAGTGGCAACAATGGATAGACGAAGAGACAACAATGGACAGCAACAATGAAAGGACAATGGACAGATGAAAGGACAGCAATGGACAGACGAAGAGACAATAGACAAAGGAAGTAACAGCAGTGGACAGAGGAAGTGACAACAATAGACATAGGAACTGACAACAATAGACAGAGGAAGAGACAACAATGGACAGACGAAGTGTGACAACAATAGAAAGAGGAAGAGACACCAATGGACAGACGAAGAGACAACCATGGACATAGGAACTGACAACAATAGACAGAGGAAGTGACAACAAATGACAAGAGAAGAGGCAATGGCGTTTCTATGGACATTGGACTTAGCGATGTGATAACAGACTGACCAGCGTCAATCAATTATGGCTATTAATGTCAATATGAATTGATGTGTAAAACAATCGCACAATTCACGGCAGTTACTCATGGATTACAGCGTGTGAAACAGTCTAGGTTACCCTGACGAGATGTAACTCAACACTGTACGAACGTGAAGTAGTCCAGAAGCGATGATTTATAGAAAGATGATAGGTCTTCAAAACAGAGCGCTATCAAGTCAATCTGTCACATTAATTCGGATATTGAAGATAGTTCTCACCAAACATTATGTTTTCCGAAGTAAGATAGCGAAATGGGTTTAACGTAACTTCAGAATGATATATGCAATGAAAGATCGGGTAATGAATGTTGCCATGGAAACCGTTCTGAAGTTTGTGTTAATTCAGCGTGCGATGTGTATCAAAGGTTATGAAAACATCGCAAAGTACAGATATAATTGATAATGCGTATTCCTTTCTCTTTCAAGCGCCCAGTGTATTTATACGCTTTCAAATTCTCACTGAAGCGTATGGTTTAACTGTCTGGTAGTATTCCGGCGGTAGTCGAAATTATTCGCCTAAGTATAATGGCGTTATATTTAGCGAGAGACCACTTAGGGGTGTTTACCACAGACGCGCTGGTGTGATGAAGTTCAAGATTGGTGCATTGATGTATCCATACAAACATGGCGTCTTGCAACTACAATCGTGTGGGGTAAAATTGTTGCATTGTGTATCAGTAAATAAGGAGCGGAGAATAGCTTAGTAGTTAAAGTGTTTGCTCGTCAAGACCCGGGTTCGATTCCCCACATGGGTTCAATGTGTGAAGCCCATTTCTGGTGTCCCCCGGCCATGATATTGCAGGAATATTGTTAATGGCGGCGTAAAAAAGAACTTACTCACTCAGTCAATATGAAATACGAATGTATACGTTCTTTTCCCCAAATCGATAACGGCTGAAATGCACAAGCTTTGTAATCATTGCATACATGGAACGAAAACCATTCGGATTAATCGAATGTAACTATTCTATGCATGATGTATCGACTCTGTTTGGCAACGAGCGACACATCCAGATCAGGAAGTCTCCTTACACTGCAATAAAGTCGTGATACTCTATGAATGATAATTTCTATATTTTGTCCTGAGACTCTTGCTTGACAACGGTACGAGGATCTATACCGCAACGTTGCATCGTTACAGTGAGTGAGTGAGTTTTGTTATACGCCGCTTTTAGCAATTCTCCAGCAATATCACAGCGGGGGACACCTGAAATGGGCTTCACACATTGTGCCCTTGTTGGGAATCGGACCCGGGCCTTCGGCGACACGAGCGAACGCTTTAATCACCCGTCTACCCCACCGCCCCTTCAGAATAAAAAAGCTGTCATTCATAAGGTATATTGCCTCCACCGCCACCCACCAACTACTATCATACCTATCAAACAGATCCTTGTATTGTTTGTTTGTCTCTTGGTGACACGAATGGGGTATCCAGTGCCCAATGCCCACAATGCCGTTTCAGAATAGTTCAAAATTATTAGTATGGCCATTGGATTTGGTAATGTGCTTTGAAAGTATTCAGTAGCACATTAAGATGGAACCATCAGTGATAATGTTGCACTTTTAGGACAAACCTGTATCCAGAAACGTGTTTGGTTGGACTCTTCAACACTCCAAACAACCAAATACCGACTAGTAGTCTGGTAAAGAGTGTGTGGAACTGATGGAACATTAAAAGGGAAATTTATGGATGTCAACTTCAATAACATGAGGAACACGATGTTTCTGAGTACACCTTCTGAGTATAATCTTACACCTTCATCAAGTAGATTCCTTTCGAAAAACTTTGGTGGACCATTAGTTAAATAATTATTGTTTTTAGCTGTGTTTTATTGCTTACAGACCTTGACGGCATCGTTTTGTACGTTCTAATTTTCTTAGTCAACATTTAAGAGGCACAACAGGACATCGCACTGGTCAACTCACGACATGATAAAGATGAATCTAGTATCATTGCCATATCTTCTGTGAAAAAAAACAGCTACTATTTGAGATGTGGTTGACAGTGGATTGTGTTCAGACATTTAACAACGCTGATAGTTGATTGGTGGTGGTACCTTGTGGTCAAAAAGCTTCAAGAGTCTCAGATACTGATGTTTGGTTTTGGCAGATGCCTTGTCATCACGGAGCTGTGTCTTATTGACTCGGAGGACATGATGATTGATTCTGTCAAGATTTATTTCTGCAGAATGAAATAATTTGTCATCGTCCCCAGAAATTACATTCTTAGCATCTTTTCATATCTTTGATGTGACTATGAACGTCCATCTTCTGCCAGAGCCATAATTTAGTAGGTGCTAAATTGAGGATTAAAGTATTTCTTCTCGAAGATGACAGGCATGAAGGCAATTTCTTGCACGATCCTAATCTGTTGAAGCAAGTAATGGACATGTACAGTGAAAACAGTTTTTTTCTGGAGTGCAAGTAACACAGTAATAAAAACCCAAAGGTCTAATTTGGAGCGGATATTGTCGTTGGTTCCAGTGGTCTATAGATCCAGTATTCCTGAGATCCAGTGATCTCATGATCATCTAGTAGTTCAGTGATGCAGTGTTCTCATGATAGAATGATCTAGCATACCAGTGATCCAATGATCCCGTATTACAGTGTTCCGGTGATGCAGAGGTCCAGTATTCCATTGATCCAGTATTCCAGTGATCCAGTAATACTGTGATCCTGTGATCCAGTTTTCCTGTTATCCAGTGATCCGGTAGTCCTGTGATCCAGTAGGCATGTGATCCAGTGATCGATCATTCCTGTGATCCAGTATTCCAGTGATCCAGTATTCCAGTGATCCAGTAATACTGTGATCCAGTGATCCAGTTTTCCTGTTATCCAATGATCCGGTCGTCTTGTGATCCAGTGATCCATTATTCCTGTGATCCATTAGTCCTGTGATCCGGTAGTCCTGTGATCCAGTAGGCATGTGATCCAGTGATCGATCATTCCTGTGATCCAGTATTCCTGTGATCCAGTATTCCTGTGATTCAGTAGTCCTGTGATCCAGTGATCGTGTGATCATCCATTGGTCCAATGATCAGTAGTCCTGTGATCCAGTGGTCCAGTAGTCCTGTGATCCAGTATTCCAGTGACCCAGTAGTCATGTGGTCCAGTAGTACTGTGATCCAGTGATCCTGTAGTCCTGTGATCAGTGATCAATTATTCCTGTGATCCAGTATTCCAGTAATCCAGTGACCCAGTAATACTATGATCCAGTGATCCAGTGATCGAATATTCCAGTGACTCAGTAGTCAGTGATACAGTGATCAGTGATCCAGTAGTCCTGTGGTCCAGTAGTACTGTGCTCCAGTGATCGTGTGATCAGTAGTCCTGTGATCCATTGATCCAATGATCAGTAGTTCTGTGATCCAGTAGTCCTGTGATCGAGAGGTCCAGTAGTCATGTGGTCCAGTAGTTCTGTGATCCAGTGATCCTGTGATCAGTAGTCCTGTGATCCAGTAGTCTTGTGATCAAGTGATCCAGTATTCCTGTTATCCAGTGATCCGGTAGTCCTGTGATCCAGTGATCAGTTATTCCTGTGATCACGTAGTCCTGTGATCCAGTACTACTGTGATCCAGTGATCAATTATTCCTATGATCCAGTATTCCAGTGATCCAGTATTCCAGTGATCCAGTAATACTGTGATCCAGTAGTCCAGTAGTCCAGTGATCCAGTGAACCGGTAGTCCTGTGATCAGTGATCAATTATTCCTGTGATCCAATGATCAGTATTCCTGTGATCCATTGATCCAATGATCAGTAGTCCTGTGATCCAGTGATCTTGTGATCAGTAGTCCTCTGATCCAGTGATCCTGTGATCCAGTAGTACTGTGATCCAGTGATCTTGTGATCCTGTGGGGGCGGTTGGGTAGCCTACTGGTTAAAGCGTTGGCTTGTCACGCCGAAGACCCGGGTTCGAATCCCCACATGGGCACAATTAGACTAAGGCTTAGTCTCTGAATATATATAATTTTGATAGTAACAAACAAGCCCATTTATATTGAAAAGGAGCCCTAGGGAGACCAGAGATTCAGAGACTAAGAACATCTGCATTGGGGCTACACGTGGTGGGGTCATTACCAATTAGAAGTCACATCATACAACCATCAGATAACGCTATAAGTGAAAGGCATATTTATTGGCCCTCCTGTTAAGCCCTGTCCTATCTCCATGCTGTCATCACATCATGTGGGCCGGTCAAGTGCCCCTACTGCCTAACATTATACTGTTGGGAAACTTGCAGCTCACAGATCTGTGTGGAACACCAACAAAATTATTTATGAATTTGAACTTGTCTCCAAATTCAAAAGTTTCCATTTGTATACTATGCGAAGAGGATATAGATAACCACCTTTTTTTAAACAAACTGTTCACTGGAAGTGAAAAGACCAGCGTCTGTCTTATGCTTGAAGATGTTCTGGGTATTTCTAGATACTAGATCATCCTCACTAGATTTCACCTTGCATGCCTCAATCACATCACGAAGGTAAACAGTTTTAATTCCGAGATGCTGTGCCTTTTGAATTTGCTTCTTCACGAGAAGGCGACTAACGGGGTCGGGTGGTCAGGCTTGCTGACTTGGTTGACACATGTCATCGTATCCCAATTGCGTAGATGCTCATGCTGTTGACCACTGGGTTGTCTGGTCCAGACTCGACTTATTTACAGACCGCCGCCATATATGGAATATTACTGAATGCGGTGTAAACCCAAACTCACTCACTCACTCACTCTTCACGAATGCTCGATATGGCTGAAATATTGCAGATGTGACGTTAAATATTAACTCACTCACTCACTCATGAATGCTAGGTCCCTGCCATATGTTTTACTGTTGAGCAATTAGATAAAAAGAGATACTCAAAACACACCAGAGTTTCTTATATCAGGAATAAGAAAAATAACCCTTGTTTTAATTACAATTAAATCCTGAACCGCATTTACAATTGGGCTGCTATGTGTGGACCCAAGTCAGACAATGAAACAATACTTTTTACAACATAACATTCAGGAGGAACCTTTCCCCACGATTTTGCTTGATTTGTCTCTTCAAGACCAGAAACTGTGCACAAGGCCTCCACTACAGTTTCATGTCACCCAATGTGCTTGTTAATTAAGAGTTGACAGATGAAAATGTGAGGCAAGATTCCAGACCACTGGTGAGGATGTTGGTCCAGCCAGCCATGGTAGTTAGATATGTTTACTTTGTAATCCGACCCCCAAAGTGAGTTAGTTTTCTTGCAGATGTTAACAGACCCTGAACCTGAGGAAATCTAGACTTGCTTTATTTAGGGCTTTAGCACTGCAGAGAGGGCTTGGCGGTAGGGAAATTAATGTGGTTCAGGGACTGTGAGACAGACTAGGGCACAATGTGTGAAGCCCATTTCTGGTTTCCCCCGCCGTGATGTTGCTGGAATATTGCTAAAAGCGGCTTAAAACCATACTCAGTCAGTCAGTCAGTTGTGATCATGTGATCCAGAAGTCCTGTGATCCAGTAGTCCAGTGATCCTGTAATCCAGTATTCCAGTTGTTCTATAATCAAGTGATAAAGTGATCCAGTAGTCCTGTGATCCAGTGGTCCTGTGATCCAGTTTTTTGCACTATAGTTTGGCATGAAATGCATGTGGACCCGTTTTTTGTAAATATCTCTTCATCCAATGACCCAATCGATCTCAAACTGTGCAAGTGGATGTTTTGTCAGACAACCTAATCACAATGTAAATCACCGATTTTATGCATTTGTATTAAAGAATCTGTCTATGTAACTGTCAACAAAATAAACAGCAGAACGCAGAATGCTTGCAGAGGAGGGAGCCAATGACCTGTAACAGCGGCAGTGTTGGGTCGCTGTTACAGGTCATTGGCTCCCTCGATTGGGTCATAGGATGAAGAGATATGTACAAAAACCGGGTCCACATGCATTTCATGCCAAACTATAGCTCCAAATTTCGCTCATATCCATGCCAAAAGCCATGATAAATGGAACACTGTTCAAGTGGCTTTAAACCTATTTCATACCCACTCATTCACTCTCGTTACAACCTGAACCCGTGGAAAACCTAGACTTTCTTTTCTTATGACTTTTGGCATTTGCATTACACTAAGTTGATGAGCGGATAGGAAAATATTGTGGTTCAGGGACAAAAGACATATTATACCAACGACAAAAGCTCTTCAAATTTTAAATTCACTTTTAACTTTAAACTACTTTAAAACCTGTATACCCATATTAAATCATTACCAGGCCGTCAAGAATACATCACATCGTCTTGTCTATTGTCACACTCATAGTAAAGGCGGAATTTGAAGGTCTATTTTAAAGATTTCATCTAATAATGATTTACAAGCTAGAAAAAAACGCCGCCTATTAGATCAAGTGAGCACCAAGGGAGATGGCGTCTCTTTTCCACTGGTCGTATAATCGAATATTTGAGTCTAATCACATAGTCATGACCCGAGCTGACATGTGCTAACGTTTTCTCTCGTCAGCCGCTACGATTAATTGCCCCAGCTCCTCGAACCGTCCATCATCTGAAAGAATTTAACAAAATGTCTTGGTATTTTATTGGATTAATGAAACCTGTTGCGCACGTCGTGTTGTATAGGGACTGTTTTATGCCTTGGAGTCGACAAGTGTAATGTCATATCAGGAGATAAAAAGGGCCTTATATTCAGCTTATGTGGATTTTGTACACGAAACTTGTATTGTAATTGGGAAAACGAGGTCTTTCGATGAAAGGAAAATCAATACCATGGAAACCTGTTATCTTTACGTTATTGTTTCTTATATGCCGAAATGATAAGCACAGGCTGTAAATATACGTTGTTGACATGTTTAATGTGTAAATAAAAGCGACAAGACCTTTACATATTAGAATGATAAAAGCGACATATCTTTAATCATAAGATTTCTGTGCATCATAAGCTCAGTGTTTATCAGTCGCTATACAATATTGATTACGCCAGGTGTTCGCGAAAAGGTGAGCTCACCTTGCCACCGATGTGTCACCCATTAGAAACACAAGACGATTTGTCACCTGAATAAACATGGGAACATGGGACTGTACATATCAAAATGGGAAACTGCATCAAACTTGTGCTCCAAATGTCTCCCAAATTTTTAAAGGTCTTGAATGTTTTTGTTTTGTTTTGTTATTTATGTTTTTAGTTTTTTTTATTTTGTTTTTTTAATGGGGGGGGGGGGATATTCAACGCCGCAATCAGCAATATGCATGCTATATGGCGGCGGTCCTTTAATACTCAAGTCTGGATCAGTCAATTCAGTGATCAACAGCATGAACATCCTTGATATATGTCAACTTGGTAGCGAGTGTGAGTGAGTGAGTTTAGTTTTACGCTGCACTCAGCAATATTCCAGCTATATGGCGGCCAACCTGGTAGCGAACCTGGCTACCCAATCTGGTCAGCCACCTCTTACGACAACCATGGGTTGGTCAAGGCATATTCTAACTCGGATCTTCACAGGTGCTTGAATATTCTCAACCTTATCAAACAGAAATCGCACGAGCGGTTGTATGCAATAGTTTGGTAGACATCAAAGGCTGCCAGAGCACTGCTGGACATAATGAGAAAGTTGATCGTTGTACAAGGAAACAGATGGGCAAGAGATTGCAGAGCACAATGTGCGCCCAAGAAGCTGACAACGTCTTCCCGAAGGCTATATCTCTCATTTTCTCTTAGTTAACGTCCGCTGACTTTTGCTTTCATTACTGATAAATTTCCTGAGCCTCTGGCAGTTGCGTGTGTGTGAGTGAGTGAGTTAGTGGTGGTTCGATTAATTAAAATAATCGAAGATTGGTCGTAGTGACTAAACGACCAAGCAATCAATCATAATTTCTCATAATCGAACACAAACAATTCTCGAACACTTGTTTTGATTAACAATATTTTTCACAAGGTTGGTTTTGTCTGTTACATTTCATAAGCACTAGAAGCTCGTTTCAAGTCACGATTGAATTTATCTTAAAGATTCCAAGAAAATTATGTTCCTAACATACTAGTCATCCTTTAAAGTAAGAAATTTTGCCAAAAAACCCCAAAAGAACTACATGGTTTTTTTCCGTATTTTTATGTGCATTAACAAATTTCATAAATGGCGCTAACCAATTATTTTCGATGATTGATCGGTAGTAATGAACCAGTCATCAATTATGACATTTTAAACAATTCCCAACAATAGAATGAGTTAGTTTAGTTTGACGCCGCTTTCAGCAATATTCCAACAATATCACGGGGACACCAGAAATGGGCTTCACACATTGTACCTGTGTGGGGAACCCAACCTTAGCTTCGGCGTGACGAACGACCGCATTAACCACAAGGCTACCCCTCTGCCTCTTCTTAAGCTTGTCATGTATGACATCGGTATATGAAGTTTTGAGAGAGTTGCCAAAATTTATTAAAGTCCTTTTAGTCTTTGAGAATCCATACCACATCCAATTGCGTTCTGTGAATATGAATAAATTCCTTCTTGAGTCTAATAGTGACCATGATTATGAATTTCAAAGAGTTTTGGAATCCAGATCAAAAGAGGAATGGAGATTTTCTGCATTTTTTTTCATTTGTTTTTAATAAAGCAAAAAACTTGATAGAACTGATGTGTAGTTTTGGCTGATACCCTGTCACAAAGAACAGTGTGGTCATGCTCATCTTGACTGCTGTCTGAAGTAGTGACTGGTTCTGTCAAGATTCATTTTTCTTGAGTGAAACACCTTGTCATCCACTCCTGAAATTACAACAGCATCTTATCATATCTTTGATGTTACTTTGAACGTCCATGTCCTTCCAGAAGAATATTCTCTTTTAACTGTCAAATTGCGGATCAAAGTAAATTCGTTGATGACGGGAACAAATTTCTTGCATGATCTCAATATTTTACATTATAGGCATGTAAATAATGGACGTGTACTGCGGTAATTTGCAAGAAGAGGTTGAAGTTTTGATGAGCGGCTGCTTTAATGCTTGTTGAACTGCGCTGAACTAAGTAGTGAGTGAGTGAGTTTAGTTTTACGCCGCACTCAGCAATATCCCAGCTATATGGCGGCGGTCTGTAAATAATCGACAATCCAGTGATCAACAGTATGGGCATCGATCTGCGCAATTGGGAACCGATGATATGTGTCAACCAAGTCAGCAAAACTGACCACCCGATCCCGTTAGTCGCCTCTTACGACAAGCATAGTCGCCTTTTATGGCAAGCACATGGGTGCGCTGAACTAAGCAATGACGTGGGCATATTGTGTAACTAAGAGGCTCAGGTGTTAGCTCATCACACACAAGTCCTGGGTTCGAGTCACATCAGTACTCTTATGTTTTATTATAGCCAGGAGTCATGATTGTAAGTAGCAGCAAATTAATTGAGGCGTTCGTACAATATCGATTTTGGTAGCGAGCTTGACAGCGAGTGATTTAGAGTTACCTCCCTTGAAGTTACCGTCCTTGCATTTGACACATGGGTACAACTCCGGAATCACATGCTCAGCTTTTATGAGCTTATGCATTCACTTCCGGCTCTGACAGCATTGTTCCAGCAGTTTCCAAGAGGATTGCTGTAGCGAAGGCGAATCGAGACCTCAGACCTCGGCCTCGCTTGTGTTTCAACCATATTCCAAATGTGGACGGGAGGTTTATCGGAGAGTTCCGTCATTTGTTTCTGCTTCCAATGTTGTTGTCACGTGTCTGATTCAAATCATTCGACTGTCACATATACCGGGCATTCGTTGTGACGAACTCTCTTATGACGAATTGTCGGATATAACGAACTGCTCTATGGTCGCTGGGGGCGTTGGGATTTCCCACCTCGCCGAAGACGGTTCCATTCCCTACGTTTGAAGGTCATTTCTAGAGTTCCCCAGGTGATACTGCTGATATATTGCTAAAAAGGAGTAATCAATTGTCAGTCACGTTTCTGTTACCGATGGGAGGCCAGCGTCTGCTTATAAAACATTGATTATGAAACAGCTTCTTGTGTATACAGGATGTCAGCTGGAATAACATGGCTGAAGTCCTTTAAATCAACTCTCCTATCGGTTTGACTAACATTTGTTTTGGCCTAAACCAGTCCTGATATCGGTTTAACCTGCACCCTCAAACAACTACATCTTGAGATAATATTTCCTCAGCAAGCTCATTTCGCCAGTTAATGAGGGTTGTCTCCCCTGTCTTTATGACATGGCGGCCGCTGTGGGGATATCGCACGTCATATTGCCTTTATCAAGGCTGCTATTCACGCTGTCTGTTCCAACCAGACATTTCATAATATTTGTCCAGTATGAAGCGACAAATTGGCTTTTGCCCGTCGTTGCTGCCACAAATCGAGCGACTGAGCCAAGCGTTATGCTTTAAGGAGCTTATTGATCTCTGTGATAGAAGAGCAGGCCATCAACAGATACCTGTCAACGTTGTTCTTCCTTGATTTACTCCTAACACTGTTCCACTCTTTCCTCGGCTTTTAGGATTCGCTATGAATAAAACATCATCTCGGCTATAGCAGTGTTTGGGAGTTCACGGTAATGTCAGCGTGTACATTTACTACAAACTACATCCTCCCTCCTCGACAGTCCGCAATCTGTCCGCCTCTGTAGCGATCTGCCAGCTACTTTGATCTTGGGATATTTATGCTGCTTGTCATTGTGTGTGTGCGTCTAGTAGGGGTGATCAGTTGTTGTTGCAGTAATGCAGTATTCATTTCTGAAGGAACAGACAAAATGGCGAGCAGCCTTAACACTTGGTTTTTATTGTTCAGTTCTCTTGGTGACGTGAAGGTGTCAGATTGCTAAATAATGTCCGAGCTGAAACGACGGACATTGTACAGAGGTGTTTCTGGAGAGCGAATATCAATATTCGTTGATTTATAACACACTTACGAATACAGTGCACCTTGGTTATAATGCCACCCTGGATATAATGCCATGTTTTTGCCAGAAAGGATTTCCTGCCCTTATAATGCCCTGGTTATAATGCCAAGCTGGATTTAATGTCATTTGGCAATGGCTTTTGGAACAAAAGTCATTTTCCCCTGGTTATAATGCCAATTTCACTGGTTGCATGACGTATACGTACCTTAATTGGTTAATTGACATGATTCAGATTATTTGACCAAACTCATTAATACTTTAGGTAGTCATGTAATCCCAGATAGGATAACACATTTGACAATACACTTCCTACCACCTACGATCGGGTGGCCAGGCTCACTGACTTGGTTGACACATGTCATGGGTTCCCAATTGCGCAGATCGATGCTAATGATGTTGATCACTGGATTGTCTGGTCCAGACTCGATTTTTCACAGACCGCCGCCATATAGCTGGAATATTGCTGAGTGCGGCGTAAAACTAAACACACTCACTCACTCTACCACCTACAACAAGTCACCTGCAGCCCCTAGACGCTGGGATTATCCTGTCATGCAAGGCTCATTACAGGAGACATCAGCTCAATCCTTGTTGATTGTATAGGGCCGCTAACTGTCCTACCTGTTCATAATGCCACCCTGGATATAATGCCATATTTCTTCCTGGACAAACAGTGGCATTATAACCAGGGTATACTGTAATTGCATCCGACTATGTTGACTTGTACAGTTGGTTGTGCACATGCGTTCATATGTTCATTTGAGTTCGACTGATAAATTTAGGTTTTTACACATCACCGAACATTTTGTAATTAAATCATATCATGTCCAGTTAGTGAGGGAGGGATGCCCACTGTGATGCAGGTCTCTGGCATTTTCCGCGGTGTATCCAGAGGGGGGATGTGCGGGGGTGCGCACCCGCCCCTCTCCTTCGAATGTTTCCCCCCTTAGAAGCATTTCCCCCTAACCATTGGACTTTAACATTTATGTGCACCACCACTTCTCCAAAATGCCGGATCCACCCCTGATTTGTGTATGAAAATACCTCACAATATTATTCATGATATTTCATATCTATGGCGAGGTTTTCCTGATCCCCCCTCCTCCTCAACCACATCACAACATCCGCGTCCCCCTCAGAGTTTGGGGTGATTCCCCATTGTCCCGATCCCCTTTCAACCCAACTTGGCAGTTCTGAAGAATGATGATAATTTTATGGATATGCAACTTCTTTATTCTTACTATATACTGATCTTACTCATTCTGTTGTATATCCATGAAATTATCATCATTCTTCATCACCCCAGTTTCCAAAATGCCCATCAAAGATGCCAGTTCTGGCCCGACTTTTTCATGTTCAAACACTTGAGACACATTGCTGCATGTATAGCCCGGTGTCCAAACTTGAAACATCAATATTATAAAACTACCAAAATAAGATTATTGTTTATGTCTGTGAAGAATACACACGAATCCCCCTGTCCGATAAATACAGTAACTTTCAAACCTTGGTGCGACGCTGTGGGATCTCGGCTGCGTTCTTGTGTATGAGGAGAAAGAGTTGGAGATTAGAGGACTGAAATCTAGATTGATCGGCTTGACTCTTCAGTAACCCAGGGACATACGCTCACCAACCAGATACTTGCTTCCCACACAAATGAAGAAAGCCATACGTTTTATATGCATGTATGTAAATCCGTTTACTCTATTCAGTGACGGTCGGCCTTTCGCCGTCGACGTTACCCGCGGGATATGACGTCACGCTGTGGTCACATTTCGCCAAAGTCCTATTCAGGTTCATATTCAGACTCAATCACGCTTCGTTTCCCAAGCTTGAAGAATATTTTAGGTTTCCTGTATGAATTCATCTCCGCGCGGCAGGGATGTAAGACTCCCTGTAACGTTGTTTCTGAAAGTGACGTTATTTAAGACGAGCTCTGATTGATCGAGGGCAGAGGTCAGAAGGTCACGTGCGTCGCGTGCAGTCAGCAGTATCGACACGCTGCTGCACGCACTCGTCGCGAGATCAGCCTGATTCTGACGTCAGATTGTACGTATTTAATTCAATCAGCCAATCAGATGGTGGCATGTCATTAAGAAGTAATTATGCTGCCATGTCGGAGATGTTTACGATGCTGAAGGGTCCGGGCCTGGCTGTAATCAGCTTTATTCGCGTTTCATCGCATGCTATTTGAAGTTTGCCATTTGCGTGCTGTCCTTCTATATAATTAGATTGATTGTCTCTGGGCAGAGGTATGCCGTGCGGCTTCCTGACGTTTCGGGGGCGATAGGGTAGCCTTGTGGTTAAAGCGTTCGCTCGTCACGCCGAAGGGGTTCTATTCCTGTATAGGTACAATTTGTTAATTTGGTGTCCCTCGGCGTAGTATTGCAGGAAAAATGCATATAAAAGCGTAAACCAACATTCCATCACAAACAATCCACCATCCAGCATTACGAAGCCACTTGATCATTCACAGTTTAAGGAAACAAAATGACCGCCGTTATAAAGTTGGAATATTGATGGTAAAGACGTCAAAGACTTGAAAGAGACAGGTGTTCTGCCATGTTGCTGTGGTCCATCAGGACCGTTCTGTCTTCACATTTCAGATTAAGAGACCCGTGAAGGTCCCGGGTTAGAATTGGTCTTCAGTAACCCATGCTTGTCGTAAAAGGCGACGATGCTTGTCGTAGGAGGCGACTAACGGGCGACTAACCATGCTGTTGACAATTCATCGGTTCCCATGGCGCAGATCGATGCTCATCTGTCACTGGATTGGTGGTTACAACCGCCATGGAAATTTCGTAAAACTAAACTCGCTCTACAGATTAAACCATCAAAACTGTTTAGTTGCGTCTGCTGTAATGATGCTTACCACTCTGCAGCCCATTGGTGGTTTATATTACAAAGCATCAGCTGCGTTTTGCTGTTTTAATGCGGAATTAACTATTTAATGCGTATTTCGGGGCGATTGTATAGCCTAGTTTTTTCGCCGTTTTTGCGCTATGCGAGGTTTCAAGCATTCACTCCTTACGCCGAAGGACTGTGTTCGATTCCCCACAACGGTACAATACATGAAGACCATTTCCGTGATATTGCTGGAATATTACTAAAAGCGGGGTAAAACTAAACAACTCACTCACTCATTCGATCATTCTAAGCGTCATTGTGTATATATTTATGAGGATTGTAGACGTAAGCAGCCTTGTCTACCACGTGGACTGACATTAATAAACTGACATTCACATGACATACGGTCTGTCAAAGCGTGGAAAACTGCCAACAATTTCGCGTCTACGTTAAACCATCCTGTGTTGTTTCTAACTTTACACTGAACTATATTAAAAAACACCGTCTAAAAAATTCTTTTAAGTTAAAATGGATCACATTTCCTCAAATATGGATGTCGAGTCTAAACCGTCCCCTCGACACCTGCTAGATACCACGATGTTTACAGAGACGTTCCACCCTCGGCACGTTCACGCCGGCGTAGTTCGTGGAAGTCACGTTCCGGACGAGATTTGACGAGATATCGGGCGAAGCTGTTGAAGTCTCGCACGGTCACGTTACCGCTGTTCCAGGGTGTGATCGGTAAGGCGTGTTTAAGCTGTCGAGTGGGGCATACGGCGTGAGGTTCGTGTATTCATAGTAATTGATTACGGAATAATACATGTGTAATATCAATTTGTTCCTGTTATTTGACACGAAACTGCTTGTGTAGTTGTCACAGCTTAATCGAGTGGTTACATATCGCCACTTCACTGGTGATGATCAATTTCAACTGTTATCAATGGAATTCCCGTCCGATTACTTTAACACCATATTAGGAGTCGATATCAGAAGAGTTTGAATGGCTTTGAAGCACTGACGACTGTAACTGTGAGCCATAATGCATTATGGGATAAAAATAGTCTCTTCCAACAAAACCAAACAGATAATTAGCTACCAATTTGGTAATCACTCATAACAAAGAAGAAAGGTCCAAATCCTAGAATTCAGTCAACGTCATATCTTTTTGAAAACAACCGCAAAGCACTTTGAAATTCTATACGACAAAGATGCTATAGATGTTCTAAAGGGATTCGGTGTTTCTTCAACAACTCTAGTTCTTTCGTATGCTAGACGGTGATTATTTAGTAGCCGCTTGTTTCCACAAGGGATAACTTCGTATTGAACACTTGACACATTTGGATCACGGCTTGCCCCCTTGTCTGAGGCGCCGCAGAGTGTGCCTTGGACTCGACTGAAAATTTTGGTCACTGGTTCGAATCCAGGTCGCCCCTTTGTTTCTTGGTGTGTCAGATCCATAACTGCTCATGGGTTGTTATCGTCTGAGATTCAACTTTGCTTTCTTCCCGCATTAATCTGATGCCGTAATGTAATTGGAATAGTGTTAAAGGAGGTGTGATTCAAACCTATCCTGTAACGTGCAAGGGACGTAACTCTACATGGTGTAAAAACATATTCACTCTGCAAGACGAGCTGCGATACGTTAAACAACTTGGACCCCGTCCCATTTTGCATTGTATCACAGTCTTCATAATCATAGCTGGGGCGGTGGGGTAGTCTAGTGGATAAAGCGTTCGCTCGTCACGCCGAAGACCCGGGTTCGATTCCCCACATGGGTACAATGTGCGAAGCCCATTTCTGGTGTCCCCCGCAGTGATATTGCTGGAATATTGCTAAAAGTGGTGTAAAACCCAACTCACACACTCACTCACAATCAGAGCTAATATTTTCAGCTTACTTGTGGTAGGACAGGCAGCTTAAACTTGCTTCCATCGTGACAATGTCCGACAGCAGTTCAGCAGGTCAATAAAACCCTTCAGATCAACACTGGTCCCACCACGCACCTACTGCATTACGAGACTCTCACTGAGTCGTGTGGCCCACCTCGTCATTATGTCTGTAAACAGCGCGTAATCTCAGCACAAAGACCATGCTTATTACAACTTCTTTCTGGATGCACAAGCTCACCACATTTTACAATACATCCCAAGCAAGTATGATGTGACACAGTGTGACCTGTGACAGTGTGAAGTTGTTATATATAGCCTGAGTGGACAATTTAGGTCAACCCGATTTGAGCAGCCGGTCGCTGTGAAGAGGAAACCATTCCATCGTCTCTGTGCCTGCGGACGTTAGAGAAGACAACCATTAATAGCCACGTGACTTCCATTTCGCAAATTAATTTTGCCTAAGTATTATTTGAAAAGGAACTTTATATACCCCAAATACTTAAAGCATTGCCTGTATAACGAAGACTCTATTAAAGCTAGTTTCATGAGAGATGGAGTCTCAGGATGGTGCGGTGTGGGGAATTTCACCTGTATATAGACGTCAAGGTTAACTTCGGTGGGTTTTGTCTGTTGTGTCAACGCAAATATTCTTTGTCGTAATTTCTGTAAATTATTGTATGGGCGTGAAAACAGAAAAAAAATCCCCAGTGTCTTACGGTATCTTTGTATCCAGATGAAATTTACCAAAGATATTTGTGTCCCAGCAGACCTTTGTATGTACTACCCACTGTTTCCTCAGGATCATCAAGGTTATACATCATACTCTGTGCATATATTGATAAAGCCCAAGTTAAAAATGTGTGAAAGTTTGTTTAATAAAACAAAGTTCGTTGTCTTTTGCCATACAGTGCCAATAAACAACACGTGGTCTATAAACACCAGTCATCAGTGTATGACGAGACTGGTAAGTTAGAAAATAACGGAATCACAATGTCATTAATTTCCCCTACAAACAACACCAAATACAAACTCTGCGTTTGTGATCCACGTAATGCGATCACAGGCTCGCGCCTTCGTCTCATGCTGGCAATACGCGTGTGGATGATTTCCAAGGGGAGATTGGTTTTCCAGAGAATGTTTCACTCCTTCAGTGAGAGCATTGCCGAGTTCGTTGTGAATTTCCGGTAGGACAGGTTGACGTGAGAAAGCTATCTGCAGCTCGTTCCAGATGTGTCGATAGTGTTTAGGTCTAGTAACCGCCCTAGCCACTCCATGGGACAATGATTTCATGTTTAAAGTAGGCATCAACGACCCTTGCAAGATGGTTTTGTGCGTTATCGTCCATGAGAATGAAGTTCGATTCCACCAGCCTGCTGTTTCACGTACACATGTTTCACGAAAATGTTATCCCATGCCATACTGTCCCATTGTATTGTATAGGGATCTCTTTTTCACCTCTACTGACCCCTTCCCAAATCATGATTGAGCCCATTCCATAATATGTTGGAATCCTGACATTGTATGGCCACACTTGGACACAACAATCTTTAAAGTCTGGACAGAATATCCATTCATCAGTAAAAGTTCTGGTCTGGTGTGTCCAACTGACGCTTTCCCGCCTGCATGCGATATCGGGTCAGTGTAATGGGAATGCACGCACCCCGTGACCAAAGGCTAGTCTCACAGGGGCGATGACGCACTGATTAGAAACGTCTACTTTACTGTCATTCCGCAGGCTATTTCAGAGAGTGGTGTCACTCACGGAGTGATGAAATCTCACTGTTTCTCGTTGTGTGGTGGAACGCTGTCGACCACCTGCATGTGATTGTCTGTTGAGTTGAGTTGGGCTTTACGTCACATAGGCATTATTCCAGTGACGAGAACAAGTCTGCATTAATAAACATTGTAAGTACAGAGTCAAAATGAGTTTTATTTCAAAAACATATATTCATTACATTGTCATTTAAAAACAGAAAAAGTCATAGCACTAACTTTAAAGGCAGGCAATGTGTTAGTGACATTACACAGTTACAATTTATGATACAGATCAACTTCCCTCAGATAGTTCACTATCAGATGAGCGCTCACGCGGGAGAACAGATTCTTCAGATTTCTTGCATCATAATGTGAGTCCCTTGCAGACGACAAGTCCACACAGTCAATCAGAATATGCTTGATGGTGAAAACCTCATCGCAAGAGACACACATGGGGGGAGTCCATCCCCATCCGTTTTCAGCACATTATCATGAGTAAACCGACTGTGGCCAATACGACATCGTCGTAAAATTACCTCATCACGTCTTGACTGACAACCCAGTGATGGGGTAGCCTATTGGTTAAAGCGTTCGCTTGTTACGCCGAAGACCCGAGTCCGACTCCCATCTTGGGTACAATGTTTGAAGCCCTTTTTCTAGTGTCCCTGTCGTGATATTGCTGGAAAAATGCTAAACGCGGCGTAAAACCAAACTCATTCAATCACTCCAAACGTCTGGCATTGATTCCATGCTCTGCTAATCCCACTTTGACTGACATAACGACGTAAGCAACGAGACGTTATGCCCTTGAATCTGTATAACCTTCAGGTCACCAAACAACCTCATTGACGCAGAGGCGTCAAAAGCACTTTCAGCTTTTGCTGAGCGTTGCACTCTCTGATAATGATTTGCAGTAATTCTGCCACGATACATCCAAACACAGATGCACGTCGTACCCACGACTGCATGAATTTGTCCGTTCCTCACGAAATTAAGGTCCTGGGCCCTTATTCTCGAAACGTTCGTAGCCCTAAGAATTCGATCTTAGCCAATGTGTTAAGAATGGGCTTAAGAAGTTCGTAGGGCTACGAACGTTTCGAGAATAGCTAGCCTGGGTCCCGATCCACAAAGCCGTCGTAACGTTACGACCTGTAGTAACTCTGTAATTTACCATTAGCTTACAAATGTCGTAGCGCTACGAATACTTTGTGGATCGGGACCCTGGACCATATCCACAAAGCATTCCTAACTTTACGACCTATCGTAACTCTATACTATTGACTTACGAATGACGTAGTGCTACGAACGCTCAGTGGATAGGGTACCTAAATGGTTTAACCAATCATTGGGATCTTCCAATCTTCGTTGGATGGCATTTTAAAATCTTGACCGTAAAGAAACTATGTGTAGTATATTGAGCTTTGAAGAACGAGGGTGAGATTTAGTTTATCATCCAAAATCATTGTTGGAACTTTTCCATTTTGTAAACATTAAATTACATTTGTGACGTCATTCCATTGTCTGTTCGCTCCATTACTTTTCAGAAATGGAGCGATGTGTACCAGTTTCAAAATAAAACCTTCATTTTGTCATTTTGACATTTAATTTTGATAACAGAAATATTCCCAATACTTCAAATGTAATTTAAGTAGGGTAATATCCTCGTAACTCTCCATTCCTTAAAAATAATGTGCCTCGGCCCCTCCGGGGCCTCGGCTCCATTATTTTTAAGGAAAGGAGAGTTACTCGGACATTACCCTCTACGTAATGACCAGTGTATTGAGTATAAATGGTGCAGCTAAATACCTCAAAGGCTGGAATATGAGTTATGTCATTTAATTGTGACGTCACGGTAACCGATGACATCACAATGGTCTGCAACGTATCCAAAATCACATTTCATTGTGATTTATTCAAGGGAAGTTCGCTTGTTCTCAAAATAATATCTCCTTTGGGAGACACGTTTGATAATTACAGGTATACGTACACCCCGAGAAAACATAGTAGACAGTGCAAATTGGTCCCTAGCTATTACGATGCTGATGACGTATGATGTGTTTAACTGAATCTGTTTCAAAAGAAACTGGAACTACTGCCATAATGGCTTCTGTCTGATGCTATGCAGTAAACACTGTTTACCCTTTTCAGAGGCAAGTAGGTCAAGTGTTAATTTTTTTGCACATTAGTTCGACGCCCCAAATGAGTTCTATTTATAAAGTCTCTGTTTTGCGGTATGTATGGCTTCGAGTTTACTAAAATGGGCTTTGGGTTCATTTATTCTATTTCAGTGAGTGAATTTGTGACTGTTTCGCTCACTGCGTATTATCAATAGTCTTGATTGGCCTGCCTGAGTATTTGCTTGACTGTTCTATAACCACTTAACCAAGCCACGGGGTAATCAGCCTTCATTGAGTTTGCCGAAATGAAGGAAAATTTCTCCCCTTTTGAAACAACCTCACGAAACTACAAATTACCAACAGAACGATGCATTTAACTCTCGTATATGCATAGTACATTGAATATTTATTCAAATATCTATTAATCCTAGTTATTGTCAGTCCCCAGCCAAGAAATAACCTCATTAAATAGGACGAATACGTTGAACTTGCACGAAAGGGATCGCCCAAAATTACTGTTGTGTTCCTCCATTTGCATACGGATGACCTTGGATGTTAACTCCCAACACTGCGTCTCAATATGTAATGACGGAGTGGAAGGCAACATTGTCAACAAGCTCCTTACTCGGTGCAGCGATCCCTCGATATGTTTCCTTCCACGTCAAGCGACTGACTCCTGTCACTGTGAAAGGACTAAAACAACATTTACACATCGTTAAGATATTGACTAACGACAAAGAGCAAACAAACTCTCGTGTAGCTTGTATTTCGGGTCGGTATTGAGCGCAACCCTTGATTACAGTCGTCGTGAGAAATAACTGGCTTGTGAAGTCGAGAAAAAAACAGGTGCGTGTGATGAAGGGAATTTTGCCACGTGCAGCACCTCACAAGTTGTTTTTTTTACGTCTGGAAAGTTATTTTCATCTTCGTTAAGTAAATGACGTGAGGTTTTTAGTTTGAAGGTTGTTATTGATGGGCTGTAACCAGGAAGGTGCTTCCTTTGTAACTAAAGAGACGAGGCATGCCATTTGGGTTTGCTTGTGGCGTTGATTTATGCCCCGACATTCAAGGCACTTACTCAGCTAAATTATATCTGTTTGTTGAAAGAAACCTTCACATTTAAATCTGTGTAAAAGTCTAAGATCATGGGTATTACTCCTTGGTGAAGTGGATAGTGAGTGAGTGAATTTAGTTTCACACCGCTTTTAGCAATATTGCAGCAATATGACGGTGGGGGACACCAGAAATGGACTTCACACATTGTGCCCATGTAGGGAATCGAACCTGGTTCTTCCTCGTGACGAGCGAACGCTTTAACCACTAGGCTACCCCACAACCCCGTAAAGTGGGTAGAGAGTCTGCCATGAAAGTGGCAGGTCGGTGGTTTGATTCCCTGGCCGTCTCGATGGTGTAGTGGTTAGAGTGTCTGCCATGAAAGTGACAGGTGGGTGGTTTGATTCCCTGGCCGTCTCGATGGTGTAGTGGTTAGAGTGTCTGCCATGAGAGTGGGAGGTCTGTTGTTCGAATCCATGCCCGAATGACTTATTTTAAGGCGATCCGTTTTATTCTGATTCAGTTTTGTGTGTTATTTCAGGGTGGATTATACGTGAAATCCTCCTTCTTAAGGCATTGAGGTCCCTAGTTTGGTGATCTACCTTCAGTTATAGGCGATCTTTAGCCAATTTTTATATTGTATTGTCCAAATAGTGCTATTTGTTTTAATTTTCCACACTAGTTTTAGTTTTAATTGTGATATTCTAGTTGTTTTACTGTCCTTCGTCGACAGGTTTTTATAATATACATCTATTCCATTTCAATGTCACATATGTTCTCGTCACTATATGGCTGAAATATTGCCGATGTGACGTTAAATAATAACTCACTCACTCACTCACTTAAGGCATTAAGCGTTTAAGACTTGAACCTACAAGCAAGCTGTAAAGATGTGATAGGGATGAAAGGGTTTTGTTACATTTTGGCAGAGAGGAGATTTACTTTTACATTGTAGCAGGGAGGGGAAGTTTACTGGATGAGTACACTGGTGCTTTAATAGTGAGTGAGCGAGTGAGTGGGTGCAGCAATATTCCAGCTATATGGCGGCGGTCTGTAAATAATCGAGTCTGGACCAGACAATCCAGTGATCAACAGCATGAGCATCGATCTGCGCAATTGGGAACCGATGACATGTGTCAACCAAGTCAGCGAGCCTGACCACCCGATCCCGTTAGTCGCCTCTAACGACAAGCATCATCGCCTTTTGTGGCAAGCATGGGTTGCTGAAGACCTATTCTATCCCGGATCTTCACGGGTTGTTGCTTTAATAAGAAGTTTTTCTCATACAGTTTGTTGGACGCATAATGCAGAAAGACAAAACGACAGCTTCACATTATCCCGAGCTTATACCGTTAGTTGTCGCAGCTAGAATTATAACGGTAATTGAAATACGAATAGGGATACAAATTAAACTAAGATGAAGCAATAGAACCGGCAGACAACTCAGTTTGCAGGGAATGGTTATTAACTGCCCTAGTCGATGTCGGCAAATTGTGTAATCAGAGAAACCAAATTAATGTCTGGACCACCTCCCTCTCCCCCTGACCCCCACCACTGCCTCCCCTGGGAGACGAGTTCTCTTACTACCGACTGTCTGATGTGATACATTCAAACCTCTGTACTTCACGTCGCATTATAAGACAGCGTCAGTGTTTCCATGCTTTATGTTGTTATAATAGACCTAAAGAGAGGTTCTGAAGAAGCCCACATTATTCAAACAGGTCCTTCGTTATTCCCAAGACGTATAATCTTCATCTACTTCATGATACGTTCCAAGTCTCTGGAGAGTTATGTCGTGGTCTGCTGGCCCTACTAAATCACAGCTCCTCTAGACATCCTCGATGAGGGCAGAGCAGTACTGACCATCAACCCCTATGAGGGATATACAATTACACTGCAGCGAAAACTTAATCTGTCCATACGAAGAATACATATGCGCGGTATGGGCTGATAGATATCTATCAAATGCCCTTAGTATGGTTTTGTATATAAACTGACTGCTGGCTCTTAGCGTTTAAATGACTCAATCAACTTATAAACCTTTAGTTATGATCAGTTAGGGATCGATAACGGGGGTAGTCAATGTACAAAGAAAATCTAATGCATTGTACATGATACTAATTGTCCCTGTGTCCCCTCCCGGCTGATTAAAACTATTGAAGAAGACAGGGAAAAGTATACCCTTTGATGTGATTCCTGTTTAATGGGTCCATCCTAGCTAGAGATTGGCCATCTTTGTGGCTGGAAGATGAAAGTGTTTCATTGCAGATACCACGTGGTCGTGCTGCCATGGCCGACGTCTCACAGCGTATGCTGTCGTTTTTCATTTTGAATCTTGTCCTGTATGGTATCGTTATTTTCAGTGAACAGTCATTTTCATTGTATGTTATCGTGATTATCATTGTTTATTAGGAATCGACTATTATATTTGATATTCTTGAGGGTCTCTGGAGGTTGTGATGGCGAAGGTGTGTGCGTGTGCGTGTGCGTGTGCGTGTGTGTGTTCTTCAGACAACTGTTTGCGAAACTGTTTTCAAGTATATTTATTTAAGTGAGTGAGTGAGTTTAGTTTAACGCCGCACTCAGCAATATTCCATCTATATGCGGGGGTCTGTAAATAATCGAGTCTGGACCAGACAATCCAGTGATCAACAGCATGAACATCGATCTGCGCAATTGGGAACCGATGACATATGTCAACCAAAGCCAGCGAGCCTGACCACCCGACCCAGTTAGTCGCCTCTTACGACAAGGATGGGTTACTGAAAGTTTATTCTAACCCGAACCTTCACGGGTCATTTATTTAAGTAAAAAACGACAGGGGCGATCTGTTGTAGCAACTAAGCTGTATTAACTGACAAGATCATGCATTATAATTCAGTTATTTAATTGTGTTCACTACTTAAAGCTGCTGATTAAGCGGTTTTTTAACAATTTTACTAATTACATAAAAAACAGGTGTCATACGGTGTATTTCCATGACAAGGAGGCGGGATTTTTTCGCAACGGTAGTGGTTTTGTGTTTGCACACTTTTACAGAGCCTCTAACTCTCTATCCATGTGTCGTTAACAAGCTCGGCATTCTTCATTCAACTCAGATAGATATTTAATTCAATTCATTGCTTCCCTTTAAAATAACCAAAACAACAAATCTTAAATAAGGAGACGTCTTGCTTCGCAATAATACATGTACTCGTATTCTTTGCGCATGGTTCCGTTTTCTCCCGTGAAGCCGTTTTGCTGCAGTGCCGTTTTAGCTAACTCGAGAGGACAGAGTGACTCCATAGCAGCGTTTTCGTCTACAGTTAAGCTCGGATTAAGTGTCATGGTTTTTTTGCTGCTACCGAGAACATCAAAGAGCCTGTTTCGAGCCTGTTTATTGTGTGCTGTTTTGTTGTTATATTAATTAAAGGTAAAGAGAAATGGCTTTTGACGTCGCGTTCGCGATAATTGGACTTACATTGCGACTGTGTGGCTGCGTTCTGTAATAGTTCGTACTCCTGAGTGAGTGAGTTTAGTTTTACGCCGCTTAGCAATACTCTAGCAATTTCACGGCGGGGGACATCAGAATTCACACATTGTGCCCATTGTGGGAAATCGAACCCGGCGTGACGAGCGAACGCTTTAACCACTAGGCTACCCCACTGTACCCAGCACTAGGACTTAATGAGTAGCCCACGGACCTTCCATCAAGAGGCTTTAGCAAGGATCCGTCAGTTACTGTATACCGACTCCGAAACTAAATGTCTTGGATAAATCTCCGTAATTTGAAGCGCCAGGCAGGGCGACAACAAGTACCGTCGTTTGACTATTTTGGATGACGCGGACGGGGATAAAACCTCTGACTTTCCGCCTTTCTAGCAACCGCTCTATCCGTTAGCTCAATGAGGCCTCCTGGAAATACTTGGATAGGTCCGACATGGCTTTATTTGATAGATGAGTGAGTGAGTTGGTTTTAGCTCACCACCAGTATCACGGCATACACTATATGAAAGGGCATTTTGCACATTTGGGGATTCGAATTTGGGATTTCTGGATGAGAATCGAATGTTTTAACCATTTGGTTAACCCACCGCCAGTATAGCATTATAGACAGACCAGACTTCCGCTGGGGCGGTAGGGTGACCTAGTGGTTACTAGGGCTGCGCAATATAACCGGTTTACCGGTATTTACCGGTTCAGACATGAAAACGATACGTATTGCCATACGCTGTTCGAAAACCGGTATTTTGACATGCATTCGGAAAACTTCGTAACACTCGGAAATCTTCAGATATTTCCGTTTTTTGAATTGTTCTTTTCCCTGTTTCATTAGTGCCAAATGTTAATTACATTTTTATTTTGTCATGATTAAAATTTTTATAAACGGTCAATCAATCATAGTGATTTTGTTGTGTTTTTGCTTATAATCAAGCATTAACTCGATTATAAGTAGTTTTTGTTAAAAAAATAATCCTTGCAATATATTGCAATACATATCGCAATATATGCTTCCGCATCGCAATATATCGCAATATGAAAATTCTCTGCAATACCCACCCCTAGTGGTTACAGTGGTCAGTCGACACGCCCAATCCCGGTTTTGATTCTTCCATTGGAGCACTATACGGAGCCCATTTCTGGTGTCCCCTGACGCGATATTGCTTGAATATTGCTGAAAACGGCGTAAAATCATACAGTCTCACTCACATAATGCTGTTGCTGTATTTTGTTTTACGCCGCACTAAGCAACATCCCCGCTATATGGCGGTGGTCTGTAAGTAATGGAGTCTGAACCAAACAATCCGGGGGTTGGCATTATGACCATCGATCTATGCAACTGGGAACCGATGACATGTGTCAACCAAGACAGCGACGCTGACCACCCGACCCCGTTAGTCGCCTCCAACGACAAGCATGGGTTACTGAAGATCAATATTCTAACAACTCATGCTGGTCGTAAGCGGATCTAACCCGGATCCTCACCGGTCACATATTGCTACCTCGACAAGACTGATGATATACAAAACATGTACACAAAACAAACTAAATTATCACCCTTCGGTGCTTTGAAACTCCTCCATCTCCAACGGAGACGCAGTCAGCTTAACAACTCTTACATTTAACCGGCTGTGCAATTTGGAAGAGGATCCATCAAACAACTTGTCAATTCTTCTCACATTTAAAATCCTGATTCGACAGAATACGGCGGGATTGCTCTCGTACCACGTTCAACACAACTGAGGTAGCGTAGACGTCAGGTGACCCACCTTCTCGAAGCAGTCTTAAATGACATTGACTCGGCTTTGCATGTATTTATGTTCAATGCCGCTACTTCGGTGGCTTTGTTTGGTTTGTCTGTAAGGTTAGCATTACAGGTGATCAACAGCATGAGCATCGATCTACGCAATTGGGATACGATGACATGTGTCAATTAAGTCAGTGAACTTGACCACCCGATCCCGTTAGTCGCCTCTTACGACAAGCATGGGTTGCTGAAGATCAATTCTAACGCGGACCTTCACGGGTCTCAGAAAGGTGTTGAACGTTTACTGCTGCGAATGATATGTTATCACAAATACCATGTTATATTATAACAATCATCACTTCACAAAGTGAGTGAGTGAGTGAGTTTGGTTTTACGCCGCTTTTAGCAATATTCCAGCAACATCACGGCGGGGGACACCAGAAATGGGCTTCACACATTGTACCCATGTGGGGATTCGAACCCGGGTCTTCGGCGTGACGAGCCAACGCTTTATCCATTAGGCTACCCCACCGCCCCTCACTTCACAATAGCCCTCGGATGACGTAGACCCCTAGACGTTGTCGAACTGTTCTCGCAGATATATCTCTGTTGACAGGTGTGGTATGGGTGGTACGGGTTGCTGGTTGGAACCTGTTCGAATCCATCGGTCTTGACCTGGATCCAATAAACTCGTTTCCGAGACACTACCGTGACAGTCTATAACTTTATCGTTTTGCTGAAAACGTCGACATAAGCGCCAACGTCTACAGACGTTGAATCGACGAGCAACGTCACGCTGTGAAGTAACAGACTGAAGCATACCTAAAGGTCTCTCTCTGTCAGTTTCCCAGTGACATGCCGAACTTGTTCCAGAGGTGCTTGTCTGATTCCCCCATTGAGTGGAAATGATAAGCGTCTGTATATCAGTTCTTTTAAAGAGAACATTGGTCGCCATTTGTCTCGAATACGTCAGCTTTCTTGCACATTTCGTGCATTTCGAACAACATCTGCTTGGTTGTGTTTCTTCGACCATTTTAATAATCCTTTTTGTGTTTCAAATCCAAACATTCATTTACAAGATTACCCATGAAACAATACGCGCAATTATAATAACGTGACCTTGAACTTGAGAGATTTGAGATCTGTGTGCCCAATGTCTATTACGTTGAAAGTTTGTTTTTCCAACTTCAATTTCGGCAACTGTCATGCCAATATCGCTTGCTGTGTAACTGTCATTTAAGATGTTGATTTAATTGTGATTTTTATCTTTTCATTACATTTTACTTCGTTCATCCATCTTTATTGCTTTGGTTTAATTTAAATTAGATTGTTTTGAAATTGTGGTAACGTTTCTTTAGGTCTTCAGTTTATACGTGTAGTATTATGATAAGTAATGTATACATGTGGTGTTTATATAAATATATGTACATAGCTGATATGTATACATGTACTGTCAATATATCTATAGGTGTAGTGTTGTGATATGCATACGTGTATGTATCGAGACAGAGCTTTCCTACACACTTTCACTGGGGAGTCGAAGTGCGTGATAGGATAAATCAGAAGTTTCCGTTAACGTCCGGAAACAGCCTCCGTTACATCAGGATGCCCCATGGAGATGCCAGACCTTGGGACGACGTCATGCACGGCCACAAAGCCGCTACCCCATCGGTCTTATGTCAGGGCTAATCACAACATCAGCAGTATACAAGGATCTCCCGACCAACTGATCATTGTTAAACATAAGTGGTAATCGCTGGCACTAGCCCTAACATTTCCGTTAATAATCTACAGCGAAGATCGTGATTAGAGCGCTAAGGAACTCATTCAGTGTTGGAAGTGTGGTCAGCGTGCAAATTGTCTGTCCGACAGGGGCGCTGTGAAATATTTACAATGTCACGTGATCTTAGAAGGTCAGCCCGGCAGCAATTGCCCGAATCTTATGCATGGTCGCAGCTTTCTACTGTTGTTGATAATGATTTAGGCATGAACTATGTTCGTCAATTTCCTTCTGTGATTGTCTGTGGTAATGGCTGGCAACCCTGACATCCTATACGAGACCTTTAACTCAGGTACAGGCCATTACTTCCGGAGAAAATGGCGGTGTGTGATCTGGTTAGATTGGTGGTAATGTAACGAGCCTAAATGACCTCTGTAGTTTGTAAATTGAGATTAGAATTCGTCGATTTTATATTGACCATCTCGCCACAGTCGCAACAGGTTTGCGCATAGGACAGTCAAGAATATACTGAGCAAAACAAGTTACGGATCGTGAAAAATTTTGCAGATGATTTTATGGTATTGTGTTCTGTCTACAGTGCACAAAATAGTACCCTAACTTATGTGGTACATTGTATGTAAATTGCTGATTTCGTATTTCTTTAGAATGAGTGAGTGAGTGAGTTTAGTGTTACGCCGCGGTCTGTAAATAATCGAGTCTGGACCAGACAATCCAGGGATCAACAGCATGAGCATCGATCTACGCAATTGGGATACGATGACATGTGTCAACCCAGTCAGCGAGCCTGACCACCCGATCCTGTTAGTTGGCTCTTACGACAAGCATGGGTTACTGAAGATCATTTCTAACCCGGTTCTTCACGGTTTATATGTTTCTTTAGAACAAAAATCGTGTGGAACGCCAGGGGCCAATCGTTAGCCCACCCGAAAATTAGGATCAAACATATGGGTAAACTTCACTTAGCTAGACAATTTAAATAACTTCTTTTTTTTAAAAAAACACGTAAACTTGCACCTTGAGCTTTCCTTCTAGAAACCTATGGTGTCAACGACCTCCCTTTGAACATACCCGTGAAGATTCGGGTTAGATTTGTCTTCAGCAACCCAGGGGTACACCGGTAGGGGCGACCAACAGGATCGGATGATCACGATCGCTAACCTGGTTGATACAATGCCATGTAATCGTATCCCGATCGCCTTGATCGATGTTCAATCACTGGATTATCTGGTCCAGACTCGATTTTTAACGGAGAACCGTCATACAGGTGAAATATTGCTGAGCGCAGTTTTAAACAACAAACAACCAAATCCTGTGAATATGTGACATTATTTTCCACGTGCGACCTATCGTACAGCATTGATTACAATACAGTGTACATACACCAAGTAACTCGAGACGGGCCACGTCAGCCTTATAGTGAGTGAGTGAGTTTAGTTTTACGCGGCTTTTACAAAAACTCCAGCAATATCACGGCGGGGACACCAGAAATGGGCTTCACACATTGTACCCATGTGGGGAATCGAACCCGGGTCTTCGACGTGACGAGCGAACGCCGTAACCACTAGGCTACCCCACCGCCCCTTCAGCCTTATAGCTTAACACCTTGAAAATACTCAATCTATTTCTTTCTGAGTGTGTGGTCATCATTGAAACAATCTTGCCAGTCTACACGGTGTAAAAAAGGAAATGTGTTGTTCCTGAGGAATAAATGTTTTATTACCACTAGATTGAAGTAGTCAATATTTAAAAACTAATCGGCGCCAGTAAATGGAAGCACCTGCGGACACGCAAAAATACATTTACGGGAACTAAAATCTCATGTCAATCAACGTAACGTAGACAGTTGCTGACATCATCAGATATAATATGCGCTTCGTTGGTCCAGTGGACAAAGCGTCAGTTTGGAGAGCATTAGTTCGGGTTCGATCCTCGGCAGGGTCAAACCAAGAAGCGTTAAAATATGGTGTTTCTTGTTTCCCAGCCTGGAGCTCTGCTCTATGGGAATTTGACAAGGACTGGTCAGTATACAGTGTCCGAGTGACATGTCAATGTTAAGCCGTGGTATTTTATCAGTGAACTGGCGATATACAGTCTGCATCATGCCGAATAATGGCAGCTTCACACGTCACACTGTTGTACGGCTGCATCACTTAAATCTAATTTTATCGCGATATTTTTCTGGACTGGGCATGTTCTGCAGCATCGTCGTCTGTGTATTTTGATTGGCTAACATAGAATCGTAGGCATCTGAATAGGGTTCATTATTAACTGTGCAGTTCTTACATTGGTAGCTGCGGCGTTAAACATCAAAGTATTATTACCTTAAAATACGAACATCTGATACAGAGGCGTGACTGCTCTGTTGTAGGTGCGCACTAACTCACTCACTCACTCACTCACACCGCAAACCCACACACTCACCCACTCACTCCTATTCGGTATTCATTCACACGTCATCACCCCAAAAGGACCCAGCTAAACAAGCACGACACAATAATGTTTAAACCCATCCCACTAATGTATTCCTACTTGTAGGTGATTTAGAATAAACACAATAATCAGGATAAACATCTGGATGATGGACAGCGGGAATAGTGAACTTCGGAATTTGCACAAACAGCGTGTAATTCAGCACCTTTGACATTTCAGTTTAAGATATTATGTCTTAAGGGATATGTCTGCGTCTGGTTCGTCTCCAGTGTTCTGATAAATGTCAGAGCTCCCACGTCTGTCGGCATGACGTGGACTGCCGTCAGTGATGACACGGCAAGCTGCCTCATTACCCAACACGTCATCATGAACGTCCACGTGTGTTCGTCTGTGACGGACCTGGGTGACCCTACTCGTTTGTACACCCTCCCAGTCCTGTCACTGGTAACGACGTTGTGTACCACTGGTGCGTATATTGTAGGACAGTGGTGCGTATGTTGTAGGACAGTGGTGCGTATATTGAAGGACAGTGGTGCGTATATTGTTGGACAGTGGTGCGTATATTGGAGGACAGTGGTTCGTATATTGTAGGACAGTGGTGCGTATATTGGAGGACAGTGGTACGTATATTGAAGGACAGTGGTGCGTATATTGAAAGACAGTGGTGCGTATATTATAGGACAGTGGTGCGTATATTGAAAGATAGTGGTGCGTATATTGTAGGACAGTGGTGCGTATATTGAAAGACAGTGGTGCGTATATTGAAAGACAGTGGTGCGTATATTGTAGGACAGTGGTGCGTATATTGAAAGACAGTGGTGCGTATATTGAAAGACAGTGGTGCGTATATTGAAAGACAGTGGTGCGTACATTGGAGGACAGTGGTGCGTATATTGAAAGACAGCGGTGCGTATATTGAAAGACAGTGGTGCGTATATTGTAGGACAGTGGTGCGTATATTGAAAGACAGTGGTGCGTATATTGTTGGACAGTGGTGCGTATATTGCTGGACAGTGGTGCGTATATTGTAGGACAGTGGTGCATACATTGGAGGACAGTGGTGCGTATATTGGAGGACAGTGGTGCGTATATTGAAGGACAGTGGTGCGTATATTGGAGGACGGTGGTGCGTATATTGTAGGACAGTGGTGCGTATATTGGAGGACAGTGATGCGTATGGTGTAGGACGGCGTGTGTATGTTGTACAAAAAATATTCTGTGTGCGTGCCTGCGCGCGTGTGTGCGTGTGCGTGTATGTGGAAGATGGTATCAGTGACTAAGTAATATTTGAAAGGGAACAGCCGAGTAATGTTCTCCCCTACAATCAATACATCTACATACATCCATTACGTCCAGAGAACAATTATCTTCCCGTATTTCCCCAAGTTCTTCATGATACCATCGCGGACCTCGTGGTCAAAGCGCCTATGATCCTACCCTAACTGTGTAGAGGGTGGAGATGGCTGCCGTCCCTGCACCATCCCTAGGGCAGATACAACCTCATAACTTTAAGAGAATCCACTTCGGCAAAACCACAGTCAGGCCTCAGAGGGAATGTTCAGACAATTTCATTTCTGGCACCAGAATCATCAGCGTCGAAAACCAATGACTTTTGGCGATATTGGATGTCCTGAAAAGTCTAAATTTGACGTTTATGAGATTGAAAATCTTGCAAGAAAATCAAATAACAAAAGTCTTCTTGCCATCTTTGGGGTGTTCTGCTAGTTTTCATTTCATCAAGTTTGGCTCTAATGGCTGTACAAATGCCATATTACACAGTTAGACCGACTCTGTACTCTGTTAGATACTGTAATTGCTGCACCTCACGACCCTCGCGGCGTATACACGGAGTGAGACTACGGCGACGACGACATGAAGCGAAGTCGTAATACTCTGATTCCTATACTGCCCGTGACACGTGTGCATCTGAAATATGTTACTTAAGATACGTTCACGTGGATATCTCAAATATTACTCATGACACGTATGTGTGCGTCTGAAATATTTTACTCTATAGGTTTACGTGGATATCTTAAATATTTCTCATGACACGTATGTGTGCGTATGAAATATTTTACTCAAGATACGTTCACGTGGATATCTTAAATATTACTCATGACACGTATGTGTGCGTATGAAATGTTTTACTCAAGATACGCTTACGTGGATATCTTAAATATTACTCATGACACGTATTTGTGCGTATGAAATATTTTACTCAAGACACGCTTACGTGGATATCTTAAATATTTCTCAGGTCACGCATGTGTGCGTATGAAATATTTTACTCAAGATAAGTTTACTTGGGTATCTGAAATATTACTCGCATGTGTGTGTTTGAAATATTATACTCATGATCCGTATGTGAGCATCGGATACGTTGTACATTTGACACGTGTGTGAATGTTTTCTGAAATATTACTAATGGCATATATGTACGTGTCTTAGAAATTACTCATGACACGTATGTGTGCATCTGAAGACGTTTACTCATGACACGTATGTATGTGTCTGAAATATTTTACTGAAGATGCGTTTGTCAGCATCGGATACGTTGACCTTTTGACACGTATGTGTGTGTGTCTTTCTGAAATGACACGTACGTGTATACTTTCCCAAAAAAGAAACGCATAGGCGATTTGTGTTTTTTAAAATCTATTAATTACCTATTGTGTTCAAACAATCGTCAGAATATGAAACAGAAGTGTTTATAACATGATTTTACACAATTGCACAAGTGAAAAATCGATTTTATCTGAAAATGTTGATTTTGATGAGATTTCTTACACCTGGATCAAAAGGCATCGCCCCAACGTAACAGTTTCAAGGTCAAATCACTACGTCACGTCTTGACTCTGCGACAAGGAACATCGCCATTGAAAGAATGCACGCTGGAGATTACCAATCTTCTGTTGCCAGGCGTCTGAATGTTAGTCTGAGCACGATCTCACGGCTTGCAGCTCGTTACAACCAAACAGGTATAACAAATGACCGTCCCCGTACAGGCAGACCTCGAGTCACCACTGCAGCCCAGGATCGGTACATCCGGGTACTACATTTGCGTGATCGTACTGCCATGGGTGAGAGCACAGCAGCCAGGGTGCCTGGAAGTCGGAGGATATCCGTCCAGGTTGAAAGAGATTGGTCTGACAGCCAGGAGACCCGACGTCGGGACCGTGCTACGTCGTCACCATCGCGCTCAACTTATCCACTTGGTTGTATAGACATTACCTACTTCTAAACTGGTGTAAAAATTCATGCACTAAAGTCTATTTGTTGACGAGTTATACATGTTTGAAAATGCAACATTTTCGCAACAGATTTCTGGCCTATGCGTTTCTTTTTGGGGATAGTATATATGTGTGCATGAAATGACCCTAATGCCACGTGCGCGTAGTGCCTTATTTGTCGCACTATTGTGCGTCTAAAAATGACAACTAACGGGTATGTGCGTGTTTTGAGGGTAGGACTAAATCCCATAGTACAAAATGTCTGCACACATCGGACTTAATCCCAACTGTGTGAAAAATGACATTCAATTTAACTTTTTTAGATATTTTTCTTTTTCTTCATTAATAAGCAGTATTGATCACAAACACTAATAACATGATTTAATACAATCTCATAACATAAATCAACATAATCTGATGTTGTGGCCAATGCCAGATAGAAGGGTAGCAATAACAAATGAAACTGGTCATTTTGTCCTATGTTGGCCATTTTGGTTTTTGATTTTGTCCAAAGAAGTTTTTTCCTATGGGATTTTGTCCGGTTGGGATTTTGTCCTTCCTCCCGTGTTTTAATGTTACTCATGGCAGATTAGGTTATGTCTAAAATTATACTCATCACCTGTGTGTGTTTGAAACATGCTAATGACGCTTTTGTGCGCTTTTTAAATGTTACCGTGAAGATCCGGGTTAGAATTGATCTTCAGTAACCCATGCCTGTCGTAAGAGGCGTACCCGTGAAGGTCTGGGTTAGAATTGATCTTCAGTAACCCATGCTTGTCGTAAGAGGCGTACCCGTGAAGATCCGGGTTAGAATTGATCTTCAGTAACCCATGCTTGTCGTAAGAGGCGTACCCGTGAAGATCCGGGTTAGAATTGATCTTCAGTAACCCATGCTTGTCGTTAGAGGCGTACCCGTGAAGATCCGGGTTAGAATTGATCTTCAGTAACCCATGCTTGTCGTAAGCGGCGTACCCGTGAAGATCCGGGTTAGAATTGATCTTCAGTAACCCATGCTTGTCGTAAGAGGCGTACCCGTGAAGATCCGGGTTAGAATTGATCTTCAGTAACCCATGCTTGCCGTAAGAGGCGTACCCGTGAAGGTCCGGGTTAGAATTGATCTTCAGTAACCCATGCTTGCCGGAAGAGGCGTACCCGTGAAGGTCCGGGTTAGAATTGATCTTCAGTAACCCATGATTGTCGTAAGAGAAGACCAATTCTTACCAGGATCTTCACGGGTACGCCTCTTACGGCCCGTGAAGGTCCGGGTTAGAATATTCATCTTCAGTAACCCATGCTTGTCGTAAGAGGCGACTAACGGGAGCGGGTGGTCAGGCTCGCTGACTTGGTTGACACATGTCATCGGTTCCCAATTGCGCAGATCGATGCTCATGCTGTTGATCCCTGGATTGTCTGGTCCATACTCGATTATTTACAGACCGCTGCCATATAGCTGGAATATTGCTGAGTGCGGCGTAAAACTATACTCACTCACTTACTCAAGAGGCGACTAACGAGGTCGGGTGGTCAGACTCGCTGACTTGGTTGAAACTTCATCGTGTCCCAATTACGTAGATCGATAGTCATGCTGTTGATCACAGGAGTTTCTGGTCCAGACTCGATTATTTACTGGAAAATTGCTGAGTGCGACGTAAAACTCACTCACTCACTATCCATGGCAAATAAGTATTCAGGACAACTATGTGTGTGTTTGAAATATCACGAATGAAACGTATGTGTGTGTGTCGGATTTATCATAATCATGACACATATGTGTGTCTGAAATATTAAAAGTGACAGTACGTGTGTCTGAAATTTTAGACTCATGACACATACGAGTGTGTCTGTAATATTAGAAATGACACGTGTACGTGTTGCAACTGTGGTGGGATCAAAAGTGACACCTTCCAAAGTGACACTGTCACTTTGACGAATGGATTGTTAATGTACATTTCACAACTCAGTCACACCTGTCAGACACGTGTCATGAAATGTACACTGATTGTTATTGACACTGGAGCGGACCAGACTGTATATACACGCAATGCACCCCAACATGTGCTTGTTCAGGTGTCGTGTGAGGCGTGACACAACTAACTCTCAACAATGGAAGTACAGTATGACATTACATTTTTATCCGGAATTTTTATCCTAATGCTTCAACACATTAAAGCTTCTAAAATATTGAACACTTGCAAATGTTGAAATGTTTGACAATGGATGTCCTTGAAATATTGATATGCAGATAATACAATCATAAATCACAATCATGTCACGAAGATGCTGTAGGGGGTGATGAACAGCCGTTACCATGGTGATGACGGTGACACGTTTGGGACATGGTTGTGGGTTCGAACCTGCGTTTGACACAGAAGTACACCTGTACCCCGGCAATATGGTTGACTCGAAAACGCATGAAGATAATATATACTACTCAAAAGGTTAGGGATCACCGAGTTCTTTCATGTGGTGTGTCAGATGTCGGTTGCTATGACAACTATCGTAAAATGAATATAGAACGTAAGTGTAAAAGAATAAACAATCTGGTCTACCCTCAGACACAGATTTCATTTTTTGTAAAGGGCAAATAGCTTTGGAAAATATCTAAAAATCATTGATGACAAAATGTGATCGTGAAAAGGGTAAGTATGCCCTTGCCTACCAGTAGCACCCGCCATTTACACAATTTGCCTAAAGAGACAGGTATTTACAGCCGAGAGAATCCAGTGGTACTTAAGCAGTGTTTAGTAGTATATGTGATCGTAACTCGTTACAATTGAGTGAGTGAATTTAGTTTTACGCCGCTTTCAGCAATATTCCAGCAATATCACGACGGGGGACACCCGAAATGGGCTTCATACATTATGCCCATGTGGGGAATCGAACCCGGGCCTTCGGCTTGACGAGCGAACACTTTAACCACTAGACTACACCACCGCCCCCGTTACAATGGAGATTTCCTGGAAGACCTAGAATGATTGACATGAAAGATATTCTGATATTCACCTCTGGGACCTCGGGACTTCATAGGAGAGGAATTATAGAGCCAGAAAGAAGCAATAATTATTGCTCCTTATGATCATGAAACATAATAACACGTTTCTGTATTACAGGATATAGGTGCTATCCCCCCTCTGTCAGATAGGCTGTTTTGTGGTTTTATGTAATTATCACAATCCGTTTTTGTTGAGAAGGTAAAATTCCTTTTGAACTCTGGCCGCCATTACATCTACAGCGGAATTATCTTCGCCCTAGCACCTCAAAGAAAATAATGCGGACTGCCAATTCCCTTTGGCACTTATATCCTTCATACACAGTAAAATATATATGTTTTCTTGTTGTTAATAACTCTAGGAGATCATGGGGTGCATTGTATGCAAGGGTCAAGACTTGGAGTCAGAGGAGGGGAGGCTGTTTACGGGGACTATTTTCTGATGCGACTGTGTATCAGTGTTCACTGTCGGAACTGGGCTAGGACGTCAAGATAAACCTGTGCGTGCTCCTCGGCGCGGCTGCGCTGTCCCGTCGACCCCAGGCGTACGGTTAATTTCATGTCTCGGGGAGCATGCGTAGTTATGTGCCACAGATGGTAGTTATCGAAACTGATTCCCACCAATTACAGTTTGATTTTGTGTTGTGTTGAAAGCACCTTGGTGCGTAATATGCTCACCTTTTTTCGAATCCCTGGTGTCACTCATGTTTATGATTTATTGAAATCTCCGAGGGCTTTCAACAGAGATTGGTACCTCTATGGAAGCATATAATCACCATTGTTACACCACCACACACCACACACACACACCCCCACCCAACTTTTTAAGATGATGACGATTATAATCGTCACAGCTATTTTGCCCTTTACCGGAAGAGGAATCTGTTTCGTATGATAATCGTGCGGTGGGTAGCCTAGCGGTTAAAGCGTTCCCTCGTCACGCCAAAGACCCGGGTTCGATTCCCCACATGAGTACAGTGTGTGAAGCCCATTCCACGTGTACCCGCAGGGATATTGCTAAAAACGGCGTAAAACTCAACTCCCTCCAACTTTTTTCACGCAACTATTAAGTTGATATACCCAAAACGAGTGACTATGGCTTCACGGCGCTTATATGCCGGAATATTGCTGAAAGTGACGTAAAACCATATTCACGCTCTCTTCTAATAACCGTAGTCACCTGTTCTCTGGCAATTGCGTTTCATATCATAATTATGGAAATGTCTGTATCGCTTTTATTCACGTCTGGTTTCTTGTTTTTAGGAAAGAATTTAATCATAGTTTAAGTACAATATATACCGTTACTTTACCAATGTGCCGCGGATTTGTTTCCCGTCAACCAGTTTTGACATTTCCGAGATGATCATCTTCCACACTCATCACTATCAACAGCCCGAAGCGTTTCCTTTTTAAATTTTCGATGGTTCCTCGAAGACAAGTCTTCAATCCGACTTCCTGGCTTCAAATGGTGGAATGACTTACATGGTTTCTACTAAACAGAATTTCCTATCTCACGTGCCATTTTTATACAGTATATAGCATCTCGTACGTTCGCTTATTACATCCTAATGGATGAAGTTCGTTCACCGACGTCTCTCGACTAAGTATTGATGATTTGGTACCAGGAAAACAGGGTCTATTATTTATGTTTTATGATATATGTCGTTAAAACCTTCAGTCTAGCCTTGGCTTGCGCAGATTACTTTCCTGTACCACATTCTTCTTGTTCTTTTGCTGGTACGTTGTAAAGAACTGGCTATTTTCGGCTGCCAATGTTTATGGCATAGAGGAAGACAATGGCAGTCCTAGCGACGTCTAAAGCTTCACTGCTTGTAGGATTTGGGGCCATCGCGGGATATGTTGAAAGGTAAGATGAAGGTCAACGTCGGGCATATGACATCGTGCGTGCGTGCGTGTGTGTGCGCGCGTGTGTGTTAGTGTGTGTGTGGGGGGGGGGGGGGTGTGTTAGGCTTGACAAGTGATCGTATGATAGCCTAGTGGTTACAGCGTTCCCTCGGCACCCGAAGGCCCGGGTTCGATTCCGCCATGGGTACAAATTGCGAAGCCCATTTCTGGTGTCCCCCGCCGTCATATTGCTGGAATAGTGCTAAAAGCAACGTAAAAATTTATGTACTGACTCTCTGGTCCTGAAAATGCCGGTTATATGGTTCTAACCCCTAGATTGCATGTTGCAGTGTAACATGGATACCATTCTTTGTCTCACCGTATATTGACTCTGATTCGACCAATCCTTGTGCATCCTCTAAATACCAATTGCAAGTACCATCAATAACAATAAGTACCGTCGTTTAACGTCTCAGGACGCACTCAGGAATCGAACCACCGACTTTACCATCCCCTGGGAGACACACTAACCATTAAACCATAGAGTGTATGAGTGAGTGAGTTTACTTTTACGCCACTTTTACCAATATTCCAGTAATATCACGGCGGGGACACCAGAAATGGTCTTCACACATTGTACCATGTGGGGAATCGAACCTGGGTCTTCGACGTGACGAGCGAACGCTTTAACCACTAGGCTACCCACCCCCACCCCCTCCCCCCCTGTAGTGTAGGAAGAGTGCCTGGAAGTTCCAGGAACAACTTCTAGATACTTGTCTTGGAACGGCTCAATACTTTCTTTCACGAAAACAGTCATCAAATATTCATTGTTTTCCCCAAGCGTCCCCATCTTTCAAAGATTATTCATCGTTTTGTTTAACTATTGCAAACTATCAAAATGTCGTTAAACATACAGTCAGACTAGGAATAGCATTCTAATACCAGGATGTACCTTCCAGTTTGTCCACGAGAGACATGCCCTTCCTGGAACTAGTGGATTTCCACGACAGACAAACACAACGAGGGCCTGCTACTCTATCATCTGAATATTGGCCTATTTACATTCCTCCCACCGTTATGAATATTTACATATGGGGAGTTCACTGCGGGTACCTTATAATTAGGAATGAAATATTGGTGCGGATAAGAAACGGTAAATAGCTTTCTGGTTCTAGCGTTTTAAGTTCGAGGGAACTGCACCAATGTTGATGTTTAATTTATTATCCCTAGTTTCGATTTCTGTCGGTATTCCGAGTTTTATTACTACCTTGCAGTTTATGGAGAATCGATTTGTATATGCGATGGGGGTTATTAATGACAAAACTTAAAGACGAAGGGAGTCCATTTTAAGCTAACCTGACCTTAATTAAGCTGACGTTACGTGGCTGCCTGTGATTTGATGCCATCTGTTCTCATACAGAGCAGACGTCACGTGTCCGCCAAAGATTTGACGTCATCTGTCCGTCTTAGAGCTGACGTCACGTGTCCGCCAAAGATTTGACGTCATCTGTCCGTCTTAGAGCTGATGTCCCTAGTCCGCCAAAGATTTGACGTCATCTGTCCGTCTTAGAGCTGACGTCACGTGTCCGCCAAATGTTTGACGTCATCTCTCCGTCTTAGAGCTGACGTCGCGTGTCCGCCAAAGATTTGACGTCATGTCTCCGTCTTAGAGCTGACGTCATGTGTCCGCCAATGATTTGGTGTCATGTGTCGTTTGCACAACAGCTAAGTTAGCGTTAGGTTGTCACACTGCTAATGCAGCATTTTCAGGGAACCGTTCAATCAATAGTGTATGTGGTTATTTTGTGTGAAGTCACTAGGCCGTTAATCTACGGCATCATTGCCACGTGCACATGTTCTGCCAAAGCAATCAGTTTATTAATCAGAATCCAACAGTGGTAGTACGTTAGTGTTCACGAAATTCAGTGCAATGGCAGCGTACCGGAGATTGCAGGGTGTCGAAAATATGGCGCTTCAAGGTACAGTCCACGGTTTTACTTATGTATCTTATATCTCTGACAATCTGTTTGTTTTGTTGGTTTTAAAAAAAATTAAAATGGGGTGATAAATAGATTTGGTCACAGAAAGATGTTTCAAAATGTATATTCTATTTTGTAGATTAGGTGATATAAATCGTTGGGGCTTGTCGCAAATGTTTTCGTCAATTCTGCAAATTTTCAATATTTAGTATGTCTAGTACTTGATAAGTTAACAGAGGAGTAACTCGATGTGGACTTTCTTCTCATTCCACATGAAACTATGGTTATAACGAACTCAAAGGGACCACTAAGTAACGTTTTTAACCGTAGTTCGTTATATGCATCTCCAGAATCATAAGCGAGTTCGTTACAAACATAGTTGACTGTTCATTATCCCCCGCCGCGCGTTCATTTCAAGGTCACAAGGGGACTTTAACGTTTTACTCTTGTCAGCGAGATATCTCAAGAACCGCTCTCTAGATTTTCTTCACATTCAACACCAAGCTTTATCTAGGGAAGGCGCAGGTCCCAGTCGATTTTGGTGACCTTCACTTAATTTTCAAGGTCACAGCGACACTTTGAAGATTTCAGTATGTTAACCTGCGTGTTAAGATGGTCAGCGAGATATCTCAAGAACCATTCTCCGTACTTTCTCTATATTTGACACCAAGCTTCATCTAGGGAAAGTGCAAGGCCCGGTTGATTTTGGTGACCTTCACTTAATTTTCAAGGTCACAAAAACACTTTGGTGATTTCAGCTTAAATTGCATGTTAACATTTCAAGATATCGCAAAAAAAACATATTTGAAATCAAGCTTGAAAGGCGCAGGGCCCAGTCAATTTTGGTGACCTTCACTTATGTTAACCTGAATTCACTGGATTTTCTTCATAAATCTTCAAGACTTCCCATGAATGTTTTTCAATAAGCAATTTCTTTAGTACCATTTTTACATATGTCATACACTATGACATTCATGTCAAGGTCAAAGACAGTCTTGAAAATATTTGTGTGTTTGAACAACTACAGAGAAGATATCAAGAGAGGTTGACTGGTCATGTTTTTGTTGACATTTAACTTCATCTTAAACTTTCATTACTTTTTAAGTTTGATTTGATAATTTGCGGCGGGGATTATGTCACCTTAGTGACGATGCTTGTTCGAGCTTAAAATGTTGAAATACAGTACTGTTTTCATCATTATAGTCGTCGTCAACAGCACAACTATCGCCGTCGTCGTCAGAATCAGTATTAGCACCACTTTACCATTCTCATTACTTAAACAATTCACAGGTTTGGCATCATTGTCATTCACACGATGGATTCGTGTTATCTGGTCTTTATCATCAATTATTGGCGGCACACGTTGCTACTAAAGGTCAAGGTCACGATGCAATGGGCGCATCTTCAGTACATGTTCAGTGCATGGGTGGCAGGTGTCTGTAAGGACCAATGCAGAACGCAATTACCGATTGAAGCTGAATGGTATGTAACTAAATCTTACCATATTCAGCTGCTCATCTCGCCCTTCTGAAGGGAGCATCTAGGCCGCGGGATTGTGGGATACACGCAGATGTGCCATTGCTTCTGCAGATTGAAAAGTCAGTGAGCCAGATTTCTCGCAAGGGACTTGGCGCACTTTGTTGACCAAATGATATAATTTAACAAAAATAACAACAAATTAATAATCACCATGTCAGTCAAATACTGTGACCTGTATTTTTAACAAAAACAATAATCAACGCTAATCTTCGTTATGTCTCGATGTCTCAATGGCCAAATTCAAACGTTCCGATTGTATCTTGGAATTAATGAGCATGATCACGTGACTACCTTTTCCCACGATGCTCAAATAATGAAGTCATAGACTTGTTAAAAAACCAAAATATGTTGGCTCTTGTTCATACAGGTGTTGGCCAACTTTGTGAAATTTTATCCCAATTGGCCCAGATGTGTGAGAATGCTGGTTGCATCCCTGCCTTCAAAAGCTACAGTCTCACTTAGCCTGGGAATCATACCGTACGATATTGATATATCGATATCTGGAACCGACTGACCGACGAACCTGAAAACCTGCCATTTCCGTCTGAGTGGCCACAGACGTCCGTATCAAAATAAGTGGTTGGGACAACAGTCTCTAAGAGGTTGTCGAACGTTCTTCACTTCCTCTATAATGGCAGTAAGTCTTGGGCTGAGTCTTTAGTGATGTTGTATGGCCCGCTGAACTGGTTGTCGAGCTGTTTTGAGTCACCGAAAGTCCCAAGTCTCCCAGTTCACCTATGGGTCCTTGAAGACGGTTTTGTTAGCCTTGAGATAAAACCGGATCTAGTGCTCGAACTGCACCCTGTTACATCCTCATCCCAAACAACGAATGCAATTAGTCATCTGAAAGGAATGTAATGATAATCCATACATTTCTACTCATAGACTTCGTGTGTAGAAGCCTTGTGATCTGCGGTGCTTCTATAAGTCTCTTGATGTCATCATGAAATCTGTAATTATAAGTCGCGCACTGCCAGTCTCTCTGATGTTTCACGTTCAGCTGAATTAAGTTCTTTTTTATCTCGTTTTTTACGGATTCTTTTTCTGCGTTAGGTACACGGATTGGGGACTTTGTGTAATTCACTTTGCAGCAAAGTAGGTCATTGTCTTCATATCACGTTGACTTAAAACTGTCTCAGTTTTATATGTTATTTTTGACATTACACTTTCTCAGTAAGTACAGATTCTAGATTGCTGAACCTTTGGGGCTATATCGGGATTCGAAATCACACTGTCCGTTAAACCTTCCTCACAAACATGAATTATACGATTACAGATATCCCATATATGGAAGTATTCAATCCACTGAAGTGTTCTCGGGGTCAAAACTTCCACTCAACATCTGCAGTGAAAGTACAAAAAATGTTCCCGAGAGCAACCAATGCAACCTAAGAACATTTTCATACATCTTTTAAAACTTCATAAACTTTTACGGGTTGCCATGTACTCCCAATAAATATCCTGTGTCGGCGTTTTCCGTAACAGTGCGATAAGCATAAATAATTTTATACATGTCAACTACGCTCTCTAACCTATTCAATGTAGGTTGACATGACATCCTGGAGTACTGTTGAGATACCATAGCGAGTGAGTTTAATTTTACGCCGCTATTAGCAATATTCCAGCAATATCACGGCTGAGGACACCTGAAATGGGCTTCACACGTTGTACCCATGAGGGAATCAAACCCAAGTCTTCGGCGTGACGGGCAAACGCTTTAACCTCTACCCTACCCCACCGTGATAAACGTCTGATATGATCCCACATTCTGCAGAAGCCGCCTTGGTACAATTTGAATACTGTCCACACCGGCTTTAACTCACTCACTCTGGTCAAGTAAAACACACGCAAATGTTGGTCACCATTATAGAGAAAATATGTGTCCACCATAACAAGGTATAAGTTGTAGAATCACTTAAGACAAGCACTGGCTGTAGGCTCAAAGACTAGCCCAGCAGTGAATGACACAATGCATTGGTTGTATACGAAGACTTATGCGAGAAAGAAGATCTAAGTGCACATTGATCCATGTACTCGGGTAATAATATAAATGTCGATCTGTCTTGATCCATACGCTTTTGAGCAATCATAAGTTCAATATACAAAATCTTAAATTGATGTTCAATGTTCAAGTTTTAATTGTTTTTATACTGAAACGCACCGTAGATGTTGATAAGAGGTTACTTTCAATCTTGATTACGACTCCGTTGTGTCGAAGTTTAAAGGACCCACATATATACTTCGAGTTATCCGAGGTTTATCACAACCGACAAAATAATTGGCATAGAGATGCCGATTGACATGAAGAATGAATAAAACCAAACACATGAGACATTAAAACTACGAGATGGAATATATGACGAACCTAAAATTCAATTTTGATATTTTGGGGAAATAATGGCTCAGTTATTACAAGAAATGTATGTAACGTACACATATGGATACATCTATGTACCTGTTATGTTCCTGGGTAGAATCGGTGAAGACTCGGTACCAACCGATACCAACAAGACGCCAACCGATACTTCTTGTTGGAGGTGGCTAACGGGATCGGGTGATCAAGCTCGATGACCTGGTCAATTAGCGGATTGTATGGTCCAGACTCGATTATTTACAGACCACCGCCATATAGCTGGAATATTACTCAGTGCGGCGTTAAATAACAAACAAATACATCTATGTGTATTATTAGTGAGTGAGTTTAGTGTTACGCCGCACTCAGCAGTATTCCAGCTATATGTAAATAATCGAGTCTGGACCAGACAATCCTGTGATTAACAGCATGACGGCGCGGTGGGCGAACTGGCTAAAGCGCCAGGCTAGTGATCCAGCGAGCTTGAGGTGCCGTGATAGAGCCCACCTGTGACCGGGTGTAAAAACCTTGGAGTCAACTTTGTGTGCAGACTCTTTCAGTGTTGTCACAACCCCTAGTGTACGGTACACAACCCCGTGCACTTAAAAGAACCCACGAATCCGTTGGTATATGACCAGATGGTGGCCACATGAATACGTGCAAACACCCAGTTGCGGGTACAGCAACGTGCAGTAAACATGGACGAAGTACTGTGACTATGTGTCCCAGTCCACCCAGCTGTAAATGGGTACCTCGTAAGGATGGGAATGCCACACTAACTCGGTGCGCCTAGTGGCTGCAAGAGTTGTATGCTCCCCAGGGAGTTGAGATTGACAATACGATGTGCCGTTGAGATTGACATCCAGTGAACGAGGGAAAAACAAAGCGCCTTTGAGCAGCTGAGCTGAGCTGGATATCGGCGCTATACAAATGTTAGTATGTATGTATGTATGTATGACCATCGATCTACGCAATAGGGATACGATGACATGTAACCAAGCTTACATCAGCGAGCCTGACCACCCGATCCCGTTAGTCGCCTCCTTCGAGAAGCATGGGTTAGTGAAGATCAATTCTAACCCGGATCTTCACGGGTTCTATGTATATAATTTTCAAGTGTATAGATGTCCATAAAGGTAAAAATATGAATATATTTACGTTCGACATTACAAACTTACAAAACCAAGATTAAAGAATTAGGAATCACATCTGTGTAAACTCCGTACAGTGAAACGATTTATTTTGAAATATTACAGTGTTTAGTGAACAAAAGATCAATACTATTTCATCACATGTTCGAATGACTCATTTGTTTTAATGACAACCAAACCCAGAAAAACAGATTTAATTTTACATCAGAGATTAAAACTGCTACTTTAATTGATTATTGTCACAGCTGTGACGGTTCAAACATAAAATCAATCACTTGTATGAATTGCCATAATTGACCCGAGTGTGCTGTGTGATGCTGACCACGTGACCTCGTACCGACAAATCTATTGCGGTTTCCGGATCTAGTTTGCTGCGGGAAAGCCCTCCATTTGCGTCTGTTGACAAGTCTACTGACCAACAATATCAGCTGACCTCACGCAATTGGCAGAAAATCTAATAACAAGATTGAAAGATGTCGCGTCTGACAGTTCACGGGTTCAGTAAACAAAATGGCGTCCGCAATGTTGAGATAGGTACCGAAGCGTCTCACGGCGCTCACCGCAGAGATGTGAAAAGGTTACATCGTCAATAACGGCACCGGCAACGTGCAATTAGCAGCGTTGCGACGACATTGAGAAATAACCGTAGCTCTTGTCCCCAGCGGCTCTGGGTCCCTATGGTCAAACGGACTCTGTTTTGTCTGCCGGATGATAGTTGATTTTGTGATTAGTGACTCGTGTCTTTTCGTCTTCCTTGTCCAACACGGTCTGACCTGGTCTGACAGCTAGACTGGTTCAGGTGGGGCAACATTTTTGTAGGTGTTTAGTTGTAGATGTATTCTCTGTAGAGACCTAAGTCACTTTCACCAAAGAAGTAAACTTCTGCGGCCTTCATTGCTACGGGCGTCCCTGTCACGTGAAGGTAATTCACCGTCATGAAAGTGAAACATTGTTTGAGGCGACGGTTAACATGTTGAGCGGTTTAGGTTAGGTCTTAGCAGAAACAAGCTTTATGTAGTTTTATGTAGAAACAATCTTTTTGTTTAAGAGCGGATCCTTCTCTTGATATGTCGCAATCGATAATCATTATTCCGATCTTCAAAGGGTAAAACATGGGTTGCTGAAGATAATCATTATCCTGATCTTCACGGGGTAAAACATGGGTTGCTGAAGATAATCATTATCCCGATCTTCACGGGGTAAAACATGGGTTGCTGAAGATAATCATTATCCCGATCTTCAAAGGGTAAAACATGGGTTGCTGAAGATAATCATTATCCCCATCTTCACGGGGTAAAACATGGGTTGCTGAAGATAATCATTATCCCCATCTTCACGGGGTAAAACATGGGTTGCTGAAGATAATCATTATCCCGATCTTCACGGGGTAAAACATGGGTTGCTGAAGATAATCATTATCCCGATCTTCACGGGGTAAAACATGGGTTGCTGAAGATAATCATTATCCCCATCTTCACGGAGTAAAACATGGGTTGCTGAAGATAATCATTATCCCGATCTTCACGGGGTAAAACATGGGTTGCTGAAGATAATCATTATCCTGATCTTCACGGGGTAAAACATGGGTTGCTGAAGATAATCATTATCCTGATCTTCACGGTGTAAAACATGGGTTGCTGAAATAATCATTATCCCGATTTTCAAAGGGTAAAACATGGGTTGCTGAAATAATCATTATCCCGATCTTCATGGGGTAAAACAAGGGTTGCTGAAGATAATCATTATCCCGATTTGTCAAAGGGTAAAACATGGGTTGCTGAAGATAATCATTATCCCGACCTTCAAGGGGTAAAACATGGGTTGCTGAAGATAATCATTATCCCGATCTTCACGAGGTAAAACATGGGTTTGCTGAAGATAATCATTATCCCCATCTTCACGGGGTTAAACATGGGTTGCTGAAGATAATCATTATCCCGATCTTCAAGAGGTAAAAGCATGAGTTGTTGAAGATAATCATTATCCCGATTTTCAAAGGGTAAAACATGGGTTGCTGAAGATAATCATTATCCCGATCTTCACGAGGTAAAACATGGATTGCTGAAGATAATCATTATCCCGATCTTCAGGGTAAAACATGGGTTGCTGAAGATAATCATTATCCCGATCTTCACGAGGTAAAACATGGGTTGCTGAAGATAATCATTATCCCGATCTTCAAAGGGTAAAACATGGGTTGCTGAAGATAATCATTATCCCGATCTTCACGAGGTAAAACATGGGTTGTTGAAGATAATCATTATCCCGATTTTCAAAGGGTAAAACATGGGTTGCTGAAGATAATCATTATCCCGATGTTCATGGGGTAAAACATGGGTTGCTGAAGATAATCATTATCCCGATGTTCACGGGGTAAAACATGGGTTGCTGAAGATAATCATATCCCGATCTTCATGGGGTAAAACATGGGTTGCGGAAGATAATCATTATCCCGATCTTCAAAGGGTAAAACATGGGTTGCTGAAGACCAATTCCGACCCGGATCTACAAGGGGGGAAAGCGTGGGTTGTTGAAGACTAGTTCTAGTCCGGGTCTTCACGTGGTAAAAGCAAGGCCTAGGGTTGCTGAAGACCAATTCTGATCCGGACCTTCATGGGGTAAAAGCATGGGTTTCTGAAACCAATTCTAAACTGGATATTCACGTGGTAAAAGCATGCTAGGCTAAAGACAAATTCTAACATGATGCTTTACGGAAAATATGTGAGTTCCTTTTGGCATGTCCGGTCAACTTGCAGGGCAGATCGAGTTTCTCGGACCAGCTGAAAGTGGGTTGGATGGTCACACTGTAAAATAGCTGATTAAAATGTCATTCTACCATGACTTCAGCAAATACTAGATTGTGATTGGTTAATTAAAGTCATTCAGAGGTATATATAATCACGTTATATACCTCTGAATGAGCTATGGTAAATAGTTCGCTTATAAAATCTTAATAAGGCGGTTACGGTAGAAGGCTACTCGTTCGGTTTTAAATCAAATTTAGAGCTGTTATAATTCAGGTATATACCTTTGATTTTCCAACACAGTATGTTTATCTCCTAATTCCTCAGCAATCTGAATAGACAGCAGACCAAAATGGGCTCAAGTTGACAATATTTTCGATGACCAACTCTTCTTGTCCTGTAACTAACGACGTCAATAGTCAAGACCTTACACCGTGTGTCTATTAAGGAGTAATTGAAAACAGGCGCTTGTAAATCTGTGTGTAATTTAAAATAATGATTCAGATGTTTTTAAAAACTAGTTTCAAGATTTCAAGAAATACGATATGCCTCAGGCTTGATATGTTACCCTTCTGTCATTATAACAGTAGTTCGGGCGTTAAACATACGACGCTGCAGGCATTAAAAACAAATTAACTCTTCAGCCTCGCAATATCTCGACAAATAGTGCCAGCCCCTTCAGATACAGTCGATAGTACTTTTCATATCTCTAAAGTTATAGCGTCAGTTAGTGGTAAAACTGAACAGAATTTGTCTTCACGGTCGTTTTGTCTTCAATGGCCGCCGTTTTCTCTCCTGTTGACAAGAATTCAACTGAACTGTAGTCATTCTTGTTAGATTTGTCATGGAGGTTTATCAAGTTGGTGATTCTCAGCTGAAGACATCTCCCCTCCCTTGAGAGGATGTAATTACGCTTTCGGAACACTACAATGGTTTTCCGTCAATTTCCGGAGTCGACTGTTTTTAGCTGTTTTTCAGCTCCTGTCATCTCTGTCAAAGGATTTTGTGAACTAGGGGATGGTTTTAACTGATCATTTTTAACTGAATGTGTTACAAAGCATGTATTTCAGGTTTTTGTTGCATTTTAGCCTGCTGGACAGCATTAGGAGCTGATAACGTTTTTAAAGAGGAGTTAATTTGAAATTTCGAGGATGTGAAACATTTCAGTGATTTTAACATGATGCGTTGCGTGTTGGTGAGATTGAACTTTCATGTACATTATAAAACACTACCGCACTGACAGATAATTAAACCGCACTAAATGTGTCGCTGTGTGATGCTAGATTATATCGAGCGGTTGACGCGCAATGCATCACTGTTATTTTTTGTTTGTGTTATGAATATTGTAGAGATGCAATCTATAGAATGTCATTACCAACTTCTTGTTTTAAAGTTAAATCCTTTTTAAATTTGTTACCGCGCTGTGAATCGTTAGAAGGCGTTTCTAGAACAGCATTACTTCCAAAGTGGTGAGTGATGTGACCGACATGTTGTGTGATATGACCGATATGTTGTGTGATATGACCGACATGCTGTGTGATATGACCGACATGCTGTGTGATATGTCCGTGTGATATGTCCGACATTCTGTGTGATATGACCGTGTGATATGTCCGACATGCTGTGTGGTATGTCTGACATGCTGTGTGATATGACTGACATGCTGTGTGATATGTCCGATATGCCGTGTGGTATGACCGATATGTTGTGTGATATGTCCGACATGCTGTGTGATATGACCGTGTGATATGTCCGACATGCTGTGTGATATGTCCGACATGCTGTGTGATATGACTGTGTGATATGTCCGATATGTTGTGTGTTATGACCGACATGCTGTGTGATATGACTGACATGCTGTGTGATATGTCCGATATACTGTGTGATATGACCGACATGCTGTGTGATATGTCCGATATACTGTGTGATATGACCGACATGCTGTGTGATATGTCCGATATGCATCGTTTGAATATATTAAAACTACAAAATTTGTGTAGTTATCGGAAAATTACTGAGACTTGCTAATGGGTTTGACACCATCTCTCAATTATGTTTATTAATTCCGGGGCGTTTTTTCTCCCTTATTTCTAGACTTGGCATCTCTTTACCACAAAACCATCACATCACATAAACGATTGCTATAGTTAAGTCCATTTTGAATTTTAAACCTGCGAGACGTTTTCATGGTTTCTATCTGCATTTTCACCTCACAACATATTTATACACACACCTGAAATATGCAGCATATTTCAGTACTTTCGAAAACACGTAGTTCTAAAATACTCGTAACCATATTCTCAAAATATATTGTTGTCTGCAACAATGGCAGGCATTGCGGAAAAAGTAGTTTCTTGTCACGGCGGATGATTTTCAATATTCAAGGAAATGGGACAAAGAAAGTAGGGTTAAACATTAAATACGTTTTTTGAAGGTGAGCTTCAGAACGCCGTATATACACCAACGACCATAGGCTCGCGAACAGCAATAAGTGTGAACTTCACTCACCCCGCCACTGTCATAGATGTATTGTTTGCTGTGGACTGAGTGTGCAAGATCATTTTCGATTCATTAATGTTTAAATCTGCCAAGTTGATGTATGACAGGTGACGCCGCGTATGCCGAACCCCAACACCCATGTGTGGACCAGCCTCCCCATCTACATATTTTCCATCCACACGTTAGCACCATCGACACGCCTGTCCGAGCCGACGATACTTCATTCCGACACTTCTTCAGCATCACGCTATTCGTCTATCAACCCATCAACAGTTTTCACAGGCTGCGAGGTATTTTCCGTTGTCTGTCACTTCGGAAAAAAACGCACACGGCAAGGAGAGTCTTAAAATGTTGTTTTAACTGATTTCCACGTTCCCCCTTGACAGCAATTTCATTTGAATGAAATATTCAGATAATAGCTTGATCGGAGCTCTACATCAATACTAACACAGTTTTGGATGCGCTGGCGAGGCATAACGCCTACAGCACGAGTAAGGGTGGCGAAAGCAATGCGGATCTGGGGCTGGTATTGACGGCACTAAAGCCCTGATTATGGATACGTCTTCGCTGTGTTGAAGAATCCGAAGGAAATAATGCGCAGAAAGGTCAAGGAAGTAGATAGACCGACGTGGATAAAACTAAAAAAATCCACGAAGACATAAGCAAGCTGACAGGCATCATGTCCAATGGTTCTATTTTGAAAAAAACAAATATAAGATCTGTCTGGTTGCTTGCTAGGGCCATGTGAGAAGAGTATACGTCAGTGCTGCGGGGCTTCTGTCTGTACAGATAAGGTACGCCATACCACAGCAGATGCTGACCCTTCGCATTTTCAAACGAAGACAGACCAGACAGACATATTCAGATGAAGTTTGGCTTCTGAAATAGCTCTTGTTGATCTGAAATGTATTTTTTTCAATGGAAAAAAAGTTTCTGACGCTGCCAAAGATTCGAGGTAGGACTTACGGATGCGAATGTGGTTTTTCATGGTATCCGGATGTGGCTTCCCATGGTATCCGGATGTGGCTTCCCACGGCATCAGGGTGCTGATTCTCATGGCATCCGGATGTTGCTTCTCATGGTATCCGGATGTTGCTTCCCATGGCATCCGGGTGTGGCTTCTCATGGCATCCGGATGTGGATTCTCATGACATCCGGATGTGGATTCCCATGACATCCGGATGTGGCTTCCCATGGCATCCGGGTGCTGATTCTCATGGTATCCGGATGTGGCTTCCCATGGCATCCGGGTTCCATGACATGGATTCCATCCGGGCATCCATGGCATCCGGGTGTGGATTCTCATGGCATCCGGATGTGGATTTCCATGACATCCGGATGTTGATTCCCATGGCATCTGGGTGTGGACCTTCATCCCGTTGACCTTTTGATACAACCGATATATGATTCAAAGCGGTGTCGCTTCTCAGCTCTGGTCTTCTTTGGATTCTTTCAAGTTCAGCCAAAATCGTGCCTCTAATAAAATATAAAAATCGTGAATTCAACCATGAATTAACTGAGAGGTTCCTCCTCAAAGAAGGAATTGTTTACCACTGAAATCTTTTCTTGTGGACATTGCATGTTATGCATGTTATGATAGCGGTATAACTGTTCGGCAGGGAAATAAGATGGTCCGTGACCTTTGTGAATTGATCAAGCTTGGGGAACGTGGTCAAGTACTTGTAGATTGCTGTCTGGACTTGGCTGGAACTTAGCAATCAATCCTTGTATATAGAGACAATCCACTTTACTTTAATTAGTGCTTTAATGTTGTTTTATTGCCATATTAAATTAGTAAAGAAAACTTCTCTCTAACATACAGTGCAATAAAAATACAAATAAGTTGTCGTGTAGAAAATATACTCATGCCAATAATGGTTGTCACCTCCTTCAATTTTTTTAATTGGAGAGGGGTGGGGTGTGAGAGTGTATTGGGGTTGGGGTGGGGAGGGGGGACAACCCTTATTGGCATGACTTTAGCTTAAATACTTACAAAATGTGTTAAAGGAAGATAATGTACAGTAGACTATTCTTATAACGTACTGGTGAATATTTCTTACCGTTTGTTTTGGGGGTTGTATTGGCCATTTACGCAAACGAAGTACGGATGGAAGAAACTAAAATTACGTCATAACCGATGTTAACTGTAATCGATATGGGGGAATTAAACAACCACAATGGATGACGTAGATATGTTGTGGCTTTTAAAACCTGTAAAGAAATACGTTATTTATCATAGACACCGTAGGGTCGAAGTTAGTTGTGTCGACGTTACGGTTGTCAAGTACAATCTTGGTACGTGCTTGAATTTTCATTTAGTCTTAAGGTATAACATCGGGTGACTCGAAGTATTTATGTAGGCCCTTCAACTTCAACATAACGGTGTATGACTGCAATGTCTTTTGTAAAATACCAACTATACCAAAACTGTTGTATTTTTGTGTTCAGGCTATGTATTTAATGGAGTATAGTTGATCGCGAGACTTTACCAGACCAGTAACTGACCCTGCCACCCAGAAGGACAATCAAACGCTACTAGGAGTCTACACAGGATTTGAATATTAAGATTGTGATACTATCTGGTTTATAGAACCGTGTGCATGGGAATACTTTGATACATCCCCAAAAAGGGGGTTTTAACACGTTCACTGAACCGACCAAATGTGTGTGCTATTTGTTAACTTTGTCCATGAAAGGATAAATTAAGTCATGACAGCTGAGAAAAAATAATTACTACGTGTAATTGTTTACCGAATATACTTTCTATGAGAAAAACTGATATTTATATCAGAGAAGTCCTATATTTCGGCATTTGGAAAAAGCGAGCGCCATTGTTAATATCTGCAGTTAGACCCGGATACAATAAGAGTTACCGTTCTTGTTTGAAGTAGTCCTGTGTTCATACATTGAATGGAAGATGAAAAGGGCACGTCTTGTCACGGAATGACACGGGTTCGTCACGTCAAGAATTTCGTGGCGTATGCCGGAAGCAGACGAGATCCTAAATAACATGTTCTTGAAAGGGAGCGATTTTAAGTTACATGACTGAAAAAACGTTGAAAATATAGAATATATAAAGGACTTGTTACCTTTGTTTTTTTTAAGAATGTCGAATCTGCGCAGCAAATACGATTGTGTTTGCGTCCCACGTTCCACACTGCAGAATACCGAATACCATTTGAACAGACTCCCGAATACCGCGTACCAAAGTGACTTTACCGCCTTAACCCAGCAGGAATAACGATAAAGCACGGACAGCATGCTTGCGGGCGTCTCATAAACGTGACGTCATAACGGAATTGTAAATATATTTGTCTTTATACAACTATAGTAGATCATGTACGGAATTAACAGTATATAAAAATTACAAACATACTTATCACCCCATCCAAACCACACATCCCCATCCTCATCCCCTAGCTCTGAACAGCGCCTGACATGCCCCACTTACCGACAGGGCGGTATGAATATTGCCTTTGCTACCATGCCTGTCAGTGAATTGTCAGTTCCAATACGGTTCTCTACATCTACGGCAGATTAGCTCCCGGGCGTTCAATTTCAGGACATTGGTTTCTGAAACATCTGTGCCATGTTTCCATCACTGCTCTTTGATAACTGACATGAATATGCATGTTACTATTTGCACACGTCACTCCAAGTAACATTACCCGTCTCTCCAAGATGGAGGAGTGGATGAATGCCTCAGTCACAGCTCAACATCGTCAGTGCCCGCTAAAAGAAATGATTTCTTTTGTTTCTTTTTAATTAATTATCAAGCAGCTGTAAAATGTAATACATCTTTAGTAAAATTTAATTCAACATTAAAAAGCTCTGACTCCGAAATGTAACAAAATACATATCTTATCAGAGTATTTTTCAAGTAAACAAAACAGCCACGACGTGTCACATAAATATCGGACGAACTGCGTAGCCGGGGAGTTCTATTTAAACAACGTTTCTGACACCTACAATGTTTCATTATAATTGTTAACATCAATCGTCTCTGTGGGCTTGTCAAAGTCTAGATTTGAAGACTCCGCGACATGCGTCTTCGCCAGGGGGGAAAAAGAATGGCACTTAATTTTCTGGTAGTTTTCTTGAAAAATTGCAATTATCTTTACACCAGCGCTTCGGGTTTCACAAAATTGACTCATTATTCTCCCAGGCGAACAAAATCCAAGTACGGCCTGTGCTGTAAAGTTCCAGAATTTATGGCTGACTATTTTTCAGTCAAACTCCGCGAAGGTGGGTGGTATGAGAAAGCTCGTAATGGCCGTTTTCAGAAAATTCGGAAAAGTTATCAAGATTTCGCGTTTCATCCTACGAAAGGACCACCTGCATAAACTGATAGTAAGCGTGCTCTGTGACGTGACGCCAACTATAATGCCTCCCGCTAATGAGAACATATGGTTTCTTGGCATGCGCAGTATTTCCCTTATACACCATACGTTATCATACATGACGCTGATAAGCGACTTTCTGTTGGTTCTAACGTGTTTCCATACTTCACACACCTCATCCATCCCACTCCACAACGCAACACGTTGGCCCTAACGTGTCCCCATACTTCACAGACCTCATCCGTCCCACTGCTCACCGCCACAGGTTGGCCCTAACGTGTCCCCATACTTCACAGACCTCATCCATCCCACTGCTTACCGCCGCAGGTTGGTCCTAACGTGATTCCATACTTCACACACCTCATCCATCCCACTGCTCACCCCACAGGTTGGTCCTAACGTGTTTCCATATTTCACACACCTCACCCATCCCACTGCTCACTCGACAGGTTGGTCCTAACGTGTTTCCATACTTCACACACCTCATCCATCCCACTGCTCACCCCACAGGTTGGTCCTAACGTGTTTCCATATTTCACACACCTCACCCATCCCACTGCTCACTCGACAGGTTGGCCCAAACGTGTTTCCATATTTCACAGACCTCACCCATCCCACTGCTCACCCCACAGGTTGGTCCTAACGTGTTTCCATATTTCACACACATCACCCATCCCACTGCTCACCCCACAGGTTGGTCCTAACGTGTTTCCATACTTCATACACCTCACCCATCCCACACCTCACAGGTTGAGCCTCGTTAATTTCCATTCATCTCAGTAATACATAATACCCCAAATGGTGTCGCCGATCTTGTATAGTCGTCCAATTACCAACGGACGTCCGTACATCCATCAGTCTGCCAGTGTGCGCTGTCATGGCGGAGGTGCCCTCAGAGATCAATGCTACCGATCATAGTTGATCGATCTTCTAACATACCGCTCTTCATTGCGCCGCTAGGTGGTGTGCACTCACTCTGCTTGTTTCTCCAAACAAAACATCACAAAGAAGTTCTATGGTAACAAATGATAGAGGTTAAAAGGAGATCATTTTTTAGCAATTTTGTTACGAGCCCCCTAGAACAACTGCCAATCGACTGTCCTAGTTAAACGGATGTGTTGTTTATAATGTATAAGGTTTGATCTTGACTGGACATACAACAGTAGGCGAAATCAATACCAAATATAATTATGATATTCAGAAAGATTAAATTGATAGCGTTGCCACAACTGGCTGCTCTCGGTCTCCCATCCCTGTTTTGGGTAGCTACCAAGGTATTAATTACGGATCGTTCACAACAGTAACCTTCTACAGCATTTGACGTTAAACAGTTAAATTCAGAAATGCGTACCATCATTTTCCATGTTCTATTTTCACCAGTATTGTCACAGTTTGACGTTTTTCTATTGAGTGAGTTTGGTTATACGCCGCTGTGAACGGTATTCCTGTATTATAGCACGTCGAGTAAGCTAAACGTTAGAGAAAATGGGAGAAAATGTACACATCTCGAAATTATTATTATGATTATTATTTTGAAACCCACGAGATCGGGAATGGTACTGACAAACCAAGAAATATAATCAGGATTCGAACCTGCGATCACCGGTTTCTGGCTCGCTCAAGCGACGCGAAGCGAAATGCGGTGCCAGGAATGGAACGAACGTCAGTGGCTAAAGGGTGGCACGTGGTGCAGTGCACATTTCGCTGACCACATATCTGGCGACGTAAAGCGACGTTGGTCACCGAGGGAGTAGCTGGACTGACACTTTTTGACATCTTGACAAGACAGTTTTCCGGGGTTTGGTCCTGCTCCGCACAGGATCACATGTTGTGTCTCCTCATGCTGTTGTCCGAGCAGTGAATGGGTACCTAGTAGGTTGTTACATAACGTTCTATGGGGTTGTACAGTCCCTAAGGAGCTGAGACGGAAACACGAGTTAACACTGATCCTTCGACAGGGGCCGTAATGACGTCAGCTGTTTGAGCATGCGTCGATGGATGGCTAAGACCATTTATTGTCATAATATTGATAATTATTGTCATCGTTGTGGTTGTGGTTGTTTGTTGTTATGGAGCGCAACAAGAGTGTGTGGATTGACGCTTAGTGAGTGAGTGAGGATGCTTTTACGCCGCTTTTAGCAATATTCCAGCAACAGCACATCGGAGGACACCAGAAATGGGCTTCACACATAGTACCCATGTGGGGAATGGAACCCGGGTCTTCGGCGTGACGAGCGGACGCTTTAACCACTAGGCTACCCAAACGCCCTGTTTTGTCCCTGAATATACTTTTGATAGAAACAGATAGACACATATAAATTGAAAAGAAGGCCCAGTAAGATGGGAGATTCAGAACATGAGGACTGACTAACTGACTGAGTTTAGTTTTACGCCGCTTTTAGCAATATTCCAGCAATATCACGGCGGGGGACACTAGAAATGGGCTTCACACATTGTGCCCATGTGGGGAATCGAACCCGGGTCTTCGGCGCGACGAGCCAACGCTTTAACCACTAGGCTACCCCCACCGCCCCTTCAGAACATGAGGAAATCTAGACTTACTTCGTTTAGGGCTTTGGCACTGCAGGGAGGGCTAGACAGTAAGGAAAATAATATGGTTCAGGGACTGTGAGACAAACTACCGGCGTCTGCTGGTATAGAGTCCAGCAGGGCAAAATCCATCACTCGTTGATTGTGAGGTTTTAAATAATCCCGTCTACGTCAATCAAGTAAAACATGAAACCAGATATGAAATCGTGTATATAATATAACCCTGGAGGAACAGGTTTGATGTCATGGAAAGGCGATATGTTCACCCCAGGAAGCAAGGCTGGTGGTTGTTTGTAATCAGATCCGTTACAGGTGAGGGGTCCATTGAGCGCCCACAGCCCGCCACGTTCACGTAATATCAAGTATACAAAGGACTTGCTTGTAAATAAATTCTCCAAGGTTGGACTGAATTATATTTTGATTTTGCAGTAATGCGTGTCCTCTCAACCGGGGGATTGTGCAAACAGTGGAAATGTTGCTTGGTCTGAAATTATCGTAGAAGTGGTGAGGGTTACTGCTGTTTTATGAACTTCAGTCCAATTCTGAATTTCATTAAATTCTCTCACACCTGTGCCTAGGTACTGCGTCTAAGAAAGAGTAACGCTTAGTTTCTATATATATTATAGTTTTGATAGTAACAAATAAATCCATTTCAATTGAAAAAGAGCCAATGTGAGATGGGAAATCCTGAACCTGAAGAAATCTAGACTTGCTTAATTTAGGGCGTTAGCATTGCAGAGAGGGCTTGGCAGTAGGGAAAATAATATGGTTCAGGGACTGTGTAACCTGAGGAAATCTAGACTTGCTTCATTTAGGGCTTTAGCATTGCAGAGAGGGCTAGGCTGTAGGGGAAACAATGTGGTTCAGGGACTGTGTGAAACAATGTGGTTCAGGGACTGTGTGACCTGAGGAAATCTAGACTTGCTTCATTTAGGGCTTTAGCATTGCAGAGAGGGCTAGGCTGTAGGGGAAACAATGTGGTTCAGGGACTGTGAGACTGACTACTTCTGAGACATCACGGTCGCCCCACGTCTCTCCTCTCAGTATAGTCCTCCTTCTCACTCAGTATAGTGCTCCTTCTGAGACATCACGGTCGCCCCACGTCTCTCCTGTCAGTATAGTGCTCCTTCTGAGACATCACGGTCGCCCCACGTCTCTCCTCTCAGTATAGTGCTCCTTCTGAGACATCACGGTCGCTCTCTGTCTCTCCCCACGTCTCTCCTGTCAGTATAGTGCTCCTTCTGAGACATCACGGTCGCCCCACGTCTCTCCTCTCAGTATAGTGCTCCTTCTGAGACATCACGGTCGCCCAACGTCTCTCCTCTCAGTATAGTGCTCTTCTGAGACATCACGGTCGCCCCGTCTCTCTCTCCTGTCAGTCGCCCCATAGTGCTCCTTCTGAGACATCACGGTCGCCCCACGTCTCTCCTCCTCACGACATCACGGTCGCCCCACGTCTCTCCTCTCAGTATAGTGCTCCTTCTGAGACATCACGGTCGCCCCATCGCCCTCCTTCTCTCAGTATAGTGCTCCTTCTGAGACATCACGGTCGCCCCACGTCTCTCCTCTCAGTATAGTGCTCCTTCTGAGACATCACGGTCGCCCCACGTCTCTCCTGTCAGTATAGTGCTCCTTCTGAGACATCACGGTCGCCCCACGTCTCTCCCTGTCAGTATAGTGCTCCTTCTGAGACATCACGGTCGACATCACGGTCTCTCTCAGTATAGTCTCCTTCTGAGACATCACGGTCGCCCCACGTCTCTCCTCAGTATAGTGAGACATCACGGTCGCCCCACGTCTCTCCTCTCAGTATAGTCCTCCTTCTGAGACATCACGGTCGCCCCACGTCTCTCCTGTCAGTATAGTGCTCCTTCTGAGACATCACGGTCGCCCCACGTCTCTCCTCTCAGTATAGTGCTCCTTCTGAGACATCACGGTCGCCCCACGTCTCTCCTCTCAGTATAGTGCTCCTTCTGAGACATCACGGTCGCCCCACGTCTCTCCTCTCAGTATAGTGCTCCTTCTGAGACATCACGGTCGCCCCATCAGTGTGCTCCTTCTGAGACATCACGGTCGCCCCACGTCTCTCCTCTCAGTATAGTGCTCCTTCTGAGACATCACGGTCGCCCCACGTCTCTCCTCTCAGTATAGTGCTCCTTCTGAGACATCACGGTCTCCCTGAGACATCACGGTCGTCTCTCCTCTCAGTATAGTGCTCCTTCTGAGACATCACGGTCGCCCCACGTCTCTCTCCTCTCAGTATAGTGCTCCTTCTGAGACATCACGGTCGCCCCACGTCTCTCCTCTCAGTATAGTGCTCCTTCTGAGACATCACGGTCGCTCCCACGTCTCTCCTCTCAGTATAGTCTGAGACTCCTTCTGAGACATCACGGTCGCCCCACGTCCCTCTCTCCTCTCTCAGTATAGTGCTCCTTCTGAGACATCACGGTCGCCCCGTCCTCCCTCTCCTCTCAGTATAGTGCTCCTTCTGAGACATCACGGTCGCCCCAGTGCTCCTTCTGAGACATCACGGTCTCTCCTCTGTCAGTATAGTGCTCCTTCTGAGACATCACGGTCGCCCCCACGTCTCTCCTCTCAGTATAGTGCTCCTTCTGAGACATCACGGTCGCCCCACGTCTCTCCTCTCAGTATAGTGCTCCTTCTGAGACATCACGGTCGCCCCACGTCTCTCTCCCTCAGTATAGTGCTCCTTCTGAGACATCACAGTCGCCCCAGTATAGTGCTCCTTCTGAGACATCTCCTCTCTCTCAGTATAGTGCTCCTTCTGAGACATCACGGTCGCCCCACGTCTCTCCACGTATAGTCTCCCTCTCAGTATAGTATAGTCCTTCTGAGACATCACGGTCGCCCCACGTCTCTCCTCTCAGTATAGTGCTCCTTCTGAGACATCACGGTCGCCCCCACGTCTCTCCTCTCAGTATAGTGCTCCTTCTGAGACATCACGGTCGCCCCACGTCTCTCCCTCTCAGTATAGTGCTCCTTCTGAGACATCACGGTCGCCCCACGTCTCTCCCTCCTCAGTATAGTGCTCCTTCTGAGACATCACGGTCGCCCCACGTCTCTCCTCTCAGTATAGTGCTCCTTCTGAGACATCACGGTCGCCCCACGTCTCTCCTCTCTCAGTATAGTGCTCCTTCTGAGACATCACGGTCGCCCCCCCACGTCTCTCCTCTCAGTATAGTGCTCCTTCTGAGACATCACATCACGGTCGCCCCACTCTCCTCTCCTCCTCCTCAGTATAGTGCTCCTTCTGAGACATCACGGTCGCCCCACGTCTCTCCCTCTCAGTATAGTGCCCTTCTGAGACATCACGGTCGCGGTCTGTACGTCTCTCCTCTCAGTATAGTGCTCCTTCTGAGACATCACGGTCGCCCCACTCTCCTCTCAGTATAGTGCTCCTTCTGAGACATCACGGTCGCCCCACGTCTCTCCTCTCAGTATAGTGCTCCTTCTGAGACATCACGGTCGCCCCACGTCTCTCCTGTCAGTATAGTGCTCCTCAGTATAGTGCTCCTTCTCCTTCTGAGACATCACGGTCGCCCCACGTCTCCTCCTGTCAGTATAGTGCTCCTTCTGAGACATCACGGTCGCCCCACGTCTCTCCTGTCAGTATAGTGCTCCTTCTGAGACATCACGCCCCACGTCGCTTCCCACGTCTCTCCTCTCAGTATAGTGCTCCTTCTGAGACATCACGGTCGCCCCACGTCTCTCCTCTCAGTCAGTATAGTGCTCCTTCTGAGACATCACGGTCGCCCCACGTCTCTCCTGTCAGTATAGTGCTCCTTCTGAGACATCACGGTCGCCCTCACGTCTCTCCTCTCAGTATAGTGCTCTCCTCCTGTGTGACATCACGGTCGCCCACAGGACATCACGGTCGCCCCACGTCTCTCCTGTCAGTATAGTGCTCCTTCTGAGACATCACGGTCGCCCCACGTCTCTCCTCTCAGTATAGTGCTCCTTCTGAGACATCACGGTCGCCCCACGTCTCTCCTCTCAGTATAGTCCTCCCTTCTGAGACATCACGGTCGCCCCCACTCTCTCTCTCTCAGTATAGTGTCTCCTTCTGAGACATCACGGTCGCCCCACGTCTCTCCTCTCAGTATAGTGCTCCTTCTGAGACATCACGGTCGCCCCACGTCTCTCCTCTCAGTATAGTCTGATCCTCCTTCCATCACGGTCTCTCCTCTCAGTATAGTGCTCCTTCTGAGACATCACGGTCGCCCCACGTCTCTCGTCTCTCCTCTCAGTATAGTGCTCCTTCTGAGACATCACGGTCGCCCACGTCTCTCCTCTCAGTATAGTATAGTCAGTATAGTGCTCCTTCTGAGACATCACGGTCGCCCCCACGTCTCTCGTCTCTCCTCTCAGTATAGTGCTCCTTCTGAGACATCACGGTCGCCCCACGTCTCTCCTCTCAGTATAGTGCTCCTTCTGAGACATCACAGTCGCCCCACGTCTCTCCTCTCAGTATAGTGCTCCTTCTGAGACATCACGGTCGCCCCACGTCTCTCCTCTCAGTATAGTGCTCCTTCTGAGACATCACGGTCGCCCACGTCTCTCCTCTCAGTATAGTCCTCCTTCTGAGACATCACGGTCGCCCCACGTCTCTCCCTCTCTCAGTATAGTGCTCCTTCTGAGACATCACTGGTCATCACCCACGTCTCTCCTCTCAGTATAGTGCTCCTTCTGAGACATCACGGTCCCCCACGTCTCTCTCTCCTCTCAGTATAGTCTCTCCTTCTGAGACATCACGGTCGCCCCACGTCTCTCCTCTCAGTATAGTGCTCCTTCTGAGACATCACGGTCGCCCCACGTCTCTCCTCTCAGTATAGTGCTCCTTCTGAGACATCACGGTCGCCCCACGTCTCTCCCTCCTCAGTATAGTGCTCCTTCTGAGACATCACGGTCGCCCCACGTCTCTCCTCTCAGTAGTGCTCCTTCTGAGACATCACTTCTGAGACATCACGGTCGCCCCACGTCTCTCCTCTCAGTATAGTGCTCCTTCTGAGACATCACGGTCGCCCCCACGTCTCTCCTCTCAGTATAGTCCTCCTTCTGAGACATCACGGTCGCCCCACGTCTCTCCTCGTCTCTCCTCAGTATAGTGCTCCAGTATAGTCCTTCTCTGAGACATCACGGTCGCCCCACGTCTCTCCTCTCAGTATAGTCCTCCTTCTGAGACATCACGGTCGCCCCACGTCTCTCCTCTCAGTATAGTGCTCCTTCTGAGACATCACGGTCGCCCCACGTCTCTCCTCTCAGTATAGTGCTCCTTCTGAGACATCACGGTCGCCCCACGTCTCTCCTCTCAGTATAGTGCTCCTTCTGAGACATCACGGTCGCCCCACGTCTCTCCTGTCAGTATAGTGCTCCTTCTGAGACATCACGGTCGCCCCCGCTCCGTCCTCAGTATAGTGCTCCTTCTGAGACATCACGGTCGTTCCACGTCTCGATTTAAATATGGATGCCGCGTGACCTTTATCCAATATTAGGAAATCCCTACATCATCGACTGGGTCGGTGTGTCTTTTCGTGGTTTACTTTCACAGGAAACCAAGCAAATAACATAACTAAATTAGTTATGCTTTAGCTATATGTTTCAATGAGTAAACTGCAAAATCCAAGTACATTCAACAGGTTAAATTTTCAAAAGCGACCCAAGGAGTTGACTTTTTAGATGTTAGCGTCATGTTGCACCAACTGATTTAGTTATTTCAGTAGATCCGCAAGCCAGGGTAGACCAAACTGACACTGTCACCCCTAACCTGCCTAGACCAAAGGGACACTGTCACCCCTAACCCGCCTAGACCAAAGGGACACTGTCACCCCTAACCCGCCTAGACCAAAGGGACACTGTCACCCCTAACCTGCCTAGAACAAAGGGACACTTCTGACCAGCGTCAATTCTGACCAGACGGACACTGTCATTCCTAAACAGACGGACACTGTCTTCCCTGTCTAGACCAAACGGACACTGTCATCCCTGAACAGACGGACACTGTCATCCCTGAACAGACGGACACTGCCATTTCTGACCAGACGGACACTGTCATTCCTAAACAGACGGACGCTCTCTTCCCTGCCTAGACCAAACGGACACTGTCATCCCTGAACAGATGGACACTGTCTTCCCTGTCTAGACCAGACGGACACTGTCATTCCTGAAACAGACAGACACCTTCATTCCCTAGACCAACACTGCCTGCCCTGCCTAGACCAAACGGACACTGTAATCCCTGAACAGACGGACACTGTCATCCCTAACCAGATGGACACTGTCATCCCTGAACAGACGGACACTGCCATCTCTGAACAGACGGACACTGTCATCCCTGAACAGACGGACATTGCCATCTCTGAACAGACTGACACTGTCATCCCTGAACAGACGGACACTGTCATCCCTGAACACACTGACACTGTCATCCCGAAACAGACGGACACTGCCATCTCTGAACAGACGGACACTGTCATCCCTGAACAGACGGACATTGCCATCTCTGAACAGACTGACACTGTCATCCCTGAACAGACGGACACTGTCATCCCTGAACAGACTGACACTGTCATCCCTGAACAGACGGACACTGCCATCCCTGACCACATTCCTGACCATACTGAAGCTGTAATCCCTAACCAGATGGACACTATCATCCCAGAGCAAACGGACACTGTCATCCCAAAAGGACCAGACACCAACAGTACTTACAAGACAAAAATAACCCCAGTCCCCGATATATGGGCCTGTTTTTAGTACAGTAACAACCCCTGTATGAACTAATCATCTATGTAACTCCCTTCACTTTAATCCGCGTCTCCTCTGCTTATACCGCCTCCCGTGTTATACAGCTTACCTAATTTCCATTCATTTCCGACGAGTGCTCCGCGTCAAGCCCGGCACTGCTGGCGAGCTCACTATAGAGCCACTGCTAGCCATCCGAACGATTTATCTGTTTGTGTCCGCTTCCGTAGCAACGGGAGATGATGTGGAACCACTGATGCTCGATACAGGTAGGCTTGGTTCATTTAGCAGCATCTGTACCTGGCTTAACGTTGTCTTACTGAAGGGCCGACACCGTCGTGCAACATCGTGCACGACATTGTTAAGCGCGACAGTATGCTGTTTACTTATCAATTTCGAAATTAACAATAATTTTTATGAGAATATTCTCTCTTGAAGCGGGTACTACCGGTGAGGCAGAACAAGCTTACAATGTTCACAAACACCCGGTGTCATTGCCGATTTTGTGATATATTGATATAATTTTCACAAATGATTTTTGCCTTTCACTCCGACGCAATTTGTTTCTGTGGACAATCGAGACTGGTTATTGTCTGGCATCTACGTTATGGTTACTATCATTATAAAACGTTCAACGTCACATCGTTTCATTACAGTCTATTAGTATTGTGCTTTGATGTATATTTTCAATGGTTGTCCATTATCGATCAATCTCGTGCAGACGAATGCATTTGTAAAGTAATATACAGAATATAAAATTACAAGATAAAAAGTACATAAAGAGATATATATTATTCCTCGCTTTGTTTAATTGACAACAGGTTTGACAGATGTCGCAATATTTTATGCATCATGAAAAAGTTTAATTTGCCATTTTCAGATATTTAGTTTTGTTTCTAGTGAGGGAACACATGTATTGATTTGAGTTGTTGTAGACGCCATAGAACTGCAATACTGTTTGTTGTTTAACGTCGAACTTGGTAGCTAATCGAGTCTAGACCAAACAGCCTAGTGATTGTTACACAACGACTGACACTGACGACAAAAAATCAGCAAGGTCCGTTAATTTACCTCTGATGTTCCAAGAGTCCCATTCCAACTTGGGATCTCAAAAGGCGATCTGCACTGTCAAATGTTCATAGCCTCGGTGAGCGACCCATGCTTGTTACCCGTGGATCCGGTTAGAATTTGGTCTAAAGCAATCCATGCTTGTCAACTGTGCAGATCCAGGTTAGAATTAGTCTAAGGCAACCCATGCTTGTCACCCGTGACGATCCGGGTCAGAATTGGTCTGAACCAACCCATGCTTGTCACCCGTGACGATCCGGGTCAGAATTGGTCTCAACCAACCCATGCTTCTCACCCGTGACGATCCGGGTCAGAATTGGTCTGAACCAACCCATGCTTGTCACCCGTGACGATCCGGGTCAGAATTGGTCTGAACCAACATATGCTTGTCACCCGTGAAGATCCGGGTCAGAATTGGTCTGAACCAACATATGCTTGTCACCCGTGACGATCCAGGCAAGAACTGCCCCACCCACACCACACGAAAGAACAGTATTTCCCCAATTGAACAATGTTAATAAACAAACGTATCATCCGATTCCCTATGGCCAACGTTTTGAAATGTACGAATCATTTGACCGCCAAATTTCCATTTGTTTTACAGGTCATGAAAGACAAGAAAATTTTCAGAATATAAATAAATATTACAAAGGCGTGTAAATAGATATGACGTTGAGGCAACCCAGCCGCCCCTGAGATTAATGAGTGAGTGAGTACAGTTTTACGCCGCTTTTAGCAATATTCCAGCAATATCACGACAGGTGACACCAGAAATGGGCTTCCCACATTGTACCATGTGGGGAATCGAACCCGGATCTTCGGCGAAGCGAGCGAACGCTTCAACCACTAGGCTATCCCACAGCCCTGAGTTTAATGAAGTTAAATATCGTCATATTTCCAATCTATTTCACATGGTTTGACTGATCATTGATGCCTGCGTATTGTCGTGGAAGGTAATAGAATGACAAGCAACCCTCTGATTTGGTTGCGGCGTAAAACTAAACTCACTCACTCACTCTGATTTGGTTTGTGTTTCTCAAATCATTCCAAAAGTACAGGTGCCATTTGATCTCATACATAGCAAACGTGCGCAAAACATTTGAAACCGTACAATTCCTAATAATTTCTGGATCTCGAAATTTAATGGATTTAATTATGGCAACCAACTGGATCGGATGGTCCCGAAGGCTCGCTGACTTGGTTGACACATGTCATCGCATCCGATTTGCGTGGATCGATGCTCATGATGCTGATCACTGGATTCTTTGTGTAAATGATCGATCGATCGTACCTCCAATCAGCCGAGTCACCGCGCCTTACGATCCGGTGTCCTCCCACTTTGCCAGTTTCATTGTCAAGCAATTAATTAAAATTAATGGTGCAACAAAGGGGATTAATAGGGGATTAAAAACTCAAGTCAGTTCAACACTAAACCAATTTATTTCATTTTACAAAATTTACAAAAAATATAAACAAATATACATATATAAATAAATTATACATATCTATAGTCATGTAATTTTTCTGTAACGTATTCATCAGTTCAAGCAGATAATTAGTGTTAGTTGAGTTACAGATAAATAAATGAAACATGTATAACTTATAATCATGTAATGTCATTTTAATCAAATACAAACACAATACAAATATTTAAAATCCCACTAGTGGAACACAGCATCCCCATACTGGATGATGGTAGAAAGTCCATTTTGAAGCCGCCGCATTTCAGCCCCAAGCCTCTCTTCAAGTTGTCGGTATTTCTTCTTTCTGGGTTTGATACAGGCACTAGCAGCAAGCTGTTTCAATGTTACTTCGAAATAGGGCTGTTCTTGCTTTATGAAATTGATAATTGAAGCTGCAAGTTGTGAACACTTATCATTGACTAAAATTGTTTTGCATGTGGTGAACACTGTTCATGGATCACCACGCTCAGAAATTGGCAGTAACCAACCAGACATGGCCTTGCTAATTAGGGTGTTAATTATAATCCGATATTCGTTAACTGTGGTCCAATTAACTACTCGCAAAGTGGGAGTGAATCTTACGATCCGATCCATTAAATCGCCATCACAACAAACTTCCTGGTTGCCCTTTCTGACCCGGAAGCTCCGTGTCATATAAAAGCGGCATTGTGGGTAGAGGAACGCCAGAACGGAATTGTAACAGATTGTTAAAAATTCGAAATAATATTTTCACCTGTTAAAGTGAAATCCCCCCAAGTTTTACATCAGATGTTGCGTTGCAAAGACCCCATTGAACACCCAGCATGAGCAAACATGCATGCAGCTTTTAACGATCCCCTTAATTGCGGGACAGCTAAAAGCATTTTGTAAAGTGCTAATCCATTGTTAGCATGCAAATGCACGTTTCGTTTTCTGTAATGATATTTTACATGAAACCTTGTACTTAATGCTTTTTACCAAAGCGACACTTATTCTGAACGCATATGCACACACGCTGCGCTTAAATGGCGATTTCATTTAGATCGAGTACGTTCTCTTGGTATGAGGAATCCGATTGAAAACGACATCTGATAAGGTTTTGTGTGGCCCGACAGTTTGTGTCGATCAAATTTTACTTTTACAGTGGTGAGTAAAAATGTCATCGTTATGAGTCCTTGACATCGAACACAACTTCACGTTCTGTTCGACCGTGCAACGCTACCGTTTGAGTGAGTGAGTGAGTGAGGTGGAATTGACTCCGCTCTTAGCAATATTCCAGCATATTAGCCCCGTAAAGCCATAGTCACTCGTTTTCGTTATATCCACTAAATATTTACATGAATATAGATGGATTGAGTGAGTGAGTCTATTTTACGCCGTTATTAAAGCCGTGTAAATAGATATGACGTTGAGGCAACCCCACCGCCCCTGAGATTAATGAGTGAGTATAGTTTTACGCCGCTTTTAGCAATATTCCTGCAATATCACGGCGGGGAACACCAGAAATGGGCTTCACACATTGTACCCATGTGGGAAATCGAACCCGGGCCAACGTCGCTAGGCTACCCAACCGCCCCGAATACAGTTTGAAGTAATCGCGAAGCAGTATATCTCCTTTGAAATACACAATGCCATTTTAGAAAGTGGTCAGATGTAACATATGTTATATTTGGGATTACACTTTCTTAGTAAAGTACAGATTCTAGTACTTTTGGGGTTGAGTCCCATCCGGGATTCGAACCCACACCCTCAGAGTGAGGCACCTATAGCTAATCGCCAGCACACAAAGTCACACAAAAATGGAAGTCGGACAACTGGTAGTCTAGGTTCGAATCCCTGATGGGACTCAACTCCCAAAGTACAAGAATCTGTATTTTACTAAGAAAGTGTAATCCCAAATATAACATTTGTTACATCTGACCACTTTCTAAAATGGCATTGTGTATTTCATAGCTTTCGGCCGTGGGAGCCGTGCCAATTAACACTTATCAGAGGGGTACACAAAGTCCGTAGTCTAGACTACCAGTTGTCCGACTTCCATTTTTGTGGAAGCCGCGGTGGCTGAGCGGTCTAGGCGTCTGACTTTGTGTGCTGGCGATTAGGTGCCTGACTCTGAGGGTGTGGGTTCGAATCCCGGATGGGACTCAACCCCAAAAGTACTAGAACCTGTACTTTACAAAGAAAGTGTAATCCCAAATATAACATATGTTACATTACATCTCCTTGTCGCCGACTAACGGTATACATATCCCACCTACACAACAACGCTTTATTCCCGTGTTGTCGCGCTACCAGCAGTGCAGTCTGTCGTGTCCTATTATAAACGTCCCATTATAATATAGATAACCAGTTTACATATTGTAGCAGATATTATCATTCATCAGAGGAAAACAGGCTATCGACGGGAAAAAAAGCTTTTCAACAAAATGGAAAACATACAAATGTATATGCATAATGTCACATGCTTCAAACGGTGTCTGATCGCGAGGACAAAAACGTACACAACCACGTGTAACATATGGTATTGGTGTTTCGTTCAGTAAAGCGGTACAAAACGTCACGAGTGAAATTAACATGACAGTTACTGTGTTCATTTCCAGTGAACGAGTCTAGTTGCTATCAGCCATATGTCAGTATATGTGGTGTATGGTGTTATATCCTGAATACGTTTGCAGATTGTTTGACGTTTGGATTAAAACTGCTTCAAAACCAAGTGAGTATCTTAAGGTGTTAATGTTCATAATCTTTAACAAACGTCAGCTCTCTCCTTTTTATTATTATATGGGTATGTACATATCGCCATAGTCCATCTCATACACATGCATGCTCAAGGTGCTTTTTTTCTCTCGATCATTGCATGTCAACCACAACGGCACATCGTATTTTTTCAATCTCAACTCCCTGGGGATCATACAACTCGTGCAGCCATAGGTGCATCAAGTTAATGTGGCTTTCCCATCCTTTCGATGTATCCATACACACGTGGGTCGACTGGGACACATACTCACAATACTTTGTCCAAGTTTACTGCACGTTGCTGTACCCGCACTAGGTGTTTGCACGTATTCATGTGGCCACCATCTGGTCATATACCAACGGATTCGTGGAATCTTTTAAGTGCACAGGGTTGTGTACTGTACACTAGGGGTTGTGACAACACTGAAAGAGTCTGTACACAAAGTTGGCTCCGAGGTTTTACACCCTTAACGTCCTTGCGTAATGACTGACTGACTGAGTTTGGTTTTACACCGCTTTCAGCAATATTCCAGCAACATCACGGAGGGGGACACCAGAAATGGGCTTCACACATTGTACCCATGTGGGGATTCGAACCCGGGTCATCGGCGTGACGAGCCAACGCTTTAACCATTAGGCTACCCCACCGCCCCTTGCGTGATGAAGTAGGGTTAGTTTCCAAGACACTTGTTGTTCTGGTGATGCAACATTAATATGAACTGTTTCTGTTTTGTATTTGTTTTTTAAAGAATATGTCGACGCTGAAGGTTTTACATTGTCACCGGTCTCGTGTCTGCTGTTAAATAGACAACTAAGGCGCTCCAATCAGTAAGATCCTAGGTGCCTAGGTTTTATCGAATGCCATCTCATTAATTAGACATTTGAGGAGTCTCATGTTGCCAGCAGCTTCAGTGCTATCACTTTGGAGCACTTTGCGTTGATGGATGATCCAGACTGACTGGATGCTTGAAGCTGAGGAGACTGCGACACGTGTACAGCGCCACCTACCGAGTGTTGTGACCGTTCTATTTCCCGTTCTTTACAGGGCGAATTCTGATACATTAGTTTGTGGTGGGATGACATATCACCATTTAATATACGAGAGCGGTTTGTAACGAGAGTAGTTTGTAACGCGTTCATTGATGATGTAATGTCAACGTATTATTTAGTTCGAGAAATCGATTTTTAATTCATTGGTTGGCTGCATGTTTTTTTTCCGTGTAACATTTAGTAAAGGAAAATAGAATAATTTCTAATGAGAAGGATGGATGTATGAAAGTGAACATCATTTCGTTCACGGCAAAGATTTCCGACTGGGTTTGGTTCTTAATGTTTGCGCAACATTTGTTTAACGTCAAAGTTTTCTTACGTGCTGTTTAGTTTAGCCAACATGCGTATAGCGACCAGCAGTTATACCACACTAAACTTCAGTTCGTTTGTCACCAAATGCGAACTATGAATTTCAAAATAACTAAAAAATGGGAATAATCTATTTAATGTCAATAAGGCACATGGCAATGATTACCTGGTTTCGTTATAACCGACCCGTGAAGATCCAGGTTAGAATTGATCTTCAGTAACCCCTGCTTGTCGTAAGACGCGACTGACGGGATCGGATGGTCAATTGAGTAGATCGATGCCCATGCTGTCGATCACTGTATTGTCTGTTCCAGATTCGATTATTTACAGACCGCCGTCATATACCTGTAATATTGCTGAGTGCGGCGTAAAACTAAACTCAATCAATCAATCCTTATAACCGTAGTTTTCGGTACTTAATATCTACGCATCATTTAGTTCAAGAAACAATGATTCCCATGAGCTTGGCTGCTTGTTAAATTATATTTTGTGTCTTGTGTGTGATCTAACGTATTCTGACATCATGCATTGGTGCTCATAATATCGATCACTAGATCTTCTGTCCGGATTCTAATACAGTATACTACCGTTATAACGAACTAAAAAGGACTACTGATTCGAGTTCGTTAAAACCATAGTTCGTTATACACAGTGACATTTTTAATGAAATGTACAGCAACTCGCCGAGACCAAAGAACTGTTCGTTATATTCCTGTTCGTAATGAACATAAATTTCTGTAATTAACACGCTAGCTAGTTTTTACCGAGTTACATGTTAAACAAGCAAATAGCAAACAAAACTGCCAAAGTTGTTTTCCTTTTAGTTTCATTACATATCAGTATTTATGTTTTACGATAATCAGTTAAAGGAATTTAACAGACGAGTGGGTATTTTTATGGTCCAGATGCTCAACTTCTGTGCTCTTTTCAGAACAAACTTAAATTAAATGACCTCTGTCGTTACTTTCAGCCAATGGATCTGCTGCAACCGTTTTAAAAGTAAATAGCAATATGTTTCAGCAACCCAAGGTCGACACGTGATTACAGCTTTAATTTATTGTGTTGTTTGTACATTTTCTTGACAATAAATTGTTCCCAGATGCACCAAAAAAGCCATTAGATCCTGTCGAAATGGCACGAGAGTCAGAACGATCTTCTTAGAGATTTCAAACTAATGATCTAACGTATTTTTTTCTATCGTGTTAAACGTTAAAGATGCAACTGTGACTTTAAGACTTATGAAACTTTACACATGCAGATTTAGGGCGTCACTGTAATGATCACCACACAGAAATAAGGATCGTCATCATGTTTGTACTCGTTATGTCGAGCGGCATCCAAACAGTATTTTACATCAGCTGTTTCTGCGAATATTTCGTAAGATTCTTCGTCAAAACCTACGTATAGGTTACACCATTCAACGCCTCCGTAAAGCTTCGAAAGGCTTTGTGGTGAAACTCGAGGTCATTTTCAAATTTTACGCAGGGACTAAAACGATGTTTGATGTAATACCCTATTTTGACTTGAACATATGCTCCCGTGTTTTGTCTCAGTGAATACTTGCCTAGCCTTTACATGTATTTATGACCGGTGCCGCCGGTGGGGAAGGATACTTGGACTCACCTTCTGGCGAATACCTAGGATTATCATTAATATTATTATTTGATATTAATTCATAAGAAACAATTATTAGCATAAAATATATTCCTGAGTGCGGCGTAAAACTAAATTTACTCACTCACTCACCCATTCATTTGTGGCTGTGGAAAGGGTGTGAGTCGGTTTTATTGTTACGAGTAGCTTATATACGCTGATGTCCTCCTTGTAACACCGGTGGGCGTTGGGTAGTCCAGTGGTTCAAGCATCCTCTCGTCACGCCCCGGGTTCAGTTCTCCACATGGATACAATAATAGACGCCCATTTCTGATTGTCCCCATGATATGCTGAAATGTTGCCAAAAACGGCGTAAAACTCAACTCATTCTCTCACTTAGCATCCCTGGTTGCTGATTAAGAGATATGTTAAACCTGCCCTTGACTAACGCTTAGTCTCTATATATATATATATATATATATATATATATATAGTTTTGATAGTAACAAATAATCCCATTTAAATTGAAAAGGAGCCCCAGTGAGTTTAGAGATTCAGACCTAACCGGAGGAAATCTAGACTTGCTTCATTTAGGGCTGTAGCACTGCAAGGAGGGCTAGGCTGTAGGGAAAATAATGCGGTTCCGGGACTGTGAGACAGACTACACCTGCCCCCGTCGACGCTGTTGCTAACTCCTCACATGTGTGTATGGCCTCACTCTGACCTCTGAGTATGAACACCGTCTGTCGAAAAATATACCGTGACATTCTGTGACATTACGAACGCCGTTTAACTCGTCATGACTGGCATTGTCAAGGCACACCAACTGATAAACCGCCGCATTTCCTGTAGTAGACAACGCTATGCTACTGTGAACACGTAGTTGACAAATATTGTCGACATGGACACAGCTCATTTCATTCTCTAGGTGGTGTGTATTTGTCCATTGTCTTTAAGTTCTTTAGTTTGGAACTTTTTACATTTTGTGTCGTTTTTTTATTCCTCTTTGTTAGGAAGAATGTGCCTTTAAAATCAATATGTCGCCATTGTTGCAGATGAGATGACCAAGGAGAATACGCGACGCTGGTCACGTGGGTAGACCATGCAGGGCCGGACCTTCTCCCTGTCCTTCTCCGTAGCCAGATCAGGTATGGTGCCATATTTACAATATTATTATTATTATTATTATTATAGGATATTTATATAGCGCACATATCCACGCACTAGTGCATGCTCAAGGCGCTGGTATTTTTCCCTCGATCATTGGATGTCAATCTCAACGGCACATCGCATTATCAATCTCAACTCCCTGGGGAGTATACAACTCTTGCAGCCACTAGGCGCACCGAGTTATTGTGGCTTTCTCATCCTAACGAGATATAGCAGAATGTTTTCGCAAATTCACAAAATATTACTGTTTTATGTTCCCTTCACCGATCATAATTTCACAAGCAAAATTACATTTTTGAATTTCTTTTGTTTAAAGGCAACAAGAATATGGGATACTGATAACAAAAGGAGGGTAACGCTTACCCATCAGTAACCTGTTGCTTTCAATGCATTACATGGATTTTATATAGCTAATACAATTGTGACGTGTTTACAAAAATGAAGAAAAAATAATCTGACCACTGTCCTGAAGCATATTGATGGTACAATTACCCGTGAAGATCCGGGTTAGAATTGATCTTCATTAACCCATACTTATCGTAAAAGGCGACAAACAGGATCGGGTGGTCAGGCTCGCTGACTTGGTTGACACATGCCATCGTATCCCATTTGTGTAGATCGATGCTCGTGCTGTTGATCACTGGATTGTCAGGCCCCTATAGCTGGAATATTGCTGGGTGCGGTGTAAAACTAAACTCACTCACTCACTCACTGATGGTACAATGAGTAAACAAGACTGTGAAAGTTGCGAAACACAGACTTCAAGACGTACATGCATGCTTTTATCTTGTGTTGTAAGGAATTACTTGGAAGAATACATCCTTTGTGTTTCCGAGTGGAGATCACCCAGTACTTATGGAATCGTCATCTTTTATGGCATTTTAGAGTTCTTCGTTCTTCAAAGCGAGATTTTGATATGGATACAAGTAATCCATGCTAAAATGATCGATAATCGGAAATACCGTCGACAGGAAAAAATATTAATGATGGTAGATATGAAACTTGTGTTATCGCTAATATCGTACATTAACTTTAGTGATAAAATACAGGTGTAATTTACTCACACAATACACAAAGCTTGTTCTATATTACGTGGCTGCTTCCAATTATATTTAGGACGCTGTTATGTCAGTAATCCATGCATAAACTTGTCATCACTCGCCAGTGGTGGGAAATATATTAATTTCTTTCAGACATTTGTTGGCATTTTTGCTCCAAGTTAATTACTTCTCCGATATTTATCGATAATCCATCTGCAGATCATTAATCCCATGTTCAAGGCCATGACTCCTCGAAGCGCGTTTTTTGCGCGCTTTTCGAAGGATGAGATGGTAACCAGAGTTACGTTTAGGGAAATGTTTTGTTTTGAAGATACGTTTCACTTAGATAACAACACCTCACAGTGATGCATTCGTGGGTTATTTTCTAATTTTTAACTTTTATATCACGGGACACAATACAAGATCCTGGGGATCTCCAGAAACACAAACACTATCGTAGCCGTCCGTAGCGCTACGGCATTCGTAAGTCCATGATAAACCTCAGACTTACGACAGGTCGTAACGTTACGAACGCTTTGTGGATCGGGGCCCAGTGAATTAAGTCAATGGGGACATTAACACAGGGATTGCAGTGAATTCAAGTTAAAATGAAACAAAACAAAATAAAATATTTTAAAAATACCAAATACGTATAGATGGATTCCTTGTGCGTCTGTGAAGTTTTCCCAAGGCACAAAATTCTTCTCACTCATCGATACATTGTCAGATTTGTGCGGCGCTAAACAACAGACCAATCAATCGTATGAATTTACAAAAGACATGGACTAGGGATGAAATATTATCTGATTGTTTACTCGGCATTCCAGAAGATGGAAAGTTATGGACTTTATGACTGACTGACTGACTGAGTTTAATTTTACGCCGCTTTTAGCAATATTCCAGCTACATCACGGCGGGGAACACCAGAAATGGGCTTCACACATTGTAACCATGTGGGGATTCGAACCCGGGTCTTCGGCGTGGCGAGCCAACGCTTTAACCACTAGGCTACCCCACCGCCCCATGGACTTTATGTGTTGTGAAACTTTTATCAAGATAAAATTATTATAACCAGGTGATGAGAGGTGTATGTACATAGTGTGTTGTGATAAACAGCACAGTAACATTCAGAAAGCCAATTTCAGGAAGGATTATAAACTAATTTGATCGAAGTTGAAAAGTTGATTGACAGAGTCTATGTCTGGATTAACTCTTCAAAGGCTGATAATATGCAATATCCTTGATCTCTGTGGATCAAAGGTTTGTGGCTGTGGTTTTGATGGCTTCCGTGTTTTCTTTCAGTGAAGTCTTGACTCTTGTTGGATAGGATTTCAACTGAATTTGATGGCTGGGGAACGTTTGTTAGTGCTCTGAGAAGGCTGATTTGCTGTCTGCCTTAGCTGTTGACGTTTTATGCTCTTTAATCCGGGTATCTACAGGACGGGAGGTTTCACCTATGTAAGAGGCACCACATTCAGTGACTGCTTTTTGGGGGTTGGGTTTCGGCCATTTCCTTGGAGGATGGTTCTAGGGATGGGGAACCAGTGAAGATGGTCTCGATGTCTGCTTGGTGCTTAAGTAGTCTGCTGGTTTGATGAGAGGTCCTGCCAATGTAGGGTGGTGGTGTGTGGTCCTGTGAATAGGTGAGGTGAAATTGGGTTTTATTACCCACGTGGTCAACGTATGGGTAGTTGCATACTAATCTCGTACGTCACACGAGTGTCGTATCGCGTTGAACTGTGTCGTAACGACTTGACCTGAGATTCTAACGATTTGATTGGATAACCGATGACCACTCAGTTAGGTCACGTTGTGACGGAGCTACTTGTTCATTCATAACAAACACGTGACTTCATTCATTCTACAACTTAGATGCATTGTGGGAATGTAAACATTGCGAACGTTGCCGTGTCGCTGTTTAATTGTGAGTCGAACTGAGACATTATATGCGTCGAAAACATAAACGCAATGTTTCCACCAGTGATGTTAGCCGAGTGAAGCAGTTGCAAACCAAGAAACGGGGTGCTACGGAGCAGTTTAATGAAGGAGACTGTACGAGAGGCGATGACAACTGACATGCATCGTGACGTCGGTTACCAAGGGGACAGACGAGAAGTGTAGTATTCTCTATTTACGTCGTGCTTGAGAATATTTCGCTCATATGACGACGTGCATGCATGTCTATGTGTATGTGCGGCTGCTTGTACTAGCTCAGACTTAAGCTGGTTTTATAGTGCTAGCTTACTGAGATACCATGCCGCAGTGAAGCATGAATACCCCACTCAGACACAGTATACTGACTCTGAGCCGACCAGTCCTTGTTGTACCCATTAATGCCGAGCGCCAGGCAGGGACCAGTAAGTACCATATTTTAACGTCTTTTGGTATGACGCGACCGGGGATCGAACCCACGACCTTCCGCTCTCCGGGCGGACGCTTTAACCACTACACCACGGAGGCGGTCCTCCTGTGAATAGAGCTCAGGTCGCAAATCAGATGACGTTAAACAACGTTGGGCGCGGAGAGTCTTTGGATGCGTGACCGTGTTTGGCAGCTCCTGAGAGTTTCTAGGACTTCAGTCATGCCCCACAACGAAGGACATGTGGTCTCATCTTAGGCAAGTGATTTGTTGAAAATTACCTCTGTTCACCCAGCAGAAAATGGGTACCCGGTGGGATAATCATGTGACTATTATGTTCAAACTTGGTTTATCCGTGGTAATAATGTGCGCTTTGAGCATGCACAAGTATGTGGAAACAGGCGCTTTATAAATGGCCATTATTATTATTATCATTATTAGGGTAGAATGATTCTTGTGGGGGCGGACTCAGATTTGGTCGGTTTGTGTTTGGGCTGGAGTGTAGTCAAAATGGTTCTCTTGACAAGATACTGACTTGAAGGGATACCGATTGAGGTTGGTGAAGACATACTGCAGATCGTTAATCTCAAATTCAATGTCATGACTGCTGAAGCAGATGCGTGCTTTGTGAAGGTTAATAGGATGCCAGACTTACCTTTCTTTTGAAGATGACCTTTCGCGAAGACAGGAAGACGTTTTACTCAGATAACAATACTCTGATCTCACAGCGATGTATTCCTTGATACATTTCTATTTCTGAACTTTTATATCTGGGTACACAATACACTTTATTATTGAGTGAGTGAGTGAGTGACTATGGTTTTTGTTGCTTTTTAGCAATATTCCAGCAATATCAGCAATATTCCAGCAATATCACGGCGGGGGACACCAGGAATGGGCTTCACACATTGTACCCATGTGGGGAATCGAACCCGGGTCTTCGGCGTGACGAGCGGACGCTTTAACCACTAGGCTACCCACCACCCCATACACTTTATTAAGTCAATGGGGACTTTAATACAGCGATTTCAATTCGTTAAAACGAAACAAAATAGAAAAATAGAATAGAAATACCAAATATGTGTATTCCTTGTGTCCCCCGAGTGAAGTATTTCCCGAAGCGGCGTAAAATTCTACTCACTCACTTATCTATGAATGACATGTTAATCACATATTTTAATGTTTTTGATGGTTTCCTCAAACATTCTGTAAATATAATAATATAAATGTCAGGACAACTCCTGAAATGTCTTTGCATGTTGACATGAATCTGACCTTTCTTCTTTCAACAATATGTTTCAAATGTCAGCACTAAATAATTTGAGGGAGAAGCTCCCATTTGCGTCCACAAACCCTTGGCCAATGGCACACGAGAAACTCAGTGTATGATTTAAACCACCATTAACAAACTCATCGATCCGTTCCGGCTGAGTATGATGCCACAGCTCAAATGCTTTGATTAGAAATAAGTTCCATGATTGCAGTATTGAGAACCCCTAATATGACTAGGTATTACCTAATATGGCATATGATGCTATCGACCCTCATATTTAAGCCGTTTTCCTGATGTAGCGTCTCGAAGCGAGGAAATATTCATTGCTCTATGTATTAAACCCATTGGAGAAAGTTAAGGAAATCTGTCTAAATAAAAAAGTTATTAGTCCTGCAAATCGCGGAGCAATATTACGTGTCGTCTCGTTCACATCAACCCAGTCATGTGTAGACGGTCCCAGGTCTTTTTCCCATTCCTGTCAATTACAATGTCATTAATTTGTTTCAAAACTCCTTGCAGGGACGAAAGCGACGTCCATGAATTAGAGTGGCGGAAATCGCCGATAGGCCTTTTGCAGGGCTAGGTCTAGTCCTCAAATCAGTTGTGACAGGAGCTTTTGGTGAAAGTGACGCATATTCCGATTGCTGCATAGTAGATCAGCCTTGAAGTAGTGATGTGCCATTAGATAGAAGGAGATTTCAATATCAGATGTCTCGAAATGCTTTTTGGAGGCCCAGTGCACGAGTGGGTGTAAAAACTGTTAAGACAAAACAGACACACTTGTGTTTCGATCCTCCAAATTATGAATCTTTTATGACGACTGATAGTTCACTGCTTGATACGGATTCATAACCACATTCTGATATTGTAGTCAGATATTATAATCGAGTGTAGTTTTAACAGATGTATGTTATGATTGTATGTGTAACTTTTACCCAGGTATTAAAGTTGTTATCATCATAATCATCATCATCATCATCATGTTGATTATGATACGAGAAGACCAAACTTGTTCATCTGCATGTAGTAAATTCTATTTTGGATTGATCCTACTAGGCCTTGTTGCAAGCCTGGCCAGCATACAGTAAGCTACGTTTAAAACGAACACGCTTATATCGAACTGACGGATATAACGAACTTTGTGTCCTTTTGTCCCCACTATTTTAGCTGAAACGCGTATAACGAATTACGGTTATTACGAACTACCACAAGGTGACTCTTTGAGATCTTTGTAACCGTAGTTTATATATATATTCAAATAATGATAAACCTGTATCAAGTATATATGCAAATAATGATCTATGTTAATGTATTGTAGTAATTTGGGAACGCCATCTATTGAACATTGCCTCCTATGGCTATGTCTCAGAAAAGCTCCACCGCATGGTGTGAATGTCAGGCCAGCCGAAATAGCAAGAGACGACAGGAAGTGACGTCACCAATCGCAGCTCCTTGACGTCTCTGCCTGTTGCTTTAACCTCGTCACCTCAAATATTATCTGACATCGTCCAAGTTACACCTACCAGTTTACCACAAATATCTGGGGGTGGGGGTGGATATTAGCGAATTTTCAACTCGATGGTGACGTCACGAAAACGCATAATGCCCTTTGCCCTTTTATCTTGTATGTCACGTGGTATGGACATGATGGACTCTAGGACCATCTTCTTAAGCACTGAAAGTCTTTGCAATGTTGCCATGGCGACTTGTCCAGCGTTTGATTACCCGTCAGTCTCCGTAGGCGTTCTTTGGTATATCTTAAGGTTAATTACGATGTTGTTTGAACATCAACTCTGCACACTAAAGTTCAAGTGTGTATAGTCTTGATTATTCCCTCGTAACGTTATCTGCGAAATGAAAGGTTTGACGAAAAAAGCCACGAACGATATTGTGACATTTCTTTAACACGCAACGGAGAATATATTTCCCACAAAAATATTGTTGGATTATGTTCATATTAACCCGATATATAGAACCAGGAACGCATGATTAGTCTGTGTCGAGAAGTGGTTTGGGGATTGTGTAAGCTGGGAATATTATGGAGGTCAGCACTTCAGGTTTTCTGTGAAAGTGTGCAGTCTCCATTAGTGGTGGTCCGATTAATTGAAATAATCGAAGATTGATCGCAGTGACTAAACGCCCAAGCATTTGATCATGTTTTTTTCATAATCGAACACAAACATTTCTGGAACACTTTTTGCATTAACAATATTTTTCACAATGTTGGTTTTGTCTGTTACATTTCATGAGCACTACAAGCGCGTTCCAAGTCATGACTGAATTTATCTTAAAGACCCCAAGAAATCTATGTTCCTAACATATTAGTCATCCTTTAAAGATGTGCAATTTTGCTTGAAAAAACACAAGAACTACACGCTTTTGTCTTTGTTTTTGTGCAAACAAAAATAACCAGGAAATTTTTAGAAATGACCCTGACCAATTATTTTCGATGATTGATTGGTTGTAATGAAATTGTAAACAATTCCCAACACTAGTCTCCATGGTCTAGTAGACTGGTTGGTTTGCCCTGGAGGTGTGTGGTTCGATCCCCCGAAGTGACATACAGATGTGTTGAACCAGTTTAACATATCATGCAGACCGGAAGTGACATACAGATAATTGAACCAGTTTAGCAAGTTACGCCGATCAGAAGTGATCCATGGCGTGTTGAACCAGTTCAGCATGTCACATCGGCCGGAAGTGACATACAGATTTGTTGAACGTATTGAACGAGTTTAGCATGTTACGCAGATCCCAAGTGACATACAGGTAAATTGAACCAGTGTAGCGTATCGCGCCGACAGGAAGTGATATACAGGTGTTATGAACCAGTTTAGCATGTCACGCAGACCGGGAGTGACATGTCTGTACTGAACCAGTTTAAGGTGATACTCAGAACGGAAGCGACACAAATATGTACTGAACTAGTGTAGCATGCCGCGCAAACCGGAATTGACATACAGGCGTATTGAACCAGTTTAGCATGTCACGCCGATCAGAAGAGACTTATGGCGTATTGAACCAGTTCAGCATAACGGAATAACGGAAGTGACATTTGTGTACTGTACCAGTTTAACGTATCACGCCGACCGAAAGTGGCATTCCAATCTTTTAAACCAGTCCATCATGTCACGCCGGCCTCAAGTGACATACGGCTACATTGAGCCACGTTGACGGTGTCGCCGCCCGGACTTGACACAGGCCAGAGCATTAATCAATGGCGCAGCAAGTATCCATTGAACTGAAAAAGATACTTGAGTGGTTATTGAAAGGTTTATAACTAACTAAAGTAATCCATCTCATGAGATATCCACTGAATTACAGTGGTGTGTGGTGTTTTAGTTTAAGGGCGACGAGGGTCGACAACAGGACTGTTTGCGCCCATCACTCAATTGCGTAGAAAGGTCCCCGTTATCTAAGTAATGTCGTAACTGGCGTTTGGATGTTAGTAAACCCTATTACCAGTTACGTACCCGTGAAGGTCCGGGTTAGAATATTGATCTTCAGTAACCCATGCTTATCGTAAGAGGCGACTAACGGGATCGGGTGGTCAGGCTCGCTGACTTGGTTGACACATGTCATCGGTTCCCAATTGTGCAGATCGGTGTTCATGCTGTTAATCACTGGACTGTCTGGTACAGACTCGATTATTTACAGACCGCCGCCATATAACTGGAATATTGCTGAGTGCGTCGTAAAAGTAAACTCATTCACTCACCAGTTACCCTCTAAGATGGCCGTTCCGCATTGTCAGGGGTGATGTAAGCTCAAGTTACACACTCGCTTGGTCCAAGGGGAATGTCAAGTCTAGGAGTGAGAGGTCAGACGACTGTAACCCCTCAGTAGCCACATTCCATTCATGTGCTGGCACTCTGGCACTCTGGCACTCTGGCACTCTGGCCCTCTGGCATACAATGAATAACTCAACACCGGGTTCTATACTCACACAGGTTCACTCGATCCCTCTCTTCATTACAAGGTGATTTGGACTGGACAGGACGGGGCAAGTTCTTTACCAAACATGATCGCTATGCGAACGTTCTGCTGACTTTGAACCCCGCCCTACTTTCTAGTGCTGGTGGGGTAGCCTAGTGGTTAAAGCGTTGGCTCGTCACGCCGAGACCCGGATTCGAATCCCCACATGGGTACAATGAGTGAAGCCCATTTCTGGTGTCCCCCCGCCGTGATATTCCTGGAATATTGCCAATAGCGGCGTAAAACCAAACTCAGTCAGTCAGTCTAGTGCTGGTATCTTTTTTCAGGTGTTCGAGCCTGCTCCACCCTTGTCACATGTCCAGCTACAATGGTTCTGATTCGTTTAAAGTTGCATCCTTCCATGGTCTCATGTCGTACCTCGTGATCGGAAATTACCGTCAACTACACATCGGTGAACCACCGTTAATTGATACTTTAATAGATTTTTATGTTCTGTTACTGGCAGTTATTATGGTCTATATCCCTTGATTTATTTCCAAGCAGTGCTAGCATCACTTCTATAACGAAATAGCCGTAACTCTCAAAAATGGATTTGTGATACTTTTCTTGTATAACAAATGCCTTTTTTTAACTTTATAACAGTAAGATCTGTGCAACATGGAATCTACGTGAGGCCTTGCCCATCATTAAATATAATATATGAGATGATTGTATTACGTGTCCTGGTACTTTGAAGTTGTATCTGAGGTGAAATGGGTTCGTATCTATCTATCTATCTATCTATCTATCTATCTATCTATCTATCTATGTTTGTGGATTCACCCATCCGTCCATCAAGTTGTAGCCACAGGGGCGTGTCACGCTTAGAAACAGCGTTAGAAAGACATATAGGTATATAGACCAAACCCTAGTACTATATAAAAGGAAAGGGATGTAACGACGGAACCACCCCCTCCTCAATCTAAGTTAGATTTCACCATGTAAACTATTTTTAAGACCCCGTCGAGGCCTACGGATCAAAAGCGAGATTATTTCCCTACAAAATGAGCTATAAATGGTCACAATCGGATTATTATTTCAAAAGTTATACGCCACGACTCACCGAAAACAGCTACCTCCGCAATTTCAAGCCAAAATCATGGATCACCCAAGACAGCGAAAACTCACCTTTTAAATTCGTTTATTAATTCCAACCACATTGACAGCACCTATGTAGGGCCAGATTCGATCGGCAGCGCCATTCCACGGGTCTAAAAACTTATTGCAACATCTACAAATCATTTCCTCGACAGTAAGCAGGCATTTTCTCCAAAACCATCGGCAATCATACTCACTTGTCGGCCATAGATGGCCTTGACATTTAAATGACCTGAGCAATAAATTTGTAAGAATAATTTTAGAGGTTAAATATTTATAAATATAATTTCCTAAAAATGAATCAATATCGAATGCATTTTTACAACCTCTAAAACTATTCTTAACAATTTACTGTTCCGTACATCATCCAAAATATAGGATTATTGCAAAGTTCATATTTCGCGCCCATTAGCAAACCGTCAAAATCTTACAGTATATTATATTTTCCACCAATCGGATGGCCCAATTCGTTTCTGCGGATCTGCTCAGATCACTTGAATGTCAAGGCCATCTATGGCCGACAAGTGAGTATGATTGCCGATGGTTTTGGAGAAAATGCCTTATGTCTTTCTAACGCTGTTTCTAAGCGTGACACGCCCCTGTGGTTGTAGCCATCTATTACAGCTACTTACAACTGAGTGGGGCGGTGGGGTAGCCTAGTGGTCAAAGCGTTCGCCCGACATGCCGAAGACCGGGTCGATTCCCCACATGGGTATACGGTGTGAAGCCCATTTCTGGTGTCCCCCGCCGTGATATTGCTGGAATATTGCTAAAGCGGTTCGCGCACTCACTCACTCTCACTGACTCACTCACTCTTGTTGATTAAGACTTCTCATGCACACGGTTGAGATTGGTTTGGCCTTGAGTAAGATGTTTAGTCATTATTTTCTGAAGCAGCCTCCAGGGTAGAAGCTATAGCTGTCAGCATGTCTGTTGTGTACAGATATATCCTGTTATCGTGTCCCCGGGGTTTCAGTTGTAATTGACACCCGGGACGATGGCGACGTTGCTCCAGATAACGACAAGTGTACGACCTTCTTGCCAGCAGTGATGGAGAAATTACTGGAGGAGTGTCTGTCAAGGCGCCGTTGGTCGCCTTGCGGTTGTAGCGTGGATCGTCTCGCCAAACACATTGCGTTTAGTGTTACGGCCAATATTTGTGTCCCTATGTTGATTTTAATGGATAGCAACTGAATATGGCGTAAAAGTGTTTCCACACTTACGTAAGTGTCGTAAGACATCGGTCTATGGGCGTGAATGGGTGGTGGGGTAGCCTAGTAGTTAAAGCGTTTGCTCGTCACGCCGAAGACCAGGGTTCGATTTCCCCCATGGGTACAATGTGTGAAGTCCATTTCTTGTGTCCGCCGCCGTGATATTGCTGTAATGTTGCTGAAGCGGTGTAAAACCAAACTCACTAACTCACTTTTGTGTCCCCGCCGTGATACTGCTGAAGCGTAAAACCAAACCCACTCACTCACTTTTGTGTCACTCACAATATTTGCGTGTCATGAACGTTTCCGTTTGTATCGTGGTATCGCGTCTTGATGCTGCCTATGATGGCGGCTAACAACCACGACCTCGTTGTCAGCAGACATCATTCCTGACTCGATGGCACCATTTCTCGCGGCATCGTTCTGTCTGATGCTAACGGCGACGTCATTCCGACTTCTAACGACACCATCAGTTCACGAGGTTACTGCAAATGGGGTAGTCTAGTGGTTAAAGCGTTCGCTTGTCACGCCGAAGACCCGGGTTCGATTCCCCACGTGACTACAATGTGTAAAGCCCATTTCTTGTTTAACCCGCCGTGATATTGCTGGAATATTGCTAGAAGCGGCATAAACCTTAACTCACTCACTCACTCACTCACTCACTCACTCACACTGCAAATCCTCTTCTTCCGTAGTCACCGCCGTGTCATCTTACCTTCGTAACCCCGTGGTCATTAAAGGGTAACACTTAACTCAGCACTTTCGCAAATTTCATTGGCAACGTCTTGGCGTAACCCACAGACCAGCGAACGTTTCTTTCCCAGCATCCGCTTCCTGTTCAGGTCAAAGGCCAGCGATGTATTCACGTAATTATCAGACTCGCTATGAGGTTAAGATTCACCCGTTGCCCTGTGGTCATTTGCAGCGTAACATTGAACGCAACACTTCCGCAAATTTCGTTGACATCGTCTTAGCGTAACTCACAGTGACCAGTATTCTCTTCCAATTCAGGTCAAAGGGCAGCGATTTATTCCCGTAAATAGACAGACTCTGCTGAGGGGATCTGTCCAATTAGATTTGGAAAGGAACTGGGAACATTCGGAAAGTCCTAACTTCTGACGTTATCGTTTGTGTTGAGAAGAATTCTGATTGGATTTTCGTGAGGGGATTACTTGGTTTAATAGAATATTGATATTATCCGCGATCAACTCCCAAACAAACAGTTCGGTATCATTGGAAACACACGAATATGCTGTTCGGTCTGGAAATGGATGCCGCCGCCGCTGGATACAAGGAAGAGTTATTAGGGAGAGGCGTCACAGTGGCTCTTCCTCATGGAAGGAACGGAATGGATATAGATGTAAACTTACATGTTTGCTGTATGTTGACGACAGTTGTATTGACACAGTCGGGCAAATATACTCCACCAGGTCCAATGAGTATGCCCTTGGCGTCTACCATCTTGAAATACATTGTGGTCAGCACGTAAAGACTAATCCGACAAAAGACTGCCTTGAAATCAGCTTCTGGAACCCTTCCGGCACGTCATGTATGCTGATAGCATGACGTGCATCAGCTTGTTGATAGCATGACGTGCATCAGCTTGTTGATAGCATGACGTGTATCTGCTTGTTGATAGCATGACGTGTATCAGCTTGTTGATAGCCTGACGTGTATCAGCTTTTTGATAGCATGACGTATACCATGTTATAGACATCATGACGTGTATCAGCTTGACGTGAGGAAGAATTATTTTAATCTAGATCGGGACATCCTTCCATACTACTCCAAAGGAGTTCTTCCATGTCACAATACATGGCGACGTTGGAAAAGGTTTACGACTGATTTCAAACGTACCTGATAAATGTACTTTTGATTTTTTAATCAAATTGGCTTCGAGATTACAAAGTAACGAAAATCCGTCGAACGTCCCGCGTGCATTCTTTCTATACCAACTGGAGCGATGGGATATTTTAGTGGTAAGGCGTTCGCTTTTCGCCCCAAAAGCCCGGGCTCGATTCCCCACATGGGTACAATCTGTGAAGCCCTTTCTCGTGTCCCCCCGCTGTGATGTTGCTGGAATATTCCAGCTACATCACGGCGGGGGACACCAAAGATGGGCTTCACACATTGCACTCATGTGAGGAATCGAACCCGAGTCTTCGGCGTGACGAGCGGGCGCTTTAACCACAAGGGTACCCCTATCACCCCTAGTTAAACAATAGCAGTCTGATTTTTTTTTTCTGAAAACTTATCAACCCTACCTTGTCTTCATGGTGTTTTGCGGGGCGGATGGTAGCCTAGTGGTTAAAGCGTTGGCTCGTCACGCCGAAGACCCGGGTTCGAATCCCCACATGGGTAAAATGTGTGAAGCCCATTTCTGGTGTCCCCCGCCGTGATGTAGCTGGAATATTGCTAAAAGCGGCGTAAAACCAAACTCAGTCAGTCAGTCAGTCATAGTGTTTTGCATGAAATATTGTTCCGAGGCTGACTCGACTGTCAACTTTCGCAAATGGACAACGAAAACAAAGGCCACTGACAGTCGAGTCAGCCTCGGAACAATATTTCATGCAAAACAATATCATGGCGTCAGGTAGGAGATACAACGTAAGTGTTTCGTTTTTTTTATTGGCATGCGTTACAGGTAACAAAAAAGTTCCATGCTCTTTGGGCGGTGGGGTAGCTCAAAGGTTAAAGCGTTCGCTCGTCACGCCGAAGACCCGGGTTCGATTTCCAGCATGGGTACAATGTGTGAAGCCCATATCTGGTGTCCCGCGCCGTGATATTGCTGGAATATTGCTGAAAGCGGCGTAAAACCCAACTCACTCACTCCATGCTCGTTGGTTTCCCCTGTCGTGTCTATAGTCGTCCAACATGCAGTACGTCGGCGTTTTGTGCCGAATCTAACATATGCTCCACTTAAGAACCTTGGCTTGTCAGTACCATCTGGCACCATCTGAGTACCCAGTTGGAATTGGTACTCCGGATTATGATAAACACCTAACAATCAATGTTTGAGGTACGATGTGGGTCGTGTGATCTGGATTCTGATCCACAAAGCTTTCGTAGCCCTACGACATTCATAAGCTATAGACTTACGACAGGTCGTACCGTTACGAACGTTGCGACCCAGACTGGGCAACCTAACTTACAGAACTGTTTGACTAACATTTCCTATTGATGCCATTTAATAATGGCATTTACAGAAGCTGGAAACAAACAGTAAGGCAAGATATTTTAGGGATAAAAGTGAGTGAGTGAGTCAATGTTTAACGCCGCTTTTAGCAATATTCCAGCAACATCACGAGAGGTCACCAGAAATGGTATGGATAACAACTTCTATGTTTGTGTGACGTTTTGCTGCAAATCCTTATAAGACTCTTGCTCGAGAAAGGTCAAGAATCTATCTATATGGAATTGTCAATCGTTATAAAATAAACTGACGTTCAAAAGAAAGTATACACCCGATTATTTGGTAAAATATGTTTCTTGAAAACAGCATTAATATTTAAAAAGTGTTTTGATTCTGTCTTGTCGCAATCACTGTGCAAGTGTTTCCAAAACACCACATATATTGTACCCAATTACAACATTGCAAGCAACATATTTATGGTTTTAATGGGAATAGTCCCAAAGCACCAGGTGTATACTTTCTTGTGTACGTCAGTATATATAATCTATAAAGTATCTTCCCTTTACTGTTAGGTTGATGATTTGACCTTGTACTCCAATGCGTGGATAGTTGTTCATGATATCAGTCACTTGATTGTCTGGTCCAGACTATCCACAAGGTACCGTTATATAGCTGGAGTATTGTCGAGCTGTTCACTGATCCACTAGTATTCCATCCCTTGTCTTAACACGTATACGTGCCCGTAACTGAGTATTGTTTAACGCTGTTTCTCAATGCTGATTCGGAGCGGTGGGGTAGCCTAGTGGTTAAAGCGGGGTTCGAATGCCCACAAGGGGTACAATGTGTGAAGCCGATTTCTGGTGTCCCCCGCCGTGATATTGCTGGAATATTGCTAAAAACGGCGTTAATCCAAACTCACTCACTCACTCAATGCTGATGCCTTATCGTGGTACCGCCAGCAAGTCCGTAAGTGTCCCTCTATTGTGACTTTTAATGTGCCTCTATGCATCTAAAATGTGTACCCGTTGATGTTAGACTGGACCCCTAACTTTCTGGAGCGTCAGATGCAGCTTGTATACTTCCCAGGGAGCTCAGAAAGAAATTTGAGTACACACTGATCCAATGACCGGGGTAATAATGGCTTGCTTCATGCTTCAGCCAACCAATACCCATTCATTGTAAATAGTATAGTGGTGGTTGTAGTAGTAGTAGTAGTAGTAGTAGTAGTAGTAGTAGTAGTAGTAGTAGTAGTGAGTTTAGTTTTACGCCGCACTCAGCAATGCTCCAGCTATAGGGCGGGGGTTTGTAAATAATCGAGTCTGGACAAGACAATCCAGTGATCAACATCATGAGCATCGATCTACGTAACTGGGAACCGATGACATGTGTCAACCAAGTCAGCGAGCCTGACCACCCGACCCCGTTTGTCGCCTCTTACCACAAACATGGGTTACTGAAGATCAATTCTAACCCGGACCTTCACTAGTTGTAGTAGTGAGGTGAAATGGGATTTAACGTCGCACTTACGAATATTTCGCTCATATGACGACGTGCATGCGTGTGTATGTGTATGTGTGGCTGCTTGTACTAGCCCAGACTGAAGCTGGTTTTATAGTGCTAGCTCACTGAGATACCATGCCGCAGTTAAGCATGAATATCCCACTCAGACACATTATACTGACTGAGCCGACCAGTCCTTGTTGTACCCATTAATGCCGAGCGCCAGGCAGGGACCAACAAGTACCATATTTTAACGTCTTTTGGTATGACGCGGTCGGGGATCGAACCCGCGACCTTCCGCTCTCCGGGCGGACGCTCTAACCACTACACCACGGAGGCGGTCACTAGTAGTAGTAGTAGTAGTAGTAGTAGGTAGTAGCGTAGTAGTAGTAGTAGTAGTAGTAGTAGTAGTAGTAGTAGTTAAACTCATCAAAGGAAGTGTTCACCCGTTTCATACTCTTAATTAGTATTGCTCTGATAGTACGTTTATTATTATTACTCGGCGCACCGAGTTATTGTGGCTTTCTCATCCTAACGAGGTACCCATTCACAGTTGGATGGACTGGGACACATAGTCACAGTACTTTGTCCAAGGACACTGCACGTTGCTTTACCCGCAACTAGGTATTTGCACGTATTCATGTGGCCACCATCTGGTCATATACCAACGGATTCGTTGGTTCTTTTAAGTGCACAGGGTTGTGTACTGTACACTATGGGTTGTGACAACACTGAAAGAGTCTGCACACAAAGTTGACTCCAAGGTTTTTACACCCGGTCACAGGTGGGCTCGATCCCGACACCTCAACCTCGCCGGATCACTAGCCTGGTGCCTAAGCCAGCTCGCCCACCACGCCCCCACGTTTAGTGTGATACTTCATTTCAACAAAGGTAGTAATATGGATATATAGCGTAAGTGAGTGAATGAATGAGTTGTGTTGGCTTTCAACGATACTCATGCACATTCAAGAGGGGATTCCAAGAAACGTCTTTCGAACTTACTTACCTATGTAGGAAATCGAAACCTGCTCACCGCCATGGCAAGCCAACGTTTAATCACCATGCTGCCTCGTAGTCTACGAGAACATGTGTACTGTAGTCTGTTTGCAGTGCTGGAAACGTACCGATGAATTGCACTTTAAACGAGAAAATGTAAGTCGAACGTACCAGTGAATTGCACTTTAAACAAAAATGTAAATCGAATAAAGTGAAATTAAGATTGCGAATCCTCATAATTCTACCTTGCCAATTGAACATTTAAATCTTTGATTTTTATTCAACTTATGAAAAAAGTTGTTTAACAAACGATCATAGTTTCAAATCACTTATATTGGTTTGTATTACAAGGGGGTAAGCGCAGTAGTTGGAACAGTGAAACAAATGCACTTGCGGTACGTGATGAGCGTTAACTTAGACCAACCCTACTTGATCTCGGTGTTTCATTTTATGTGCATACCCCCTTGTAATATACAAACCAATAATACCGATTTGAAACTATGATCGTTTGTTAAACAACTTTCATCCCAAGTTGAATAAAATTCTGAGATTTAAATTTTCAAATGGCAAGGTAAATTATGAGGATTCGCAATCTTAATTTCACTTTATTTGATTTACTTTTTTGTATAAAGTGAAATTCATCGGTACGTTTTCACCGCAAACAGACTATAGAGGAGGCTGTGAAAAGTAGGCTAAATTGTGTCTGGCACACGTGATGTTTTTGTGGATAAGGAAGCGGTTGGTGATGCTGTGTCTGGAACAGGGTGTCATGTTACCTGAACTACAAGCCCCCAAGTGTTTACAAACATATGTGGAGCAAGACCTGGCCTGTGGTCAGTTACCGATCACGAAGGACTGTGGTGACAACTAATTAGCTGGACGGTGTCCGATGTCATTCGGTCAGATGAAGGGCGGTGAAGGTCATGGGATAATGCATTACCATCCATATTGTGGGTCAGTCTGTAGTGGATGGAATGGGTCAAGCGTGGTGTCCTGACAGGTGAGTCCTGATTGGTCAGATGGGTCGAGAGTAGGGTCCTGATTGGTCAGATGGGTCGAGGGCGGTGGCCTGATTGGTCAGATGGGTCGAAGGCGGTGTCCTGATTGGTCAGATGGGTCGAGAGTAGGGTCCTGATTGGTGAGATGGTTCGAAGGCGGTGTCCTGGTGGATAAGTGGTATCTAGAGTGGTGTCTTGGTGGATAAGTGGGGTCCTGATTGGTGAGATAGGTCGAAGGCGGTGTCCTGGTGGATAAGTGGTGTCTAGAGTGGTGTCTTGGTGGATAAGTGGGTCCTGATTGGTGAGATTGTTCGAAGGCGGTGTCCTGGTGGATAAGTAGGGTCCTGATTGGTGAGATTGTTCGAAGGCGGTGTCCTGATTGGTGAGATTGTTCGAAGGCGGTGTCCTTTTGGATAAGTGGTGTATAGAGTGGTGTCCTGGTGGATAAGTTGGGGTCCTGATTGGTGAGATGGGTCGAAGGCGGTGTCCTGGTGGATACGTTGGGTCAATCGCGGTGTCCCCATTGATGATTTTGGTCGAAGACGGTGTCCTGGTTGAGTTGAGCCGAGAAGTGGTGTCCAGAAGGCTGAGTTGTGACAAGAGGTTGTATTGTTGAAAGTAACTTAAAAAATTAAAGATACAAACAAACCAATAATAACTGCAGCCTGGGTATGATTCGTTACACGATTACTGTTGGGGATAAGAGGGAAAGGGCGGTTGTTTAAATATTTACCCAACAAACTGTTTAAAAAACTTTATCAGAGACCGATTGTTAACTGCTGCTGTTAATTTTTGACAATATTTCAGTTATTTGTTACGCCACTTTTTCTTTACATTCCATCATAAATTTCTATCATGTTATCAAGATTATTCATTAATTTTTTCATACCCGTGAAGATCCGGGTTAGAATTGATCTTCAGTAACCCATGCTTTTCTTAAGAGGTGACTAACGGGATGGGATGGCCAGGCTCGCTGACTTGGTTGACACATGTCATCGGTTCCCAAATGCGTAGATCAATGCTCATGTTGTTGATCACTGGATTGTCTGGTCGAGACTCGATTATTTATAGACCGCCGTCATATAGTTGGAATATTGCTGAGTTTGGTTTTAAACAACAACCCAACCAAACAATAATGTTTCATGTAATTGTAACAGATTACAGTTTTTATACCAGTCATGTGGCAACTCATTTTCTTCCCACAGAGGTTTCTTGTCATATCTTCCTACGAACCTCTGTTCTAATACAGCCATATGTACCGGTCCTCGTAAAATCCCCCTAGGCATTTAATGGCTAGCTTGTCCGTTGTTTTGGAGACGCCATTTATCCGCTATTACATGAGTGAGTTCTGTCTAGAAGAAACGTTTGCGCATCGCGCAGGGGAAGAGGTTCTGGTTTTCCGAAGCATACGGAAATTACCGAGACCTTGCGAATGATCACTCCTGAAACAACGTCGCTGATTGCACAACTAAATCTGATTGCAACCAATCACGAATCCTGAACACTCGCACCATGAAAGGGCCATATTAGAACAGAGGTTCGAAGGAAGATATGACAAGTAACCTCTGTGGGAAGAGAATGGTGGCAACTCTTTAGACATCGTATGAATACAAGTTTCGAATAACAATGCTAGTTTTCGCTAAGAAAGGTAACTTTGAACCTTGAAAAGGTCAGAACTGCTATCAAGTATTTGATGCATCCCTAGATGAGATTACTTCTCACGACTAAACCACGATATGAATCTATTCACCGATCGATGGCCTCGATGTAGAACTGACACCTTGACCAGAAGAGACGTTAGATCGGGGTGGGTGGTAAATGGAACAGCATCATGACGTCAGCCCAGTGACGTATGTCACAAAGTGCGCTTTCCCGCAGAGCGAAGTTCTATTTCGACTTGAATGTTTTGACGCATAATCTTATAATAACACATGTGTGATGTTTCACCCAAACTTGCAATATTATTCTATTTACCCTATCAACCACTCAGTGGACAAGCGTTAGATAATTCTAAAAAGATATCCGGTGTATGTGGTTTCCATTTGCGTACATTCGTCACCACTCGGCCCCTTCCGTATCGCTTATCGGCTTGTACCGAGTGTGCCACGAGTGCATTGTATCCACATCCTGATACGATACAGGGCCCTTATTCTCGAAACGTTCGTAGCCCTAAGAATTCTTAACTTTGATCGTAGCCAATGTGTTACGAATGGGCTTAAGAAGTTCGTAGGGCTACGAACGTTACGAGAATAGCTAGCCTGGAGCCAGATGGTGCCATTAACCTTCGCGTTTTCACGCATTTGTCCCTACTGGATTTCCATACATTTACCCCCTGGTCTGACAGCACTTATAGAATTACCTGAAGTGTTTGTCCATTAAAACACTGTGTAACATATCGGTCGATTGACAAACAATGGACACCAACATCGCCAGCGGGTCGCATTGCTTTAACTAACGGCGAATACCACTGTGTTGACGATCGTTACGAAAATTACTTTTCCATGTTAAGTGTGTTACGTTGTACCAGAGTTCCGCTTTTGTCTCCCAGCTGACAATATAACGCATTTATAGTCGATGAAGAGGTCCACATCATTCACGGCCGAGCTATTAAGGCTAGAGCAGCGACCTAACAACCTAACACGTTATTCAAAATCACAGATTGTTTGAAGTAAGTTACGGAAACGCGTTTGACTGTTGCGCATAATTAGACAGATTGGCACATGGAATTTGGTCACGATAATTTAAAATCGTGCATTCTGATTTGTCCGCAGAGGCATCAATTTAGGAAATGAACGTCGAGTTTTCAGCTTGGTAACCTTTAGATTATATATATTATAAAGCGCGTTAAATTGAATTTGAAAACGAACTTGTACAAGCGTTCGATCCATCATTAGCTGGGGTTAATCCATTCTATCAGATAGGGGAGTAAGGTGTGTTTTCGTCGGTAATTACTTACTCCACTGTCTCACAACTGGGAGTCTCACAACTGGGAGTTCTCACAAATGGGAGTAGACCGAAATACCTGCCTGCCCGACCGCCCGGGACGGCTTATTTTCAACACGGACTGTCAGATTCTCAAATTCACCTGCGCGACGGTCGGGTTAAAATTTAGACATGTATATGAAGATATTCATCATGTTTCAGGATGATAAATCATTATTAATTCACTCGTAAAAATAAAGGATGAATTTGAATTGGATGATAAACTAAATTGGATGCCAAACCTAAATTATTTGCGGGCAGGTAAGTTTTGGTCAGGGCTGGCAAGTTTTACATCTATCCAGCCCTGTGGTCTGGCTGACATTTTTGGGAGTTTGATGCCCTGATCATATATGCGGATTAACTCTGAGAATCATTAACCCCGAATTTGCTCGGCTACACTACTGGAGATATTAGACTGAACCGGCGTGACGTCATTAATTATTTCCGCTGTCGCCAAGGAACACGGTTGAGATATATCTAGTGTGTCATAAATGTAGAGAATTCAAATCAGATCGATGTAATGTCCTCACACATTCATTAAGGTGTTCTGTTCTGCGACATTAATGAGATTCGATTGTTTAATTGTGTAGACCATTTAATTGGATTTAGACAAATAGAACCACACTAATCAATTAATTGATCCGTGTTAATCAATGCATTTTATCAATAAAATGACCACAGATTTGCACGTACATTCCTATTCTTCCAATATAATCCCCCGTATTCCTTTCTTAACGAACCCGTGAAGGTCCGGGGTAGAATATTGATCTTCAGTAACCCATTATTGTCGTAAGAGGCGACTAACGGGATCGGGTGGTGAGGCTCGCTGAATTGGCTGACATGTCATCGGTTCCCAGTTGCGCACATCGATGCTCATGCTGAGATCACTGGATTGTCTGGTCCAGACTCGATTATTTACACACCGCCGTATGAGTGCGGCGTAAAACTAAACTCACCTTTCTTAACGTTGCAAAGTATTCCTAAAGAAATATTTACCATGTAATATAAACCCATCTATTAATAAAATACCCCTCAGAATAAGACTCTCTAGTTCACTGAAGCTAACACGTGTGTTTAGATTCTCCATCATCATCATCATCATTGTCGTCATGGTCGTCGTCGTCATCCTTAAATACGTCTCTGAAAACAATCGATTTCGATATGGAGTTTCCTGACTGGAGTATATACCATTGAGACCGACAATACCTCATTCTCTCACTCACTCACTCACTCACTCAAGACGAGTAAATGCAGTCCGCCATGCAGACTGTAACTCCTCGCCTTCATGCAGCTGCAGCGGTGACAGCTATTTGTCGTTTCAAAGGTAATCGGATCAAGCGCTACATCCCGCTAAACAAGACATCATCAATTTCACATAACTGCATGTCTATTTCAAACAAGACTTCCGTCATCGGACGCAACAGGCGACGCAACGCATGGTTACTGTCGCAATCTGTGTGACATGTACCAGGTAAATAGCTACTTCCCGGCGCTACATATCACCTGTATTGGTTTAGTCCCCCCGATCCGCTGACCACCATGCTAGCCTGTACCCGAACGTGACAGCGGTACTTTACGGTGACTTGGGAGACAGATAAGTTGCCATTCACAGCAGTTGAAGATGTTGGGCGAATCCGCCTTTGTTTGAACATGTACGCTGGTCTACATTCTCTCGATGCTGCTGCTCTCTTAAACAGGTCGAGCGTCGTGTCAGCCTATACCACCTGTAAGTATGTAACTACCGTTATGTTCCAGTTTAATTTTGATGTTTCCTTGAGATTAGTTTTGTTTGTTTAGACGATTTATTGTCTCAACAATATTCCAGTGATAATTACGACAAGGATGTTGATAAAGTGTTAGTTCCACATAACTGAGGGACATGCTCAAAGCGTGTAACATTCTGATTATTGCTACCCCGGATAACCCAAGCTGCCTGTCAGGCGCTTAAAGGTTAATAGTCTCATGATGGGGCACATAGTCACAGTGGGCACATAGTCACAGTACTTTGTCCAAGTTTACTGCACGTTGCTGTACACGCAACTAGGTGTTTGCACGTATTCATGTGGCCACCATCTGGTCATATACCAACGGATTCGTAGGTTCTTTTCAGTGCACAGGGTTGTTGCAACACTGAAATAGTCTGCACACAAAGTTGACTCCAAGGCTTTTACACCTGGCCACAGGTGGGCTCGATCCCGTCACCGCAAGCCTGCTGGATCACTAGCCTGGCGCTTTAGCCAATTCGCCCACCACGCCCATTATCTGCTGGGTGAACAGAGGCAATTTTGAACAAACTCGCTTGCCTAAGGTGAGACCACGTGTTTCATGTGCTTCGTTGTGGGACAGGACTGAAGTCCTAGAAACTAACCGGTGTCAAGCTGCCAAGCACGGTCACCCATCCAAGGACTCTCCGCGCCCAACGCTGTTTAACTTCAACTGATTTGTGACCTGAGCTCTATGCACAGGACCACACACCATATCCATAGGAATTAGTCTGTTGATAATCAAATATGAACCAGACAACCCAGTGATTGGCGTTATGAGCATATATCATTGTCTTGCTTCAACCACAATCCTGACCACCCGGTCCCGTTAGTCGCCTCTAAGATAGGACAAACATTGGTTGCATGGAATATTCTAATGCGGGGTCAGACATTACAGAAATTATACATTGTTTACAATAATTTGCATCACTCGAGTAGAATAGCTGCTTTGTATTTTCACAATCATGAATATGAAATTATATGAATCATGTGAAATTATTTCAGCATTCGTTGTGCCCCCAACCCATCCCTACACTTATGTTATTTCAGTTTTGTGCCATGAATATTGAATTTATATTTTTGAAAATATGTTTTGCTAAACGCAACGCAGGTCTCGAACTGAATATACCATTTCAAGAACAGCAGTGAACAAATGTCCCCTTGAACAAATACATTGCAATTGTTTTAAAGAAATGTTATCGTTAGTGTAATCCGTTGTTTTACATTTATGACATTCAGCTTTTCTTTAAGACTAGTATCATCCAATGTGTATGGGCTTAAATAAACTAAAATATAATAGTTAATTTAAACTTTCTAGTGATACAATGAATCATATTATCGTAGACTAACGCTTAGTCTCTGAATACATATAATTTTGATAATAACAAATAAACCCATTTAAATTGAAAAGGAGCCCCAGTGAGTTAGGAGATTCAGAACCTGAAAGGTCTAGACTTGCTTCAGTTAGAGCTTTAGCATTGTAGGGAGGGCTAGGCAGTAGTAGGGTAAATAATGTGGTTCAGGACTGTGAGACAAACTGCATATTATTGTAACCTGCTTGGAAACATAGAGTTCTTGTTTAGACCTGTTTTATTTTGATGAATAGGTATTCCTACATCCTCTTTAGTGTTTTTCATTAAGCGGTTTTGTTTCTGTTTGATAAGTAAACCGAGACGACTGCGATTAATCATGGAGCTGGTCTCTTGGACCGGATCCCCCTCGCGTCTAATAAGCACGATTGTTTCTATCGAGGTTAATTAGCAGCCTCTTATATAATCTCTGCCTTGACCTTGACACGCAAGGTCATTTGGGTCTTAATACGTATTGTACATGTGTTTACATGGTGTCCTCCCATTTGTGAGAACTCCCAGTTGTGAGACACATTAATTAATGGTTCAGTGCACATAGGTGGTGTTTCCACATCCCCACAATGAAAGTGGGATCAGCCCAGTTGTTGAAGAGTACCCACAGAGGGCATAGTTCATTGATGAGTTGATTAATGAAATAGATTATCAAAGATTCTATTTACACAGAAGAAATAGTTCAGTAAATATTTTATTTATTCAGAGAATAGTAAATTAATTATGATAACACATTTTTATTGACTATTATGAAGTTTGAAAGTCTTTTTGGTTGAAACATATCTTATTATCATTTATGAAAATGAATTGGGATTGGTGAACAAGCATTACTGCTTATGATAACACCGCTCCCATGCAACATAAAATACAAAATGAAATGGAGGATGTGACGTCATCGATATTGACTGTTGCATAAATATATTTTAACTACATATAAATATATACAGATTACATCAAATACAACTATTCTCTAAGTAGTCATAATTAGAGAGTTACAGTTGTGTGTGTCTAACAAGCTATTGTAGGAATATACATCAATCATGAGAAGGTTGTTGAGTTAATTTAAGTATTTTCCTGAGAAAATTTAAGCGTTGTGTCTTGATGATGTAATCGTGGACGAATTCGACTATTTTCTGCTGGTTTACACAAGAAGTAAATTCTTTTCCGTTCAAAATGGTATCCGGGTTATAACGAGTAGTGTAAACTACATATTAATTCTTATCAAGTGAGGAAATAGTGCAGGGCGTTTTCACTCTGATATCGACAAGAACAACATGGACTGTCCGTTAAATGTCTGTTATACTTATCGGCGTTTAGGTCGCTACATCCGAGCCTGAGGCGGCAGTGGACGATTTGACAAAAACAAGATCCATAATTAAGGTCAATATAAATCTTGTTTTCGGTTTTTGTAATTAGGTTTTTAAATTCTGTGAGACTACATGACTCTTGGTAGGGCGTTCCATAAATGTATTGTGTCGGGTAAAAAGGATTTGGCATAAGAGGCAGTTCGACTGTAAATTCCTTGTATTTCAGAGTTATTTCTTAAACTATGGCTTGTAGTTTCGGAGACGGAGTAAATCTGAGTAGGTAAATTAATTTCTCTTTCAAATGATCATGAAGTTACCTACACAAAGTGTTTAATTTTTAAATACATTTACCGGAGTATGTTAATCAATTTATCTTATAAAGTTTCATTATGTTACCTCCAAAAGATTCAATTACATAGCAAATCAGTAATTAGCTAGGGTTAATCTATTCTATCAGGCAGGGGAGTATGGTGTGTTTTCTTTGTACTTACCTACTCCACTGTCTCGTAACTGTGAGTCTCACAATTGGGAGTTCTCACAAATGGGAGTAGACCGTTTACATCGTTATTTGACGCGGTCATTAGGTCGCCCATTTCCAGCACAAGCTATATGAGCCGCCTGTAAATAATATATGTAAATAATATAGTCTGAGCCAGACAATCCAGTGATTGATATCATGAGCATCGATCAACGAAAATGCGATACGATGACATGGGCGGATCCAGGAATTTTGAAAGGAGGGGGTTCAGGGGGTTCGAACCCCCATTGGCTCCGCCAACGCAAAAAAAATAATCTTCAATGTGATCTTAAGTCATTTTCAAAGAAGGGGGGGGGCAACCCCAGCACCCCCACCCCACCCCATCTGTCTCTCTCTCTCTGGATCCGCCACTGGATGACATGCATCAACCAAGCCGTGTGCTGATCACCCGATCCCGTTAGTGGCCTCCAGGAAGCATGAATCTCAGGGGACAAATTCTAACCCGGGTCTTCACGGGTTCCACCACCATGACTTAAACCATGATCGTGCTGATGACGTTCACGTGTCTACGTTAGTGCATGGGGGCGTAGAAGCTTCCACATTCCACCCAAAGGCCTGTTACAGAGATCGACACCCGTGGTGACGGGGGGTTGGGGGGTTTGGTTGGACCTAGCCTACTCAGCTGTGTTGTTTGTGGGAGAAGGATACAAAACTGATTGTGTACTGTCGAGTGACAGTGACCCTCGGACGGTGTTCATAATATTAACCACTAGTTTATCAGCGGAGACTCGACAGTATTGTGTAGGTTGATAGCGTATGTCTAGCATATTAGTGTATGCGGTGTAAATAACGAGTGAGTGAGTATGGTTTTACACCGCTTTTAGCAATAGCCCAACAATATCACGGCAGGACACCAGAAATAGGCTTCACACTGTACCAGGACTAGGTGGTTATAATGCGTCCATCTGCTGATTGTGTGACATATGCTCTGATGTCGTGGAATATGTGTTGCCATAGACTTAAGTCAAAAGGGCCAAACTTTTAGAAAATAGTAAAATTAACAGAAATTCACTGCATGTTGTTGCAGTAGTTCTACTCCTAAACATTCTAAACATATCAGAGTGTCTCAGTGTTGTTTATTAAAAAAATCTCAGAGTGGTTAATTGTTTTACTTTATACCATACAACTGTTTGTGTAATGATTACATAAATATTTAATCAAATATCAACTATCGAGTGTATGATGGTCACACTATAAATTATTACTTTGTTACTATTTACATATTGATACAAATAATAATAATAAATATTAATATAATAAAACATATACAATATATATTAGCTTGCATGTTCTCTTTTTACTTAAGTCTATGGCCCTTTTGACTTTCCTTTGGCCCATTTGACTTTTTCAATTTTGGCCCTTTTGTACTTTGGCCCTTTTGACTACAACCCACAAGGTAATAGCCTAATAGTTTGGCTATAACGATAGTTTGTTATCTGTACTTTCTTCTTATGTTTGTTGTAGCATTCAACAAAATCATTCCCCTTCAATTTTTTCTCTGTGAAGTTCTTCTAGGCGAGACAGACAAATGTGTGTGAAATATGATTCACTGATATTTTAGGTACTCAATACCATATCTAGAAATTAAAGTCATTTTATAAATTCACTAAAAACAAATCGTGCAATTCTTTATGAGGTTTCAAAGCGCATATAAATATAATAATAATTAATTATGCTAGGATTTTGAGGTAAAAATATAAATACTATGTGAAACTAGATTATGACAGAACCTATCTCAAAATACTTGGCTAATGTTTATCATGGATATTCTAGATAACTGTGGATAAACACCGCTGTCTTCAATGACTGTATGTAATCTCATTCGCAACTACCAAATTTGCAGACATATGACTTGCTGTGAAATAGCTATGGTAACAGATGTTTGCAAAAACGCAGTTCCAAATCACAGTCTGTCTCACCACAGGTATCTGTAACAAACTAATCAAACGAATAAAATCGATAACATATGGTTCACACAAAAACCAAAAGGGAAACCATGGTACACTGGAAATAGGCCAAAATCATCCGCTACTTTTGTGGTCGTTGCAAACTGTGTTTGATTTACATTGCTTAAATAGCTTTTACATGTACCATCAAATCTCTTATAAATTTAAGTTTTCCGTAAGTTTACCAAACAAAACGTAAAGAATCTTCAGTTTCCATATTCTTTCAATTAGGTTTCCGTTTTCCTGAAATTAATTTGATTTTATGTGACAATATCTTCCATTTGAATTCTGATGTACAGAATCACTGACATCACGAAACTAAAGCCTATATAATACATAGGCATTTTAACGTAGGTTACTGTAGGTTTCTGGGTATATGCATATGGAGTCAAATTTATTTTTCTACGATCGTTTCATTCAAGTTCTCACTAATAGAAACCATCAATGATGGTTTCCAGTTGCTTTATGCAATGGAAACTAACAATGATACTTTACTGTCAGTTTCCATTTCTGGAAACGAACCTTCGTTTCCGACAGTTTTCAGTCGCTGAAACTAACCGTGTTGGTTTCCGGCAGTTTCCAGTCGCTGAATCTAACCTTGTTGGTTTCCGGCAGTTTTCAGTCGCTGAAACTAACCTTGTTGGTTTCCGGCAGTTTTCAGTCGCTGAAACTAACCTTGTTGGTTTCCGGCAGTTTCCAGTCGCTGAATGTAACCTTGTTGGTTTCCGGCAGTTTTCAGTCGCTGAAACTAACCTTGTTGGTTTCCGGCAGTTTTCAGTCGCTGAATGTAACCTTGTTGGTTTCCGGCAGTTTTCAGTCGCTGAAACTTATCTTGTTGGTTTCCGACAGTTTCCAGTCGCTGAAACTAACCTTGTTGGTTTCCGGCAGTTTTCAGTCGCTGAATCTAACCTTGTTAGTTTCAGCAACAGGAAACTGCCGGAAACAAACAATGATTGTTTCCGTGAGTGGAATCCTACATGATTCTGACATTACCCAGTTTCATGTAGGTTTCCGGAAATCTGGAAACCTTGTTATTTTTGCTGTGTATAATCTCTGCCTTGACCTTGACACGCGAGGTCATTTGGGTCTTAATACGTATTGTACATGTGTTTACATCGTTATTTGACGCGGTCATTAGGTCGCCCATTTCCAGCACAAGCTGTATGAGCCGTCTGTAAATAATATAGTCTGAGCCAGACAATCCAGTGATTGATATCATGAGCATCGATCAACGAAAATGCGATACGATGACATGGGCGGATCCAGGAATTTTGATCTTAAGTCATTTTCAGAGGGGTCCGAACCCCAGCACCCCCAACCCTCCCCATCTGTCTCTATCTCTGGATCCGCCACTGGATGACATACATCAACCAAGCCGTGTGCTGATCACCCGATCCCGTTAGTGGCCTCCAGGAAGCATGAATCTCACAGGACAAATTCTAACCCGGATCTTCACGGGTTCCACCACCATGATCGTGCTGATGACGTTCACGTGTCTACGTTAGTGCATGGGGGCGTAGAAGCTTCCACATTCCACCCCAAGGCCTGTTACAGAGATCGACACCCGTGGTGACGGGGGAATAGGGGGTTTGGTTGGACCTAGCCTACTCAGCTGTGTTGTTTGAGGGAGAGGGATACAAAACTGACTGTGTACTGTCGAGTCACAGTGACCCTCGGACGTTGTTCATAATATTAACCACTAGTTTATCAGCGGAGACTCGACAGCATTGTGTAGGATGATAGCGTATGTCTAGCATATTAGTGTATGCGGTGTAAATAACGAGTGAGTGAGTATGGTTTTACACCGCTTTTAGCAATAGCCCAACAATATCACGGCAGGACACCTGAAATAGGACTAGGTGGTTATAATGCGTCCATCTGCTGATTGTGTGACATTTGATCTGATGTCGTGGAATATATGTTGTTCATGTTGTCAATCTCTGGTGAGTCTGTTTCTATGTGTTGACCTGAACACCGGGTGTCGTGTTGTACTTGGAATATGGTGCATCAAGCTTCAACTCACTCACTCAATTTACGACCATGGCGATTCGAGTCAGAATTGGCCTTTAGCAACCCATGCTTCTTGCAAGATTTGTTTGTTTGTTTGTTTGTTTGTTTGTTTGTTTGTTTTACGCCACACTCAGCAGTATTCCAGCTATATGGAGGCGGTCGTAAATAATTGAGTCTGTGTCAGAAATCCAGTGATCAACATCATGAGCCTCAGTGTAGTCTATTGGGATACGACATGTGTCAACCAAGTCAGCGAACCTGACCACCCGATACCTTTTACAAGCATGGGTTACTGAAGATCAATTCTAACCCGGATCTTCGTGGGTGAGATTAACTGGATCGAGTGGTCAGGTTCCACAAATGTCATCGTATCCCAATTGCTTATAATCGATGCTCAATCACTGGATTATCTGGTCCAGACGCGATTATTTACCGACCAGCATCATATAGCTATAACAGTGCTAACCATATAGCTATAACATGCTCACCATATAGCTATAACATTGCTAACCATATAGCTATAACATTGCTAACCATATAGCTATAACATTGCTAACCATTGCTAACCATATAGCTATAACATTGCTAACCATATAGCTATAACATTGCTAACCATATAGCTATAACATTGCTAACCATTGCTAACCATATAGCTATAACATTGCTAGCCATTTAGCTATAACATTGCTAGCCATATAGCTATAACATTGCTAACCAAATAGCTATAACATTGCTAACCATATAGCTATAACATTGCTAACCATATAGCTATAACATTGCTGACCATATAGCTATAACATTGCTAACCATATAGCTATAACATTGCTAACCATATAGCTATAACATTGCTAACCATATAGCTATAACATTGCTGACCATATAGCTATAACATTGCTAACCATATAGCTATAACATTGCTAACCATATAGCTATAACATTGCTGACCATATAGCTATAACATTGCTAACCATATAGCTATAACATTGCTAACCGTTGCTAACCATATAGCTATAACATTGCTAACCATTGCTGACCATATAGCTATAACATTGCTAAGTCCGGCGTTAAACAACACTCAGTTTACTCACTCACTTTACTTTTACCACTCATTTAATACGTCACTGGGCGGTGGGGTAGCCTTGTGGGTAAAGCTTTCGCTCGTCACGCCGAAGGCCCGGGTTCGATTCCCCACATGGGAACAATGTGTGAAGGCCATTTCTGGTGTCCCCGCTGTGATATTGCTGGAATATTGCTAAAAGCGGCGTAAAACTCAACTCACTCACTCACTCTTCACACACTCACTTTACTTTTTCACATAACATGAAACTACATAGACAATAATAGCTTCCGCCACGACAGGCTTCGTTAACACATGGCATCACAATCATGAGAGGTTTTCAAGATATCTGAATATCTATGAATATTCTCCCTACCCTCATTATTTTCTACATTAACAAACAAATCCGTGGATTAGGAAACGTGATATATCCTGCCCTAACGGATGTATTTTTGTTCCTGCATCAATAAAGGTTCATATCCGCTGCCTACAGGATCTTGTCATTATCGTAACACCTGCCAATGTAGTCGGTATCAGTGAATCTAGTCGATAAGTAAATGGTTTTGTTTGTCAAAGAATGCAACAATGCATTGTACTGCGCGGTGATTGGCACAATGGAAGGGAGGTAACTCGCGTAACCTTGCACGAGAAAATCGTCACATCGCCCCAAAATTTGAAAGTTGACGACATATCTCTCTGAAATTCAGTGATATGTTTTTCTATTCGTGGTTATCTTCCTTAGTTCAGTCAGGTTCGAATTACAGTTTCTCTCCAAACATGGTTCTCTACGGAACGGTAGAGGGGACATCGGATGAGAAAATAAATCTCAATAATAATTCGTGGCTACGAGGTAATAAGTCGTGGCCACGACTTATTATCTCGTGGCCTCGACTTATTATCTCGTGGCCTCGACTTATTATCTCGTGGCCTCGACTTATTATCTCGTGGCCTCGACTTATTATCTCGTGGCCTCGACTTATTATCTCGTGGCCACGACTTATTATCTCGTGGCCTCGCCTTATTATCTCGTGGCCTCGACTTATTATCTCGTGGCCACGACTTATTATCTCGTGGCCTCGACTTATTATCTCGTGGCCTCGACTTATTATCTCGTGGCCTCGACTTATTATCTCGTGGCCTCGACTTATTATCTCGTGGCCTCGACTTATTATCTCGTGGCCTCGACTTATTATCTCGTGGCCTCGACTTATTATCTCGTGGCCTCGACTTATTATCTCGTGGCGACTTATTAATACGACTTATTATCTCGTGGCCTCGCCACCTTATTATCTCGTGGCCACGACTTATTATCTCGTGGCGACTTATTATCTCGTGGCCTCGCACTTATTATCTCGTGGCCACGACTTATTATCTCGTGGCCTCGACTTATTATCTCGTGGCCTCGACTTATTATCTCGTGGCCTCGCCTCGACTTATTATCTCGTGGCCACGACTTATTATCTCGTGGCCTCGCCTTATTATCTCGTGGCCACGACTTATTATTCATATTTATTATCTTATCCGATGTCCCCTCTACGGTTCCGTAATTATTGGATCCAAGTCTCCTCAAGAATTATTATCTCATGGCCACGACTTATGATCTCGTGGCTTCGACTTATTACCTCGTGGCCTCGACTTATTATCTCGTGGCCTCGACTTATGATCTCGTGGCCACGACTTATTATCTCGTGGCCTCGACTTATTATCTCGTGGCCACGACTTATTATCTCGTGGCCTCGACTTATGATCTCGTGGCCTCGACTTATGATCTCGTGGCCACGACTTATTATCTCGTGGCCTCGACTTATTATCTCGTGGCCACGACTTATCATCTCGTGGCCACGACTTACTATGTATATTTATTTTCTCATTCTATGTCCCTTCTACCGTTCCGTAGTCCTCCGCCTGTTTGCGACATGCTCCTTGACATAATGGATGGGCCGTCTGCTCGAAGAGCACGATGCCTGTGGTTCGATCCTTTGTTGCAGCATAACAAATGTCGTTACCAGATGATACTTTTTGTCTCCCTGCCTGGTGTTCGACAGTATGCTGTCTCTTAGTGGAATCTCCGTGTTAGTCTATCATAGCTCAGTGGCCTAGCACCGGCTTAACTCAGGACTAGTACAGGCACACAGACGGACGGACAGCCGCACGCACACACGCGCGCACGCACACGTACTTACGTAGACGTGTCTGTGTGAATTTTGAATGCGATGCTCAATCAGATTTCACCTCACCTCACCTCGCCTCGCCTCAGCTCAACCCACCCCACCCCACTCATCTCACCTCACCTCACCCCACCATCACCTCACCCCATCCTACCTCACCCCACCTCACGTCACCTAATCCCACCTCACCTCATCCTACCTCACCCCACCTCACGTCACCCAACCCCACCTCACCCCATCCCACATCACCCCACCCCATCACCTCACCATCCACCCCACCCCACCCCACGTCACCCAATCCCACCTCACCTCACCCCATCCTACCTCACCCCACCTCACGTCACCCAATCCAACCTCACCTCATCCTACCTCACCCCACCTCACGTCACCCAACCCCACCTCACCCCATCCCATCCCACGCTACCCCACCCCACATCACCTCACCCCATCCTACCTCACCCCACCTCACGTCACCCAATCCCACCTCACCCCACCCCATCCCATCCCACGCTACCCCATCCCACATCACCTCACCCCACATCATCTCACCCCTTCCCACCTCACCTTACCCAATCCCATCCTATCCCATTATTTAAAGACCACCGCCCTATGGTTTAAATATTGCTCAGTTCAGCGTGAAACAAGAAACCAACACACGATCATGTGTCACAATGATCCGGCAAACTATGTACTTCCTCCTGTGCAAGGATCCTGATGGCTTCACTTGTAACATTCAGACACTTCTATGATTGTACCGTGTCCTATCGCCACTCCGACCAGGAACATGAAAATACAGTTTGTCACGTGACGTAGTTGTAGTTCGTGTTGCAGTCCGAAGGTTTCAGGACAGTTAAAACCTTTCTCCGTACGGGTAAGTTACTGGTTTGGTCAAGCTGTTCCCCGTGTGGTTGAATTGGTCCATGAGGTAAGACTGATTGTCCTACATTATGAAGTAATGCCATTGTCACAATATGTGCTCTCACTAGGATATCCTATCCGTGTACGTTATCTGAAATCTGTATAGGGCCGACTATTTGGTGTTGGATGCAGCGAGTGACCAGGGTGCTTTTGGGGAAATAAATCAGGGGCGGATACAGCTTTTTGAGAAAGGGAGAGTGCACACTATTGAGAAAAGGAGGGGTGCACACTTCATTTTCACCCGAGTTTCAATGGTCATTTAACATAAATGTCGGGCAACCCCCCGAGATTCCATGCAGGGATGTAACAAAACACTGTGTGGAGTTAAGAAATCAAGGGGAGGTCACTCTAAAACCCGGCTGTGAGTTATCTCCCTGGCGTCTTCGACTCGAGCGAATTTGTATCACGTAAGATTGGCATAATTACTAATTAGGCTTTCCGTTTTAGGGGATTTATTTTTCAAGGAAGCAGAGATTGTAGTATCACTTGTCTCCAGTACCATGTACACTGTCAGAATTTCTATGTTTTATCCCTTGGAACGGCGAATGTATCTTGAAGATACTCCATTTGAAAGCACTCCATCTTTCACATGGTGGAATGTTTAGATTCACTTGATTCAACACTGATCTCAAATCACGAACCGTAAACGCGTGTCATCAAAATGTATTCGTGCAATTAGCACACTGAAATCTCACTTTGTACATTTTATGTTACAAAATTTAAATGTCACTGTGGTTTATCGAGACAATTACATATATTTGTGTTTATGCCAACACACACTCTACGTGTGCACGTGACCATGTCGTGTGTCTATAAACGAGGAAGCAAACGCCGTTCATGAGCCGGAAATATTTTCATTCCGATTTATTACTGCGTCTTTGTCACATGAACAGGAAGAGACAAACTGCAGCACTCAGCTCGTGAGTAAAGGAAGGATGTGACTGGTTCTGCTTCAGGATTTTAGATATAAATTTGCTTTTGCCACTACACTCAAGATTATTCTACTTGAGGCGTTTGTGGTCAGTCCCCTGCCGGGCTGTCTTATATAATGTATAGTACAAGGGGAATAACTCCTACTGCAGTCTCCGTGTGTGGGTTTGTCTTTGACTGAGTAATTAGTCCCGAAATAATCAAGGAACAAATTATCAAAGGTAACACTAGTTCAAGGACCTTTCCTCCTTTCGTCTTTTCTGGGGGCCGCACACCCATGAAGATCCGGGTTAAAATTGGTCTTCAGTAATCCATGCTTGTAAGAAGCGACTAACGGGATCGGTTGGTCAGGTTCGCTGACTTGGTTGACACATGTCATCGTAAGTGAGTAAGTGAGTTTAGTTTTACGCCGCACTAACCAATATTCCAGCAATATGGCGGCGTTCTGTAAATAATCGAGTCTGGACCAGACAATCCAGTGATCAACAGCATGAGCATCGATCCAAGCAACTGGGAACCGATGACATGTGTCAACCAAGTCAGCGAGCCTGACCACCCGAGCCTGTTAGTCGCCTCTTACGACAAGTACTGAAGATCAATTCTAACCCGGATCTTCACGGGTCCGCATGTCATCGCATCCCAATTGCATTGATCGATGCTCATGATTTTGATCACTGGATTGTCTGGGCCAGACTCGATTATTTACAGACCGCCGCCATATCGCCTAAATACTGCTGAGAACGGCGTTAAACAACCAACCAATCAAGCCTAGGTTAACGCGTTCGCTCGTCACGCCAAAGACAATTTCCAGCATGGGTACAATGAGTGATGCCCATTATGTCCCTCGCCGTTAGTTGTGGAACAGCGGCGTAAAACCATACACACTCTTCGTTTCCGATTTAACCTGTCCTCTGTAAAATTCAGCATTCAAGTCGTAAGAAGTGTAAGATTACATCATAGAGACAAAAGGCAAGATTTGTCTTATAAAAATGTTGATCGAAAACCCTTACTTGTTTTCAGTTTTGTTTTTCATTTTAAAACAAGACGAAATTTAGAAAACAAAATAGCCATGATGAATAAACATGTTATAGCAGGGATATGTTATTCTGTAAACATAATGTTAAACAGGATGATGATGATGATTATGATGATTATGATGATGATGATTATGATATTATATGTAATGCGTGAGATGCAACCATGGATAGTCATGGGGGTACAGCAGGTCACTGATTCGATCTTCCGCCGCATTAGGACATAATAAGATTGTGCCTCTTATTGCCCTGCCAAGAGCCAAGCCTCAGGGAAATAAAACGAAGCCTTTGGGTACACTGTGAGATGTGTTTTATCCCTTAGAACGCTGAACATATCTTGAAGAAACTCCATTTGAAAATAGTAAGATTGTACTTGTTATTGCATGCCTAAAGCTAGGCCTTAGGGAAATGAAACAACGATCGGTCAGCCTGGTGCCTGGTGTACTGTGTCTAAGCGGGTTATCATAGTAAAGCCGTGGGATATTTACTCTTTCGGGTAGCCTAGTGGTCATAGGGTTCGCTCGTCACGCCGAAGAAACAGGTTCGATTCCCCACACGGTTACAATGTGTGAAACTAATTTCTGATGTCCCCCGCTGCGATATTTCTGGAATGATGCTAAAAGCTGCGTAAAACTTAACTCACTCACTCACTCACTTTGGGCTATCATTAACCAGCTAACCAGCATATGAAGAGTACTACAAACACATGCGCACACGCACATGCACATAGCCGCGTTCGTACTTGTCGCTATTTAAGTGCCATTTGTTTGAACGCAACGTGAAACCCCTTTCCATCTCCGGCAATATACTTCTTGTACGTTACTGAATATTTAATAAAATAAAAGATAAGTTCAGTTTCAGAAAGATTCACTTTACAGATCAATGTTTTCTACCATTAGTATAACTTATCAACTTTACATTGAATATTAAATGTAATACAATCGTTCTACTGTACTGGGTCTTCAAACGTAGTATTTACGTAATGTCGTAACCTTTAAAAGTAGCATTTATAGAAAGGATGAAGAGGAACTTCTTTATCGCAATAGATGCGACGTTTCGGTGTAGATGCTAACACGGTTATCAAGCAAAACTTGGGACAGCGTTCAGATTCACCGCAGTGCCATTTAAATGTAATATTATTATTTGTTGTTATAAATAATAGTGAGTGAGTTTAGTTTTACGCCGCACAGCCATGTTCCAGCTATATGGCGGCGGTCTGTAAATAATCGAGTCTGGGCCTGACAATCCAGTGATCAACAGCATCGATCTGCGCAATCGGGAACCGAGGACATGTGTCAACCAAGTCAGCGAGCCTGACCACCCGATCCCGTTAGTTGCCTCTTACCACAAGCATGGGTTACTGAAGATCAATATTCTAACCCGGACCTTCACGGGTTTGTTATAAATATAAGTAATCATGATTGTTCTTCTAGACGGTTTCATATAGGGTAGGGGCGGTGGGGTAGCCTAGTGGTTAAGGCGTTCACTCGTCACGCCGAAGACCAGGGTTCGATTGCCTACATGGGTACAGTGTGTGAATTGTGTGGTGTCCCCCGCCGTAACATTTGAACCAGTCAGCTGGAAGACATTTATCATTTAACGCTTGAATCCACCCGATCCGCGGTCGATTGTATTTCTGATTCCACGTTCTCCATCTTTAGGTCGAAGGGGCGAAAACATGCACCTGTTCTGTGTCCGTTTAGGTCCTAATGTACGAGACCATCACCAAAACATTACCTAATATTACCCAATGTCGACAAACAGTGATAAAGATAATATTAATAAGGTGTGTTGTTAAAGGTATCTTTCACATCTTTGAAATTAGAAGCACGTGTTATAAATCCATTTCAGCAGAAAGAAAAAGAAAAAATTACTGAAAACTCCCTGCCCTACGCCCGAACTGTTTACATGTGTTGACTGTCGCCTTTGTCAAGTGCGCTTCGTTGTCATGTTAAACACAATGGCATTCATTAAAACACGATTCAATATTAGTCACATTGTGTAACAATTCGCCTAATTACAGGTATATTGTGATAACGTCTTAATCCAGGTGTTTACCTTGCAGCTACACCCCCGGGAGAACCAGTCCCGGTCAGTCATACCTGGTCCCCTCCCGAACGGCTGAGACGATCCTTCACCTGAATACCAACACGGTCATGTGACAGCTATTAATAGTCCCCCACCCGCAATGCATTGTTTGCGTCGAGCGAATGAAAATCGTTAAGAGTTTCACAGGCGTCTTGGGCCGGGTGGAGAGCTGTTGGAATGCTCCGTGGCTGGTCGATGAAAACTGTAGGATACTGTGCCTGGGTGTCTGTCTCCTTAGCATCTGGATCTTTACCTGAAACTATTCATCACCTGTGTGCGGTGTACTAATGAATTGGGGAGAAGACGTTCCGCCGCGACCAATGACAACCGCAGGGATTAAGCCTCGCATGTGCAACTGAACACCCGCCGCGTTCGTTTGATTGGATTTACCTGTGCGTTATCGTGGAGTTGTGGTTCAGTCGGAGACCAGGTAGGTTGGTCCTGTACAGAACGCTATGCGGTTCTATCTGAAAAAGATTATTCAGTGGTCGCTAGGGGTATGTGTTGCCATTGTGCTGGTACTGAATCTGTACAAGAGAGACGTGTGGGTATATGACACGGACGACCAGCCTCTACCCTGGGGACCGGATTTCAAGAGGGACGGGAACCATAGACAGCTGACCTTTGACGGGCCGAAAATTCATGATCATTTTTTCAGCGAAAAATTGAAAAGGAATATCACAAAATCATTGCACGTGCAGCATGTACAGCAGCCAACACCAATGCCCGTGTATTACAACATCAACAACGACGACCAAGACCGTATCACCAACCAGTTAAAATTTATACCAAAGCCTGTTCGAGATGCGAAAAAACGAGGAGAAGACGTTCCCCTAAAAACAATCCTTTTGTATCACGGATTTGGGGGCTGGCAGGTTAAGAGGGCCAGGGAACGTTCACTGAGCAGAAATGTGCTGTTCAGAGCTGTGAACTTGTTGACAACAAGCAGGATGGCCACAAAGCTGATGCAGTACTTTTTCATCATAATCCAGCTCGGCCCTGGTTTGACCGCCCACAGAAACAAATCTGGATCCTCTTTCTGCTCGAGTCGCCCTACCACACGGCGGGGTTAGCAGCGTTCCGCGACGTCTTTAACTGGACAGCGACGTATCGACACGACTCCACAATAGTAGCTCCGTATGAAAAATTTGTGCCATACAACTCGAGTGTTTTATCTCAAAAACAAGACAAAAATTATGCTGCGGGGAAAAGTAAAATGGTTGCTTGGTTTGTTTCAAACTGTGGCGCCAGGAACGGCCGTCGAAATTACGCCGACGAGCTTGCAAAACACGTTCAGGTGGATATATACGGTGCGTGTGGCAAGTTTAAGTGTCCTCGGTACCAAAGCAGTAAGTGCTTTGACATGCTCAACAAAGACTACAAGTTCTATCTCGCCTTTGAAAATTCCAATTGCAGAGACTATATTACGGAGAAATTCTTCGTGAACGGACTGCAGTAAGTGCCCTTTTCTTTTTATGATTGATTAGTATTCATGTTATACAATATGCACAATATATACAATATATACCATATATACAGTATGTACAATATATACAATATGTACAGTATATACAATATATACATTATGTACCATATGTACAATTTATACAATATGTACAATATATACAATATGTACAATATATACAATATGTACAATATATACAATGCCATACTATTATTTCTCCACTGACCTCTCCACTGTATCTTGCTTGCATGACATATTTTAGATACAATGAAATACAGTGGTATCTTACTTGCATGACAACAGATTTTAGATGCAGTGAAATACAACTGTATCTTACTTGCATGACATATTTTAGTTACAGTGAAATACAGTGGTATCTTACTTGCATGACAACAGATTTTAGATACAGTGAAATACAACTGCATCTTACTTGCATGACAACAGATTTTAGTTGCAGTGAAATACAACTGTATCTTACTTTCATGACAACAGATTTTAGATACAGTGAAATACAACTGTATCCTGCTTGCATGACAACACATTTTAGTTACAATGAAATACAGTGGTATCTTACTTGCATGACATCAGATTTTAGGTACAGTGAAATACTGTGGTATCTTGCATGACAACAGCTTTTAGTTTCAATGAAATACAGTGGTATCTTACTTTCATGACATCAGATTTTAGGTACAGTGAAATACAGTGGTATCTTGCTTGCATGACAACAGATTTTAGCTACAGTGAAATACAACTGTATCTTGCTTGCATGACAACAAATTTTAGTTACAGTGAAATACAACTGTATCTTGTTTGCATGACAACATATTTTAGATACAGTGAAATACAGTGGTATCTCACTTGCATGACAACACATTTTAGCTACAGTAGAATACAACTGTATCTTGCTTTCATGACAACAGATGTTAGTTACAATGAAATACAGTGGTATCTTACTTTCATGACAACAGATTTTAGGTACAGTGAAATACAGTGGTATCTTGCTTGCATGACAACAGATTTTAGCTACAGTGAATAAAGTGGTATCTCACTTGCATGACAACACATTTTAGCTACAGTAGAATACAACTGTATCTTACTTGCATGACAACATAGTTTAGATACAGTGAAATACAGTGGTATCTCACTTGCATGACAACACATTTTAGCTACAGTAGAATACATTTTAGACTACAGTAGAAATACAACTGTATCTTACTTGCATGACAACACATTTTAGATTACAGTAGAATTGTATCTTACTTGCATGACAACATAGTTTAGGTACAGTGAAATACAGTGGTATCTCACTTGCATGACAACACATTTTAGCTACAGTAGAATACAACTGTATCTTGCTTGCGTGACAACAGATTTTAGCTACAGTGAAATACAACTGTATCTTGCTTGCATGACAACAGATTTAGCTACAGTGAAATACAGTGGTATGTTACTTGCATGACAACAGAGTTTAGTTACTGTGGCATAATACTTGCATGACAACATGATTTAGTTACAGTGAAATACAGCGGTCTCGTACTTGTATGACAACAGATTTTAGTTACAATGAAATACAACTGTATCTTACTTGCATGACAACACATTTTAGCTACAGTAGAATACAACTGTATCTTGCTTGCGTGACAACAGATTTTAGCTACAGTGAAATACAACTGTATCTTACTTTAATGACAACAGATGTTAGTTACAATGAAATACAGTGGTATCTTACTTGCATGACATCAGATTTTAGGTACAGTGAAATACAGTGGTATCTTGCATGACAACAGATTTTAGTTTCAATGAAATACAGTGGTATCTTACTTGCATGACAACAGATTATAGCTACAGTGAAAAACAACTGTATCTTACTTTAATGACAACAGATGTTAGTTACAATGAAATACAGTGGTATCTTACTTGCATGACATCAGATTTTAGGTACAGTGAAATACAGTGGTATCTTGCATGACAACAGATTTTAGTTTCAATGAAATACAGTGGTATCTTACTTGCATGACAACAGATTATAGCTACAGTGAAAAACAACTGTATCTTGCTTGCATGACAACACATTTTAGCTACAGTGAAATACAACTGTATCTTGCTTGCATGACAACAGATTTTAGCTACAGTGAATAAAGTGGTATGTTGCTTGCATGACAACAGATTTTAGTTACAGTGAAATACAGTGGTATGTTACTTGCATGACAACAGAGTTTAGTTACTGTGGCATAATACTTGCATGACAACATGATTTAGTTACACTGGAATACGGTTGTATGTTACTTGCATGACAACAAATTTTAGTTACAGTGAAATACAACGGTATCTTACTTGCATGACAACATATTTTAGTTACAGTGAAATACTGTGGTACCTTACTTGCATGACAACTGATTTTACTCACTCACTCTAAGTCTTGTCGTGAGAGTTGAGTTGAGTTGGGCTTTACGTCACATCGGCATTATTCCAACCATATAGTGACGAGAACAAGTTTGCATTAATAAACATTGTAAGTACAGAGTCAAAATGAGTTTCGTTTAAAAACATATATCGTGGGAGGCCACTAAAGGGGTTTCGTGATCAGACTCGCTGACTTGTTTGACACGTCCTATCACATTCCAGTTGGTTAGATTGATGCTCGTGTTGTTGATCACTGGATTGTCTGGTTAAGACTCGATTATTTACAGACCGCTGGAATATTGCGGTGGTAAACATTTTACTGTATGTCGTTTTATATGTATATTCAATAAAACAAGTTAAAGACCACCCCGATACTCAATATTTAAGTATTATGTGGATCAGGATATGAACTATGAAATATTTTAATATTGAAAATTGGGGTGGTCTTTAACTTTTTAACACGAGTACAATGTGAACACGCCATCTGGTGTATCAACACTATGTCACACACGTGTGTATCCTGTCGATATATTGATAGAATGTTTGATAACGTGGCGAATATCCATATCATATATAGTCCGTCAACTGAACTTTTGGCACCCTGTTTTTCACAATTTACCTTTTAACCAAAATGCCTTCAAAATGTTTTTAGGCATACGCTCTTTATATCTTATGACCTATCTCAGGTTTAAATTTCATTCTTTTATGTCAGTTATTAAAGCTTCTCCTTAAGAAGCCATCTTATAAAAATATGAAAAAAAGAAGTAGTTATACAAGGAAGTAAAATGATACGATGGAACAGCAAACAACATGGTGTGACACGCGTGCATCTTGTTTACATTGTTACGCCTGCAAGCAAATCTAAGGGGACTGTATAATCATCACAAATCCATTTTAAACAAGCAGATTTATTGAAGTCTTTCAATACTGGTTGCTCAATCTCTTGTATCAAGATCCAAATTTGAGCAACAGCTTGCATATGGTATGCTTTGATGCATTGATGTCATGGTCTTCTTTTGAACAATATTTCTTCAGTTTGCTTGACGATATGAACTCACTGGATTGATGTAACCGACGCATGACGTCCCTAACAACCCTTCCATCGAATTCATCAAGCTTTCTTTTCTTTGCATGTTTTGAGACGGTCCCCGATTTCAGTCATTTCATCGTCAGTCTCTGAAAGAGTGTCATGGGAGATAACTCTTTGCTATGTTCTTTTGCAGATCTTGGTGGCATTAATGTCTTTAAGAGAAACACTCAGAGGGTGTTTTTCGCTTTGCCTTGCGCTTGAAAAAGTTGTAAACTCTTTTGATGATTTACCGGTCATCTTTGTACAACATCGTTTTTACCACAACCTGCGTGTTGACGATCTTTGACATCACTTGAGCGTGCTAATGTAAATAAATACCCGTGCATGTACATATCACGCTGACACACATTTTACAGTGTTGTTGGCTTTTCCATCATGTGCGTTAACCCCTCGTAAAACTCTCCACAGTTTTACAATTATTATATGACAGGTTTAAAGGCAAATAATCCTTTTAAAATTACTAAAATCGATATCTTGTTAGGCCACGGTATACAGTTACCATATGAACAGAGTAGCAGTTTAAAATATTCAGGAGTTTTATGTAAATTGTGAAAAACAGGATACCAAAAGTTAAGTTGACGGACTATAATTCATTACATGAAACCAAATGCAAATAGTTTTTGCTCAGGTCACAATGGGGCGGTGGGGTAGCCTAGTGATTAAAGCGTTCGCTCGTCACGCCGAAGACTCGGGTTCGAATTCCCACATGGGTACAATGTGTGAAGCCCATTTCTGGTGTTCCCCGCCGTGATGTTGCTGGAATATTGCTAAAAGCGGCGTAAAACCGAGCGTTACGAAGTTTTCCGAATGCATGTCAAAATACCGGTTTTCGATCAGCGTATCACAATACGTATCGTTTTCATGTCTGAACCGGTAAATACCGGTAAACCGGTTATATTGCGCAGCCCTAGGTGTTAGTATATATACCGAAAAGTCGCATTCATTACAATAAAGAAGTTGACAATCCATGGAACTTGGTTTTTCTTCATCTTTACAACTTCTAAAATGCATCTCAAAGAAGATAAATTTCAAACAAAACTAAACTTGAAATGGCAATCAGTTGGACACATGTTTTCCACCAATCTACCAGTGATTCAGACTTTAACGGTTAAACACAATGGAATAAATTGTACGTGAAACTAATTTGAAATATGAATAATGTATTCCAGTATCGTGTTATTTTAGTTTACTGATTACTGATATCTGTAATGACGTAATTATACATACAATAATGGTAATAATTATGAGCGTACTACTTTTGTAACACTGATTTCTCTATGTTGACGTTGAGAACAGCTCGATCAGTCATCACAGATTTCCACCCGCCCTGTAGGGGCGGTGGGGTAGCCTTACGGTTATAGCGTTCGTTCGTCACGCCGAGGACCCGGGTTCGATTCCCCACATGGTTGCGATGTGTGAAGCCCATTTCTGGTATCCCCCGCCGTCATATTGCTGGAATATTGCTAAAAGCGGCGTAAAACTAAACTCACTCATTCACTCACTCACTCTGGTATCCCCCGCTGTGATATTGCTGGAATAGCGACATAAAACTACACTCGCTCATTCACTCACTCACTCACTACTATTAAAAATAGACTCACTCACTCCTAAAATCTAATGTGCGTATTCTATTAAGAAATTAAATCATTGTGCTCAGCCTAACCATCTGTTTTTTCCGGGGACCGCACTGCAGATGTTGCATAGGCAATGTTTATCAGTAATGGAAGCCACACTCTCAGCTTCTGTATGAAACAGTCTGTACCTGCATCAGGCTGCCTCCCTAACAGAACGTCTGACCCACTACGCCCCTCCCCCGGAGCAGTACAGTACCATTAAATATTCAGGTGTTTCTGATGCATTAGATAACCCACCAAGCGATGGTGTCTCACCGACAGAATATATTTAAACTGAAATGATCTTATAAGTCTAGATTGAATCAGCTCTAGAAGAATTAACTATTTGTTCGTGGTCCCATGTGGATTGTAGATGTTTATTTTAGATGGGATGTTTCTTTCGGGGACTAAATGTCAGTATAGTGCAGATGGAGAGGTGTTAAACAATGACAGTATTCCTGTTAGGGTCATCGTGACCATCAACCTGTCCCTTGACAACACTGTACAGCTCGATGAGAGTAAAGGCCGCCTTGACAGACTTAGACAGCAGAAGATGAACACCAACCTTCATCGCAAACACAAAATGTTGAGACTTTGTGAAGTTGAAGACCTGGCATTTGTTATATATACTAACGTGTTTGGGCCCGTGAAGATCCGGGGTAGAATAGGTCTTCAGCAACCCACGCTTGCTACAAAAGGCGACTATGCTTGTTGTAAGAGGCGACTAACGGGATCGGGTGGTCAGGCTCGCTGACTTGGTTGACACATGTCATCGGTTCCCAATTGCGCAGATCGATGCTGTTGATCACTGGATTGTCTGGTCCAGACTCGATTATTTACAGACCGCCGCCATATAGCTGGAATATTGCTGAGTGCGGCGTAAAACTAAACTCACTCACTACTAACGTGTTTAGTTCAACCTCACTTGAAAATGAGTGAGTTTAGTTTGATCGTCGGTAACCCAGGTCAGGCTCGCTGGCTTGGTTGACACATGTCATCGTATCCCAGTTGCGTAGATCGATGCTCATGGTGTTGATCACTGGATTGTCTGGTCCAGACTCGATTATTTACAGACCGCCCATTATAGCTGGAATATTGCTGAGTGCGGCGTTAAACAACTAACCAACCAACAATCGTACATGAAGGTGAAGGTTGCTAACCTCCTGTTCGTAATGAAATATTCATACATCTGACAGGAAATTATCTTTCTTCCCTGTGTCAGCATTTCAGTTCAACACGATCAAGGCACGTGGCAACGAACTGACAGACCGTTTCACTCATATTTTCATTTAAGATTTTTTAGTTTGCATTTTGTTCAAGGCTACTTGTGATTACGATAAGCATGACCATTGCTGGCGTGAACACCACTAGACAACTGATGCCGCGTGACTTAGCAATTCCTGATGAAACAGGATACCCTAGACTTAACCCCAACTTAATGTATGCTCATTTGGGGCTGGGAGAGACCGATGCAAGCCCCCATTGTGGATGTTTAATCGTTTTACAACTGATTAAATTACATCGTGTAAGTAGTGGGGACATTCTGTGTACAAGGATAACAAATTGTATCCTGGAAATCTTATCTTTGCGGTTATATTTGTCATTTAGGGTTTTGTTTAAAGGCGTGTGGTCTACTTATTGAGAATGTGACTTGCACTAACCAGGTTGAAACGATACGATTCTCACTCCATGGTGGATGAAGGCATTTGTACGCAGTCAGCATTGTTTTAGCTGCATCACGACCGCTTGTACGTTTTTAGCAACAACGTTTCACAGGTTTTAACTATGTAATAAAACAACGTTTTATCATAACTGCTATGACAGGTGTTTTAACATATTTATCTTGACCCAAATACGTAGCCAAAATCACTTGCGGATCAATAGACAATGTTGCATGGAAGGCACGTCCTATTGTGTGATTTATGAATGCAGTGGAGACCCTCTAAACCGGCAATCCCCCAATCCGACATGCTCTCAATATCGGCACTAGAATTTATGATCACGCCCTCTAAACCGGCGTCAGTCTATTCCGTATTTCGGCACAATAAAGACCGCCCAATTGACTGTTTAACAGTAATTAATACTCTCTAATTAATACTTTCTAAACCGGCATCCGGTATCTTCTCTTCTCCTGTTGATTGGCTGACTGACTGAGTTTAGCTTTACGCCGCTTTCAGCAATATTCCAGCAACATCACGGCGGGGGGAACCAGAAATGGGCTTCACACGTTGTACCCATGTGGGGATTCGAACCTGGGTCTTCGGCGTGACGAGCCAACGCTTTAATTGATTGGCTGACCGGCATTAAGCATATTGATGTTGTCTGATATAAGGAGTGTGATAAGAATATGATGACTATTAACACGTTGTTCAGGCGTATTTTACGGCACACGGAAGATCATTCTCAGGTTGAAAAGGGGAAAGTTCTCTAAACCGGCACGCCCTCTATACTGGCATTTTTGCCGGTCCCAACAAATGCCGGTTTAGAGGGCTTCCACTGTACGTTTTATATGATTTACTGACATATTTAGCCTCGAGGCCGGGTTCGATTTCACACATGGGTGAATTCAGGTATCCTCTGTCGTGATATTGCTAGGATATTGCTAAACGTGGCGTAAAACCATACTCACTCCACAGGCATGTGGGCTAGTCTGATGGATAAAGCGTTCGCTCGTCACGAAGAAGACCTGGGTTCGATTCCCCACATGATTACCCGGATTACCCCTTTCTCACGATAGACCGCCTCCGTGGTGTAGTGGTTATAGCGTTCGCTCGTCACGAAGAAGATCTGGGTTCGATTCCCCACATGGGTACAATGTGTGAAGCCTATTTCTGGTGTCCACCGCCGCGATATTGCTGGAATATTGCTAAAAGCAGCGTAAAACTAGACTCACTGACTCTCATATTAAGTCAGATGTACATTGCCATAATTCAACAGTGAAATACATACCCGGATTACCCCTGTCTCACGATACACATCCACTTCCGCCTTGAATACAAACCCTCTCCCAACCCCAAATCGGGAACTCGTCCTTGACCCGAGGCCTTGAGCGTGACCACGTGATTGGTAGCTATAGTGAAACAGATGGTCCCCACAGTAATCCCTCGTTATACTGCTAATTGTTATCATGATCTGCACTTACGTTGATTTCATTCATTTGTTGCCAGCTGTTACAATCATCTGTGTTTCTGTACACTTAATCCTGTTTAGTGCTTCATAGAAGCAATCTAGGCTTACTCTATAATCTGTGAAAACTGCCTCCGTGGTGTAGTGGTTAGAGCGTCCGCCCGGAGAGCGGTAGGTCGTGGGTTCGATCTCCGGCCGCGTCATACCAAAAGACGTTAAAATATGGTACTTGTTTGTCCCTGCCTCGCGCTCGGCATTAATGGGTACAACGAGGACTGGTCGGCTCGGAGTCAGTATACTGTGTCTGAGTTGTGTATTCATGCTTAACTGGGGCGGTGGGGTAGTCTAGTGGTTAAAGCGTTGGCTCGTCACGCCGAAGACCCGGGTTCGAATCCCCACAAGGGTACAACGTGTGAAGCCCATTTCTGGTGTCCCCCGCCGTGATGTTGCTGGAATATTGCTAAAAGCGGCGTAAAACCAAACTCAGTCAGTCAGTTATTCTTAACTGCCTTGCCTGTAATCTTTGAAAGGTTCCAGTCTGAACAGTGCGACAATACGTTCACCCAATATTATTTCTCTTTGTTGTTTTACGCCGCACCCAGCAATGTTCCAGCTATAGGGCGGCAGTCTGTAAACAATCCAGTCTGGACCAGACAATCCTGTGATCAACATACTGAGCATCCATCTACGCAGTTGGGATACGATGTGTCACCCAAGTCAGCGAGCCTGACCACCCGATCCCATTAGTCACCTCTTACGACAAGCATGGGTTGCTGAAGACCAATTCTAGCCTGGATCTTCACGGTTGACAAGCATGGGTTACTGAAGATCGTTTCTAACCCATAACAGGTTTAAATCTCATTGATTATTGGAGTGTTTGAAGATCACCCACACCACAACTTCATCGTTGTAGTTATGTTCCATTAATTTCTCTGTGTAAACTGTTGATATACATATTTAGAGACATGAATATTTATGACGCATTTATGTGGCTGCCAATTTGTGTATCTACCCCGATATAACGCCCTTAATGTATCCCTAATGCCACGTGATCTTGCACGGCTGGGTCTAGAGATTTCCTACACCCCATGCAAATATTGTCGATACTACACAAACTTGCAAAACGTTGCCTGAATACAAATAGTTTGGACCGCCGTGATACTGCAGGAATATTGCTAAAACTCACTCACAAGTAGTTTGGCGAGTTTTCGATTAGCCGTGCTGGTAGCCCGTGGTCACGCTTCACTGTAAGGAGTGTTGTAGCGTATGATTGAGAGTTAACAATGGGCACACTACGTTCCAGCGGATATATACTCATGGAAACAAATAAGGGAAAGCCTGAAAATACAAGTGTTCCTGTATTTATTTTCAGATTTTCACCCACAGTGCAATATAAAACATGACAAGAAACCCGGAAAATAGTATAGGAACACTTGCACTTTCTATGTAGGGTTGGGTATTATATGTATCTGCAACAGGTGAGGTGAAATTGGATTTAACGTCGTGCGTGAGAATATTTTGCTCATATGACGACGTGCATGCGTGTGTATGTGTATGTGCGGCTGCTTGTACTAACCCAGACTTAAGCTGGTTTTATAGTGCTAGCCCACTGAGATACCATGCCGCAGTGAAGCATGAATACCCCACTCAGACACATTATACTGACTCCGAGCATTATTGATCGATTAATGCCGAGCGCCAGGCAGGGACCAACAAGTACCATATTTTAACGTATGACGCGGCCGGGGATCGAACCCGCGATCTTCCGCTCTCCGGGCGGACGCTCTAACCACTACACCACGGAGGCGGTTGTGTATCTGCAACAGCTGGCTAGGATAACTGATGCTGTGATCACCCAATACCAAATCAAATCAGTTTTCAAATAAAACCTTCTGAACACATCTTTCTATTGATCGATGCTTGTTTTATGGTCCTGACCTTGACCTTCGTGTTAATTATGGGGTGGTGGGGTAGCCTAGTGGTTAAAGCGTTCGTTCGTCTCGCCGAAGACCCGGGTTCGATTCTCCACATGGGTACACAGTGTGAAGCCCATTTCTGGTGATATTGCTGGGATATTGCTGAAGGCGGCGTAAATTTATACTCTCACTCCTGTTAACTACTGACAATAAATAAGAAAATAAAACTCGCTTAAATCTGAAATCAGGTTTATGTCCCTATGAAATAGTTTCGAGTTTGTCCACGGTAAACTTCCGTTTCCGTAATCCTCTGACAGGTTGAAAGTTATTAAACTCAGGGCAACCTTGGCATTAAATGGGGGAATGGACAACAATCTACCCCGCTGTACCCTGTCGGTGTGTGGTTGATCCTTGTTGTTGAATTAGGGTCTATATATCAAACACTTATTACGCTTCACCAGTATAAACCTGTCAGTAGTGTACAATTTATGGGTCTGCTATGTTGCTCAAATAGCTTTAAAATACAGGAATATCTCTCTTAAAGGTTTGCGAGGTTCGTTTCATATACTATCAATTACGTTTTTAACGGACACGCTTATAGCGAACTAACATATACTGAGGGAAACAAATAAGGGAACACCACTTCGTGGCAGTGTTCCTTTATTTATTCTCAGATTTCCTCCAACAGCTATTCAAAGCTGGTGATGAAAACTGAAAAATGTTAAAGGAACGCTTGAATTTTCCTATGTTCCGTTATTTGTTTCTCTCAGTATATATGACGAACTGGGTTTATTGTTTTTTTGTCAGGGCCACTTGCTGTATATTTTGATCGAACTGCGTTTAACGAACTACGGTTATGACGAACGAAAGTTAGTGATCCCTTAGAGTTCGGTATAACCGATGTTTCCCGAAACTGAAAACCCCGCATGAAGAGTATTTTTCGGGGGTGGTCCCGTTCGTTATAACCGTGAGTTCGTTAAACCGTAGGTTACCGTACCAATAAAATCCGGATCCGAAACACCCACTGCGTTTAGTCACATAACTTATCTCGGTTTCAGATCGAATATCCAGCGTATATTCATGTCGAACGTAGGGGGTGGGCTAGCCTAGTGGTTAAACATGAGGCCGATATTACGAATACACTTCTGTCTGTCTGGTGGTTAAAGCAATCGGTCGTCACGCCAAGGACCCGGGTTCGATTCCCCATATGGGTACAATGTATGAAGCCCATTTCTGGTGTCCCCTGTCGTGATGTTGCTGGAATATTTCTTAAAGTGGCGTAAAACTTAACTCACTCACTATTTCACTCACTCACTCACTTGTGTCGAACATGGAATATAATACAGATTGTATTGTATCAAAAGGTGTTCAATGTTGATATCTATAAAACTTCAAAACACAATTATTATGATGAATCGCGAGAGGAAATTATATCATGTAGAATTGGTATGTATTTTTCGAGCTACCGACTGGAAGTTTGGCCTTACATATAGGTAGGGCTGCGCAATATAACCGGTTTACCGGTACATACCGGTTCAGACATGAAAACGATACGTATTGCGATATGCTGATTGAAAACCGGTATTTTGACATGCATTCGAAAAGACTTCGTAACACTCGGAAATATTTCCGTTTAATAAATTGTTCCTTTCCTTTTTTTATTTGTGCCAAATATTATTTACATTTTTATTTTGTCATGATTAAAAGTTTTTATTAAAGCTTAATCAAGCATGATGATTTTGTTGTGTTTTTGCTTTATAAATCAAGCATTAACTCGATTATAAGTAGTTTTTTGTTAAAAAAGAACTTCTTGCAATATATTGCAATATGAAAATTCGCTGCAATACCCAGCCCTACATATAGGTGGATGAACTACTGTTCAAAGCGACATTTAACGAAACTCACGCACTCAAAGTTCATACCTTTTTAAAAAATTAACACATCAGCTCAGCTCCTGGAGGGAGAATGTATATATGGTTGGAGTGTTATACGTAATGTTGTCATGATGGACTATTGATCCAACGACATGGAACCGCACCCACAACGCGTTCAATACATTCAAAAGATCCACCCACTTTCAATCTCATCTTGAAATATAGCCAGAAAGTGTCCCTTTCAAATTTACAACTACCATACTCGTTTTAAGGGGATTTGGAGCAACACGTCAAGTGTCTACCCTTTATCGAGGCCCTTGCTTTGCGTATACCCGATCGGCTCTTCGAAAGAGGAGCCAGCCAAGCTCGACCTTGGTGATTATGTTGTTCAGACGACTGCATGTCAACCGCGGTGAAGAGACCAGGCCTAGTGCTTGAGTCTTTGTAGCTGTGGTTAAGGTTTCGTGATCACCCAGGCGTGAACTACATCTGTAGAGCGTAGGTCGCGTACAAGGATATGATAATGAGAGGAAAATAGTTTATCTCGGTGTCACATGTATATTTATGTCCGTATTGCAAACACAATAAAGCCATAGAGAAAATATATAAAAGTTTCTTCCAAAGAGGTCAGTGCTCAAAAGCAAAGGCCCGAGTGTCCTCCCGCTTCTAAAATGGTCTGACCGACGAATTGGGGTCATTGTTTTCGCATATTCAGGTCGTCAGGAGTTTTATTAATCCGAAATTGTCCTGAACGTTTATGAAGCTTTTCAACCGTCTTCTGTTTCAAAACGGTAACATAGAGAGAACACATTCGTGAACCACTCGTGTTATTCCGGGACAAGCCGAATATATATCTTCTTGGAGGTTACGGAAAGGGGCGAGTGGTGACGAATGAGAGAGAACAGTGAAATGTTAGTACCAGACGCCATCTTGTTGTCGAGCAGACGTATCCGTTTTCGTCACGTGATACGTTAATACTGGTCATGTGATGAGTCAATATCTAAGGTCCGTAAGTCACATGATTTGAAAATCAACATCGAAGTGTATTGTTCCTTCTGTTAATACGGATTAACTTGGTGAATTTAGTTCAGATACAACAAGATACAGTGACGAGGATACCCCAGTGTCAATATCCATCCTTTGATGCGAAGGCTTCAGGGTATTTAAGCCTCCTATACATTCTACAAACAGATTCAAGTGAGGGCTTTACGAATTTTTGTTGTACAAATGGTACTGAGGGTACACTGTGTCCCGAGTCCTAGTTTCCACCGGGGGCGATGGGGTAGCCTAGTGGTTAAAGCGTTCGCTCGTCACGCCGAAGACCCGAGTTCGATTCCCCACATGGGTACAATGTGTGAAGCCCATTTCTGGGGTCCTCCGCCTTGATATTGCTGGAATATTGCCAAAAGCAGCACTCACTCCTAGTTTCCACCTCACCGATGATGATGATGATGATGATGATGATGATTTGGAGATTTAATGTGCGCTTTCCGACATAATGCGATTTTCGCACACGGGCCCGCCAGGCCATTTAGCGTTTGGTCGAAAGAGGGGTGGTTTGACCGAAAGAAATGGAAACCTGAAGCGGGCGTTAGTGTTGCATAAAGAAATTTGTATTAATTTTGAACTTTGACATTTGCCAGAAGTTCATCCACTTAACTATGGGATGGTTTGTTGGTATAAACCGTATTTGTTTGTTTGCTTTCATGTTTTGTTGTATATTACTTATTAGTTTAGTATGTTGGCACTAGGGGTGGGTATTGCAGAGAATTTTCATATTGCGATGCGAAAGCATGTATTGCGATATGTATTGCAATATATTGCATGAAGTATTTTTAAACAAAAAAACTACTTATAATCGAGTTACTTCTTGATTTATAGAGCAAAAACACAACAAAATCACTAGGCTTGATTAAGCTTTAATAACAACTTTTAATCATGATAAAATAAAAATGTGAATAATATTTGGCACAAATGAAACAAGGACATATCCGAACATTTCCGAGTGTTACGAAGTTTTCCGAATGCAAGTCAAAATACCGGTTTTCGATCAGCGTATCGCAATACGTATCGTTTTCATGTCTAAACCCATTCTCTTCCAACAGAGTTTACTTGTCATATCTTTCTACGAACCTCTGTTCTAATACGGCCATATTTCCCGGTTCTCGTAAAATCCCCTAGCGGCAAAAGATTGCAACACGAATTATCTCCCTTCTTTCTATCCAATCAGAACACCTGTTACATCGACTTAGATTCAACTTGACTAACAGAAGCAAATGTTGGGCCACAAATATCCCCCCAACTGCCGGGGACTTGTGTTGATGTTACACACAAGACGTTTAATGGCTAGCTTGTCCGTTGTCAACGAGGGCGATGGAGACGCCACTGATCCGCCATAACATGACTGAGTTCTGTCTAGAAGAAACGTTTGCGCATCGCGCAGGGGAAGAAGTTTAGTTTTCTCGAAGCATACGGAAATTACCGATGCCTTGCGAATGATCACTTTTGAAACAACGTCGCTGATTGCACAACTAAATCTGATTGTCTCCAATCACGAGTCTTGAAAGCTCACACCATGAAAGGGCCGTATTAGAACAGAGGTTACGTAGGAAGATATGACAGGAGTAACCTCTGTGGGAAAAGAATGGTCTAAACCGGTAAATACCGGTAAACCGGTAATATTGCGCAGCCCTAGTTGGCACTAGTTTGTTATGTAGGATTATAAGCGCCCTAAAAGACCAGTTTTGATCAGGAATGTGCCCAAGGCTTTGAAGGTTTGGTGCTATTAAGTGGGCTTAGGATTGTTTGTAGTGTTAGGTGTGTGTTTGTGTCTAGTGAACTCTGGAGCACCATTCTGTGTTGTTGGTAGTGTGTGTATGCAGTGTAGTGTTCAGGCGTTTCTGTTTCTTTGCAATGTGTGCATTTGTTAGCTTAGTGGTGGGGTGGTGGGGTAGCCTAGTGGTTGAGGCGTTCGCTCGTCACGCCGAAAACCCGGGTTCGATTCCCCACATGGGTACAATGTGTTAAGTCCATTTCTGGTGTCCCCCGCCGTGATATTGCTGGAATATTGCTAAAAGCGGCGTAAAACTAAACTAACTCACTCACTCACTCACTGCTTAGTGGTTCTGTTTGTTTACTTTTTTTATCTAGATCATTTTGTCTTACCTGTTTTGTAATTTGGTTATTTACCTGTCAATATTTTTGGATTAAGTGTAGTTTTTTATTGTGTTTTTAGTAGATGTTTTAGTTTAGAATTTGAATTTTGGTATTTACTTTGCCACATTTACCCGTGAAGGTCCGGGTTAGACTATTGATCTTCAGTAACCAATGCTTGTCGTAGGAGGCGACTAACGGGATCGGGTGGTCAGGCTCGCTGACTTGGTTGACACATGTCATCGGTTCCCAATTGCGTAGATCGATGCTCATGCTGTTGATCACTGGATTGTCTGGTCCAGACTGGATTATTTACAGACCGCCGCCATATAGCTGGAATATTGCTGAGTGCGGCGTAAAACTAAACTCACTCACTCACTTAGCCACTTACGGAAGTTGTTTGTTTCGATAGTCTTTTATTGTACTGTGGGAGGTACAGGTACAAGCATACAGTCCTATACACGATGACAGTTTACATTAACAGAAGTTGGACACCATTGGTTGACGTCAGAATGTAACGTTTTGCTTTCTGATTGGGTAATACATACCGTGAATAATCACGTCTCATTTCAATGGACATAAATAACTTTAAATTGCTTGACACTTATGGTTAACTAATCTGTAATGAAGCTAGAGGTCACCTGGGGCGTCAATAAGCAATGGCGGACATCTTCACAAAGGAGTGGGTGATTATGGTTTACGCAGCTTTTAGCAATATTCCAGCAATATCACGGCAGGGGACACCAGAAATGGGCTTCACACATTGTACCCATGTGGGGAATCGAACCCGGGTCTTCAGCGTGACGATGAACGGAGTGAACGTTCAAATTACCATTAGGCTACCCCATCGCCCCTCGTGACAAATGACGGGCCTGTCAAGCTGTCACTTTAAATACTCAAATAGTGCTTCTTTTGTGTGACGTCAGTGCATTAACTGTGCTTGGAGATTAGGGTTTAATTTGATAATTAACCTTTAACTTAATATTTCTTTGTGGTTATAACCGTTATATAAATCCGTAAGCACATGTAATAAACGTATACGAAGCAGTATGACAATATCGTCGGAATAGAATGGACAATAAATACAAAATGAATTCGTTCCAGCGGTGTTAGTGTCAAAACACTTGCAGAGTTTATTCTCCATTCTTGGGGGCGATTATACCTACCTGGTTCTATTTTTAACCGAAAAGTACCACAGTTAATTTAGTATACTAAGCAGAGGCCCAGATAAGCTGCGTATCCGGGTAAAATACGCATAGAAAATTTCCAATTACGCATTGAAAAATAATTGTTGCGTACCAATTACGCATTTAAACTGTTAGATACGCAAAGAGTTTAAAACAAATGCGTACGGAATATACTTATAAAAATCGCTTGCGTAATGAAAAAGACATCGATTGCTATCAATTTGTACTGTTAGTATAGGAGAAGTGTTGTACTGTCAGTACTGTATAGGATGACTGATTTTTTATGAAATCATTTCCCTTATATTTAAGTTGGTTTTGAATAGGTATCACATAAGGCAGAACATACCTGCTTAGTAAACTTACTCAATGACACAATACTTAGGTGTGTAAAATGACTGAAATACGCACATATTTGAAAGCAGTGGGTAACGGAAAATGAAATACCCACTCAACATTCATAATACCCACTCCCAAAAAATACAGTGGGTACAGTACCCACATTAGCTAAATCTTATCTGGAGCTCTGCTAAGTATACTACGGTATGATCTCGGTAAGGTTTCAATTGCAGAATTCATGTTGATTTCATGTGTCATTGATTTGCCTGGTGATTCGATTGTTAGCTTTGAATATTTAATCTTTGTAACAAATATCTACCCCGTTGTATTCAAGTCACGTCCAATTGCTCACGGAAGCCTATCTATATATAATGGATCACTCGTGTATTTCCGAAGCTCTGACAGATGCTATCGTGTTATCTCGGAGCAAGACTGCTTGTCGACCAGGGCGCCGTTGGGCAAAACAACCTCAGGGCAGGACTTGTTGTAAATCTGTGTAGTTTAAACAATATGTATTATTGTACTTAAGGCATGTACACTGGGATTGTCAAACAGGGTTTCCTCTATATTAATGTCTCTCCCCAAACGGATACATATTACAACAGGATATTTACATCAACAATATTAGACATACATGCAGAAAAAGCATTGTGACATACTGAAATTTTCACGTAAAACGTTTGCTTAGTGATATAAAAAAATATGAACGGGTTGGATTATTTTTGTATTGACTTGATTTGATAAGTTCTTATTGCCAAATAATACACTGTTCAAGGTGTGACCATTGGCATAGAAATAGTGAGTGAGTGAGTTTAGTTTTACGACGCACTCAGCAATATTCCAGCTATATGGCTGCGGTCTGTAAATAATCAAGTCTGGACCAGACAATCCAGTGATCGACAGCATGAGCATCGATCTGCGCAATTGGGAACCGATGACATGTGTCAACCAAGCCAGTGAGCCTGACTACCTGATCCCGTTAGTCGCCTCTTACGACAAGCATGGGTTACTGAAGGTTCATCCTCACCCGGACCTTCACGGGATGATTGACATCATATTCACTGATCTACACAACTGTGACATGCACGAACCATGAGTCACCTCTTATGGCAAGCATGGGTTACTGAAGGTTCATCCTCACCCGGACCTTCACGGGATGATTGACATCATATTCACTGATCTACACAACTGTGACATGCACGAACCATGAGTCACCTCTTATGGCAAGCATGGGTTACTGAAGGTTCATCCTCACCCGGACCTTCACGGGATGATTGACATCATATTCACTGATCTACACAACTGTGACATGCACGAACCATGAGTCACCTCTTATGACAAGCATGGGTTACTGAAGGTTCATCTTAACCCGGACCTTTGCGGGTAACATAGAAGTAGCTTACATGACGAATATCTGCATAATTTGATTGGTAATGATCTGTGTAAAGGTATAGTGCGAAGCAATGAAGATAATCCTAAGTCACATATCTGAAGACAGACTTAAAACAGTTTAGCGCTAAGGTTGTTTTGAACATCTGCACCCAATGTTATGGAAACACCCGAATACTGACGAATGGAAAGATGCAAGCATTTAACGCACCTGTGCTAGTGTCTTTCACCGAAGTGGAATACAGTTAATTAAGCCTAAAACGAACACACTTATAACGAACTACGGATATAACGAATTTGTTTTCGGTCCCGGCATCTTGATGTACATTTTTGTCAAAATGTCCATATCAAACTACGGTTATTACGAACTGAGAGTTGAGTTCGTTACAAGCGGAGTTTACTGTACGTATTTTACTGCATCACTAATTGGATTTCACTTCATCCTAAGTATTTGTATAACTATCCTTTATACGAAGTGGACTTCTCTCGTCACGCCGAAGGCCCGGGTTCGATTCCCACATGGTACAATGTGTGAAGCCCATTTCTGGTGTACCCCGCCATGATGTTGCCTGGAATATTGCTTAAAGCGGCGTAAAACTGAACTCACTTGCTCGCTCATGAAATGACCAGCCGTTTCTTCCATACTATTGTTAATCGGTCTTGTCATTATAAACTACACCAGTATGAAAGAGTTTTTGGTTTTTTTTAAATATTTTTATTCATTTCAGTGAAGCATACAAGATGGCATATGAATATAATTTGATGTAATAGTAGACAAGCATGACATATGCATCGAGTACTAAGAAGGTGTAATCCCGAACCCGACACATGTTACATTTGATTTTCATGAAGTGTAATCATACAGAAAGTAGTATAGTGAAATATCCATATTGACATAGCAAACATTTTGGTCTAACCAAAACAATACAATAAACAGCGCATGATACACTTATACAAAAAAAGTATTGTAGTTTGAGGATATTATTTCAGTTCCTTCTATGGTAAATATGGTACAGTGAAATAACAATGTTGGCATAGCACACATTATAGCCAAGTATAATAGATATAATAGCGTAAAGCACTTTTATAGTAGGTAGTGCATCGTACATTTATAAGAGAAAAATACAGTAAGGCAAAGGATATTGTATCAGTTCCTTGTGGAAGCAAGAATTATAGTTTGAGGATACTATTTCAGTTCCTTTCAGTATGAAAGAGTTGGCCCGGGTGGTACTTATTTTTCTTGAGTACGTTTATAACGAACACGCTCATGCATTCGACGAAAAATTCGGATCTTACCTTGCGTTTTTGTTCTTACCTCCTACTTTATAGTTTAGTCGAAGTGTTTACAACAAGCTACGGTTATAACGAACTTATGATGTTTGTTATATCAGTATGTTAAACGACTGCACGCATTGATGTTAGCAATTAAGCCGTAGCTTAGCAACGAGACCACACGTTCCTGTTATCAGATCTAGCTTCGCTACACTGCGCTTTATGAATTACAATATCTATCTCTAACCCGACATTATCGTATGGTGAAGGCTATTGTCATAAAAGTCAACGAACTGGATGTGTCGTACACGTTTGCCCGAGGATTGTGGGTCGGTTTGAGTGTCTTTTGAACAGGAGCCAGATATATGGATCCACGGACTTTATACAATAAAATTCTGTTTACGCCGTACCGGCCGGAGCTGACACGAATGCGAGACAGTATCTACTTCTTGATAATGAGCTAAAGGGGGCGGTGGGGTAGCCTAGTGGTTAAAGCGTTCGATCGTCGTGTCGAAGTCCCGGGTTCGATTCCCAACATGGGAACAATATATGTGAAGCCCATTTCTGGTGTCCCTCGCCATGATATTGCTGGAATATTTCTAAACGCGGCGTAAAGCCAATCCCACTCACTCATGAGCTAACGTTAAGAATTAAAAGGAAAATGAAGGGTTTTCATCTTAAAGATGAAACAGATCAACAAATTCCAGGACTTATACCGCTCAAAAGAAGTTTAAGAATTAGGGCTGGGACGATACACTATGTTACGATACGATATTTTACCTGCGATATGATACGTATCACGATACATACACCTTGAAAGAATGACACAGTATTAAGATTTGAAATGATTAATTTCAATGAATTTGTGTATAACAGTAACACTATTGTAATAAACAAGCACGAAACTCTTATCACACTTGCCTATTTTTCCCTAAATAAGTACTTTAACATGTTTAAGATAAAACTGTTTTGAAAAAAAGTTGAGTATCGTTTTGTATCGATACACCAGTCGACGATACGATAGCTGTATCAAACTTAAATGTATCGCGATGTATCGGTGCATCGGTGAATCGTCCCAACCCTATAAAGAATACCCGATGTTCTTTTTATAATGCTACAACTCATTATTACTAGGCGCTGTTCAAGTGATCATTCTGTACACCCACGTACCGAACAGGTATCTTCCATTTCGATGAAGGGATTCAAGCCCCGTTTCTTTAAAAACTTTTATTGACTCGTGTCGGTATATTTTTAGTCAAAGAACACCTGGGTAATACGTGCAGACACACACAGGCACGCGCACATACGCACGCACGCACGCACGCACACATAGATTAATACTGAAATTCCGTTTGAAATTGACCTCACTGTTTTCCACAACAAATACAGTAGAGGTAAGAGGTTCATTTCGAGAATGCTTAATTAACAGCAACCTTAAGATATATCGTGCGTAAAATGTAATTACCTCGCCGAAGGTCAAGGTCGCCACTTAAAAGTTAATCACGAAAATAGGTCAAGACGTCATTAGCATTTTAAGATTTGATTGTTATGTAGCCCGTGATGGGTGGCGTTTACCCCGGTAGTTGAAGTGGTTGCTCGTCACGCTGAAAGCCGGTTCAATGTGTTAAGCACATGATCTCGGTAGTAATAATTCGGGGCTTTAGCCTCCTGGTTGAAGACGCCGCCTTACAGCTGGACTATTGCTGAGTGCGGCGTAAGACTAAACTCACTCACTCACTCCTGGTTAAAGAAGGCATCCATTCTTCACAATGTGTGAAACTAATGTCTGGTGATAATCTTGGAGTAAAACCGGCGTAAAACACTACTCACTGAGTCACTCACTCACTCACTCACTCGAAGTGATATTGTCCGTATAACGGTGTACGTGACATAAAACCTAGACTTGCACAAATCTCTTAGGTAAAAGTTAATGGTTTAAAATGATAATTTCTAAAAAAATTAGTAAATAACAGACAGGGTCCTTTACTGTCAGCTTATCTAGACTGGCCTCTTCGAAGGATAGAATTACTATACATCAATGGGCTCAGTATTCAGTACAGCCTTGGAGCAACGCTACGTAAATCCATTCTCACTCCATTTATTTTAAAAGTGTTTACATTACTAAACATTGGACGATACACAGTGTGAACCTTTTCAATCTATTCATAATATCAAATGTACCATTTGTCCGAACCGTGTCAGAATGGATCCAGTTTTACCATAAATATAGTCTAAGATATTTCCGTGGAAATTTAAACATTCTGCAAAGAGAAAACAATGCTTTAGGGTCGTGTAGCGCCAAGTGCCTACAACTGGACCAATTTCGAGATGAGAACATTAGGAGTCCCAAATACTTAAAATAACATTTCAAATGCTGACAGAATACAGTAAATAGCGTTTATAATGAACACACTTACAACGAATTTCCTTTTCCGTTCTGTCAGTCTCCTTAACCCGTGAAGGTCCGGGTTAGCATGAGCCTTCAGTAATCCATGCTTGTCGTAAGAGGCGACTAACGGGATCGGATGGTCAGGTTCGATCGATGCTCATGCTGCTGATCACTGGATTGCCTGGTCCAGACTCGATTATTTATAGACCGCCGCCATATAGCTAGAATATTGCTGAGTGTGGCGTAAAACTAAACTCACTCGCTCACTGTCAGTCTCCTTGTGGGTAAAGCGTTCGCTCGTCACGCCAAAGACCCAAGTTCGATTCCCCACATGGGTACAATATGTGAAGCCCATATCTGGTGTCTTCTGCCGTGATATTGCTGGAATATTGCAAAAAGCGGCGTAAAACTGAACTCACTCACTCATTCACTCACTCATTCACTCACTCTTTCACTCTCAGCCACTTCCCGTATATTATAGTCCAAATGCGTGTAACTACCTTTTATGTCACGACACAATACCGCCATTTCTGTAGCAGTAGCAATAACAATTGTTTACTCAAGGTTTATAATGTAATTTCTTTAAGCCTACCATATAAGGTGGACTCCTGAGCAGGATTAGCCGCGTGCGGCTATACGCATTATGTGTGCGACATACGCATTATGTCGGAAAGCTCACGTGATATCTCCAAATCACCATGATAAGCCTCAAACAGCAATATCATAATATCTATAAAGTTTTGTGTTTACAAAGTTCAGTGACAAGTTCGTTCACCGAAAACATAATTAAGAGGGGCTTATACTGCAACCTTGGCGAACAACACGGGCAGTAGTAGAATAAGGCGTTTAACGTCTTTGTTTTATACACGCTTTAACTGAGGAAGACATACTTTACGAACTACTGGCAGTTTTGTATGTTATTAATGTAGACGAAAGCAAATACGAGATAATTCAGCGTCATCTAGGTACACTTTGGTTTTGTTTGTTTGCTTGTTGTTTAATTCCGCATTCAGCAATATTCCGCTAAATAATAATCGAGTCTGGAAAAGTGAGATCTTGTTTGGGGCACAGCGCTGCTCTCTCTCTCTCTCTCTCTCTCACTCACTCACACACACACACACACACAGAGATACTGACAATGAGGACAATACGTAACCTCAGCTGATCACGTTGTGTCAGTTTCATTCATATGACGCCAGATTCATCCAGACTGAGGGGTCAGTTGGAAGTAGTCTCTTCAAATAACGGATATCCCCTCACCACGCGACCTATGATCTAAGTCTTTGTGACTAAGGGTGTCACTGTTTAATTCCCATCTTCCTGTTGCGTTGTCCTCCTGAGAGGGTACGTAAGTCCCAACACATTTAGAGTAAATTTAGGCTTACCGCGTTTTTAATCGTAGAATATGTGTGCTTTTAATTTATGGCTAGATTTCTCTTCTGTCGCCAATGGCTGAAGGGATGGTGTAAATCCAACTAGGGTCCATGCAGGTAGCAAAAGTAATGTAAGTCCCCATGGTCCCTGGTATGGTGATCTACCTTCAGTTATTGGCGATTTATAGCCCATTTTTATACTGTATTGTTTTCCCTTTAGTTAAAACGTTTTAGATTTAATTACTAGTTTTACTTACATATCTGTGATATTCTAGTTGTTTTACTGTCCTTCGTCGGCAGGTTTTTTTTATAATATTCATATATTTCATTTCAATATCATGTGTTCTCGTCACGATATGGCTGAAATATTGCCGATGTGACGTTAAATATTAACTCACTCACTCACTCACTCACTCACTCACTCCTGTTGCGTTGTGGTACAGGATGTCATGGTTAGTGGTACAAGTGGCGAAATAAAACGAAGTCGTGATTCTTTTGAATGTTATTTTCTTGCATCATTCATCATAGAAGATGATTTTCTCTTATCCCCCATAAGACATGTGTTGAATACGTCACAACGTATGTAAACAGTACTGAGCCTGTCCCTAAGGGGATGTACAAAAGTCCAAAGTTCCTATTATAGTAGTGGGGCCTACAAGGTTTCCTCTTATGTAAGGGGGCGGTTGGGTAGCATAATGGCCTATAAGCGTTCGCTCGTCACGCCGAAGACACGGGTTCGATTCCCCACATGGGTACAATGTGTGAAGCCCATTTCTGGTGTCCCCGGTCGTGATATTGCTGGAATATTGCTAAAAGCGGCGTAAAACCATGCTCACTCACTTATACCGTGGATATAACGTATGGAAACGGAGCCGAGGAGCTAACGTGATTTAATCAAATCACTCAATCATCGTATGTAAACGTCCATTAACAATTTAATCTGACAGGAGATATTAAAGACAATTGCAATATGACTTATATATAATGTAATGTGATGTAATAGATTAACAGGAACTGGGATGATACAAAGTTTTATTTGAATCTGATTATTGTTTAGCGACTCATCTGTAGTCGTGTAGCTATTCGCGGCTATTGCCGGTTAATTAAAAGTTCTGAATATTTTATGATAATATAATATATATTATATAATGTTCTGAATAATTTTACTGATTGATATGAAGATGAGTGTTCCGTTCCGTTAGATTTTGTCGGTTTTGTTGGTTTTGTTAACTGTTAAAATTATATATATTATCAAAATAATTATAGTCATGTGACACACAAATCATGTCAATTTTTCATCGCCTTTTTATGGCGTTAACATGGTCAACCAACAATGTAGCATAAATAATTTTCTAGTAGAGTCGCGCTATATGATTATTTTCGGTGTGCATTATATCTGGTATTTGATTTGATTTGTTTGTTGTTTACCACCGCACCGGAATAGTCCAGCTATATGGCGGCAGTCTGTATATAATCAAGTCTGGACCTGACAATCGGATACGATGACGTGTAACCCAAGTCCGCGAGCCTGAACCCCGATCCCGTTAGTCGCCTCTTCCGACAATGAAGCATGGGTTGCTGACCCGGATCTCCACGGGTCTATAGCTGTTACAAAAACCTTATTAAGAGGCACATAACGTGTTCATGATGAATTTCTAATATAGGTTTGACATTCTACTCACAGTCCTACATGTTGGATCCCAGCCTACACTATTCATTCATGCGTAAGCATGACAACAATGAATTATTTGTTATCCGCTAGTGGTACTCTGCTATCTCCCGCTTTTAAAAACATCCTTTAATAAAGAAATTAATAATCTATGTACAATAATATGTTTATATACAAACTCAGCGAAGCCAAAGTGTTATACGACGACAGCTAAGCGTACAAAACGAAGGGCCCTGTCGCGAAAAGCTCCGCTCTTTGCCCTTGATGCTCATGGTGTCAACCACTAGTTTTGTGGACTATTTACAGATCACCTTCGTATATCTAGAACTTACTGAGTGGCGTGATACAGTGAGTGAGTTTATATTTAAGCCGCTTTAAGCAATATTCCAGCAACATCTCTGCTGGGGGACACCAGAAATGGGAGTCACACATTGTACCCATTTTGGGATTCGAACCCGGGTCTTCGGCGTGACGAGATGCAAGAACAAACAACAAATAATCAGTTTGTTGTAGACCTGTTTTCCTTCACACTTGAGTTTCCGGAGTGTAAGTAGAAGGGTACATGTAAATATCACCGAGGGTGAGTGTGTTGCCCTTAGCTACAGCAAACCCTCTTTGTTGAGGTCATACTAACAGGACGCTCGCTTATTTACCTTGGAGCCCAGAAAAATACGACGGATGTATTGGCATAATACACAGGTTGTTCTCACCCGCTAGACAGGTGGAGGTTTGTACACACCGTTTGTCGCATGAGTGAGCTTGTGCCGCGTGACATTATGAGTGTACGTGGCCTGCTTGTAAAGTACCGTATAATAAAAATCGGGTGTTCTGCAAAACGAGCCTGACCTCAGACCACCACCCTGCATTAACCCTGTTGACAATATTAACAATGTACAGACTTCATCTCATCTTTAGAATATACCCCGTTTAATGAATAGCCCAGGGGTACAGAATTAACCCATGCACATATTAACCCTGAGTACGAGCTTTGTCTCGAGTCCGGGGTGGTGGAGTAGCCCAGTGGTTAAAGCGTTCGCTCGTCACGCCGAAGACCCGGGTTCGATTCTCCATATGGGAACAATATGTGAAGCCCATTTCTGGTGTCCCCCGCCGTGTTATTGCTGGAATATTGCTAAAGGCGGCGTAAAACTAAACTCATTCACTGAGTCCACACATTCTTGAACACATATAACACATTTCTGTGTCAGCGACACCGTCAAGGTTCGGGTTTATGGTGGCAAAATCGTCTGAGATGCCGCAATTTGCATTGCAGAGTTGCGCCCATTGGGCACGCGGGAAAGCTAGGATTTTTTGTTCGATTCCAGGTTCGGTCCGATTTTGTTTCTAGGTTTATCAACACCATCAGTGCTCGCGGGTTTCACCAAAGTTGTAAACATCAGTGAACCGCATCAATTTGGGCATTCCTACCCAAACTGGCGCGAAACGACGGGAATGGAGTAATGTTTGAAGCGGCGTCAAACCCAGCCCACTCACTCGCTCGCTCGCTCACGCACGCACGCACTCATGCACTCACCCACCCATGTCGTAAGCGGCAGCGAAGGGGGTCGGGTGGTCTGGCTCGCTGACTTGTATGATACGTGTCATCGTATTGCAGTTGAGTATATGCTCATGATATCAATCACTAGATTGTCTGGTCTACACTCAGTTCGCAGTGAAATCGTTGAACTATTGACTGCTGCGCTAGGCAACAGGTAATAAACAAGACTTGACCTACAACACTGACATGCCCCAAGTACATATGGGTTGTTTTAGTAGAAAATCTTAATCAACATTTGAGCTATAAAATATCGTCGAGACGGAATATACTTGAATGCTTTAACAAATATATGACGATCAATAAAAGTTAAACAAATATTTGTAGTAGCTGGAATATATCGATGACACTTCAGGTGTGCCCAGTGCATACCGTGGTCCAAGTTATAAGTACTACAGCTTCCTGCTTAGAACTGTTAGATGAACCAGTCCGTGGTTGTCTTTCAAACTGTGAATTCGATATTTGGGTTCAGCAAGTCGTGATGGTCGGAAAAGGAAACTAACGTTACCGGGTGATCAGGCTCGCTGACGTCGTTGATAATTGCCATCGCCACAAATCTATTCAGTTTGCAAACCCTAAACTGTCATTTTCAGTAGAGCTCGGTGTGAGTTTGTGGGTGTGTACCAGCAGAGGCCAAGTGGTCACAGCTGTCACCCGTCACGCCGGGTGACGATTCCCCACATGGGAACAATATGTGAAGCCCATTTCTGGTGTCCGCCGCCGTGATATTGCTGGAATATTGCTACAGCGGCGTAAAACTATACTCACTCACTATTGGACCGAAAGAAATATTACTAGACTGGGGCTTCTGACTCGTGTCTGAACCCGCAGACTGCAGTTAATTAAAACTGCCACTAGAGACATGGTTAATGCAGTGGTGCATAAACAAGTATCGCTCTACCAGGACATGAGGCCAGATGTGTACATCCGTGATCATAGTCGGGTGCGATGTCAGGCTGACCTCACATGAACACAATAAAATAACATTTATCGATTAAATGAATGTACAAATTGAATGTATATAGCCGGCTACGCAGCGTTGTCTAGTGGTAGATGTAATATACATTTTGAGGTCAGGAACTGCACCCTGAACATAGCCATGACACTGCCTAGAGCCTATCCTTTCTTTGTAAAAGAAGGGAGCTGTGATAACCAGGTGCATTCTTTCTGCGTAATTGTCAACTTGGTGTGCAAGACTTGCAACACATAAGTTCGTGGGGCAGCGGGGTAGTATAGCGGTTAAAGCGTTCGCTCGCCAAGTCGAAGGCCCTGGCTCGATTCCCACATTGGTACAAGGTGTGAAGCCCTTTTCGACTAACTGTTACTAATCGACGTAAAACACACCTTACTGGCACACATACAGTCTCTATAACAACAACAACCCGACCCCCCACCCCCACCCCTTGTTACAGGACAGATATTCACGGGTTCGATTCCCAGTTGTGTCCCCATAATGGTCTATTACGGTACATGTGGTTGCAGGGACGGTGGGGTATCCTAGTGGTTACATTGTTCACTCAACACGCAGAAGACCATGATTACAACAATGCCATTAAGAACAAACCTCTGCTGGTGGGGATTTCTGGGCTCAAGAACAAACCTCTGCTGGTGGGGGTTTCTGGGCTCAAGAACAAACCTCTGCTGGTGGGGGTTTCTGGGCTCAAGAACAAACCTCTGCTGGTGGGGGTTTCTGGGCTCAAGAACAAACCTCTGCTGGTAGGGGTTTCTGGGCTCAAGAACAAACCTCTGCTGGTGGGGGTTTCTGGGCTCAAGAACAAACCCTGCTGTTTCTGGTCAGGGGGTTTCTGGGCTCAAGAACAAACCTCTGCTGGTGGGGGTTTCTGGGCTCAAGAACAAACCTCTGCTGGTGGGGGTTTCTGGGCTCAAGAACAAACCTCTGCTGGTGGGGGTTTCTGGACACAAGAACAAACCTCTGCTGGTGGGGGTTTCTGGACACAAGAATTAACCTCTTTTCTTGGGGAACCCATGAGACAGAAGAACAAATCATGATGCAGCTTGAATACAGCCGTAAAACAACATTTTCTGTCATAACGTTTTTAGTTAAACACTTACAATGGTGTAACAATGTTATTATTGTTTACAGTCGTTGGTCTGGTGCAGCAGCGTCTTTGTCAGCCCTCATTGTGTATCTTTGGTTTATTTCAGACATGACGTCATTCCTATCGTGATGGGAGGATCTCCGTCGGACTACAGACGCTCTGCTCCTCCTCATTCCTTCATCCACGTGGACGACTTCGAGAGCCCCAGTGCTTTAGCTGAGTATTTGAAGAAGCTAGACCAAGACGAAGACTTGTATAATGAGTATTTTCAATGGAAAGGGACGGGATCGTTCATTAATACATTCTTCTGGTGCAGGATTTGCAGTCTGCTGCACGACGTTGATTCTAGGCCGCCATCTTGGTTTTCTGACGTTGAAAAATGGTGGCGTGGACCAAATGTTTGTATAGGGAAGGAATCATGGCGGAATCAATCGATGGACCTCAGCTGAGTGGCATCGAGATGTTGAGACCAATACTATCGTCTGTGATCTTCTGTGATGCAAGAGTTATCTACCGTAACGGGGATTCCCCGTCGACCGGCAAATCCAGTCTTTTGCTGCCTTCGGACAATCTGCGTTCTAAGATGCAATATTTTTATAATTATTTTCTAAATCTAAATTACCAACATTAGGAGAAGATGTGTTTATATTCGTATGTGTCGCATTTGGGTTAAATGTGCATATGCATGGGCAGAAATCTCCTTAGAAACAGGTTCAAGTTTGGTCGGAAGGTTCCGATTGTTGTGGGAATTTGTGAACATAGTCATTGGTGTGGTGTGTGGGGATGTCTATTTTTAGTTAAAGTCACACGCTCAAATCGATTTTGTGATGAGTTCTCTTTCTATTCTTTGCTAAGAACGTTCTCCATTAAAACCTGTATGGTTGTAACTATAGCTTCGCAGTCCCTAACTTCGCTACCACAACCATGAGATGTTCGGCGGGTGATAGAGAACCAGGTTCGATCCGTCCGTATTTCTGTTTATTCGCAAGTCACACTTTTCGAATTCCCGACGTAGGCCTCAAGCCGTTATGAATAGGCTCATTGAACAAAGGCTCCATTTTTTCATATTTACTATTATCAGTGTCTCTGAAACATTCAAATTAAATTCGAAAATGTTGCTAAGCTTTTTATTTACATAGACACCATCACTGTATTACTGATAACGTTACACTGTATTCTTGGACTGATTCCAGAATTTCGTAATTCAACTCCTCTTATATAAGTCTCAGTAATTCTACGGTTCTTCCCATCAGTGGGCTTTCTTGGTTTCCTGGGGCGGTGGGGTAGCCTAGTGGTTCAAGCGTTCGCTCGTCACGCCGAAGACCCGGGTTCGATTCCCCACATGGGTACAATGTGTGAAGCCCATTTCTGGTGTCCCCTGCTGTGATATTGCTGGAATATTGCTAAAAAGCAGCGTAAAACCATACTCACTCACTCACTCACTCACTCTTGGTTTCCTTGTTAACGTTGTGATGTAATTATTCAAAGTCGTCTCAGTCCTACTTATTGAGAAACCCACAGATGGTTGATGTGTTGGGTATATTGTCGACCACCTTGTGTGTGATGGACCGTTACCACAGCGGGGCCGGTGGGGTACCTAATGGTTAACGCGTCCGCTCGTCACGCTGAAAACCCGGATTCGATTCTCCACATCGGTACAATAAGTGAAGCCCATTTCTGGTGTCCCCCGTCGTGATATTGCTGGAATATTGCTAAAAGCGGTGAAAAACGTAACTCACTCAATGTAATGAAGCCGGCGACACGAGCATTTCATAGATTTCGGCTTAAAATGACCACATTCTCCCACAGTAAATATTTATGTCTATACAAATATATACGATTAACGCTGACAGAGGTATGTCATATGTATATTCATGAGGACGTGGAGGATCAAGTGCTGCTGATTAAATAGTTAAGGTTTGTGGGAATAAAATGAATTCATTTAGATAGGACTGATTAGTGAGGTGACATCATTCCATGAAACCACGTAAGTTAGCCATTCATGTTCAGGGTTGTATTATAGACTACAGCGGAAATAATTTATGAATGTTCTGTTCCCCTTTACAGTCCGTTTGAGTCAGAAACGGACCGATGAATTGCAAATTTTATCATTGTACAAAATTGCCACATAAATATAAATAGTACACATGTTTATCATTTACTAATACCCAACAGCTTTCTTATATTTGAAAATTTTCCGGACTCCACCAAAAAAGTTCTTTAAGAAACTATCATTAAAATTTTGACACAGTTCACTATTTGTTACGAGGGAGGAGTGCAGAGAAAGGGACAGCCAGGTGTGCGAGAAAGGATGGAGACGGCACAGCACAGGTTAATGAATCAATAACATGGTGGGCACTTGTGCACATGCTTCTCTAACACCTGGCTGTCCCTTTCTCTGCACTCCTCCCTCGTAACAAATAGTGAACTGTGTCAAAATTTTAATGATAGTTTCTTAAAGAACTCTTTTGGTGGAGTCCGGAAAATTTTCAAATATAAGAAAGCTGTTGGGTATTAGTAAATGATAAACATATGTACTATTTTTATTTATGTGGCAATTTTGTACAATGTTAAAATTTGCAATTCATCGGTCCGTTTCTGACTCAAACGGACTGTAGCTGGTATTTTTGTGTAATTGATAACCTGTGTATTGTATGTGTCATTGAATTTGCATAACGTTGAATGCTTAATCGGAATACATGTTACAAATTAGGCTCAATGATGGGTTGAAATATTAACAACATGGCGGCCAGTCCCATTGATTATGGGTTGGGTCAGTTCTGCGAGAAATTCAATATTGGAAAACTGACTGACGCACAAACAAAATTCCTAAACAGTCTTTTTGATTTTGATGATGTTTTCATATCAGTTCAAACATGGCGGTGACTTTGGGTTCTAGGTGATACGAGTTATCTCCCTTACCTCTTCCCTCATGTCGACGTTTGATTGGTCGGGTAACTTTCGATCGCAAGAACCACAGGCATATTTTAATCGCTGTTAATACCAGATTATGATTGACGTAGCAACTATTTTTTATTTTTGAAAGAATATTTTTTCGGTTTTTTTTGGCACAGACACGCTATACTCTTGGTGTTTGGGAAGGGTTGAAGTGTTGGGATAAGGCGGTTGTCTGGATACCGGGAAGACTTTTCAACCACCCTTAAGTTGTGCAAACGGTTTAACTAAACACATAGCAGCTCTTCTTGAGTTAATCAAACACGACCCAGCGTTACATCCATCAATTGTACAGAGGGACTGCACGCTTGAATTGCTAAGTAAACCACAACGGCCCACCGTTATTTGAGAGGCCCAGTCGTCTGAGGGCTGACAGTCGCTCTGCAGAGTTATGTCCCTTGATTGTGTGTGTTTGATTCCCATTTACCGTTATCGTTGAGGTTTGTCAGCTAATCGAGTCACTTGTGAAGAATTTTTATCGAAAAGTCGTCAATAACGATTTTAAAACATCCCTTGTATACCACACACAAGACATTAGGTAACCACCGATTCCTTTGTACATTTTCACTTGCTACAGATCAACTATTGTATGAAAGAATATCTGCCGTTTAACCATCGTACATAGAGGACAAACTTGTTTTCATTAACCTCTCTTGAGCAATGGGCCTGTGGACCCAGTTTGACCCTGTTAGAGTTCAACTTAAGCAACTCCGGTGCAGTCCCTTTAAATCGAATCTCAAGTATGTAACGAAATCGGGTTGTCATCTGAATGTGGCTGAACAGACTGGACATGGTTTTGTTTGATTGTGTAAATACTGAGATTGTTATAGACTTGTTGTTTATGTTAGTTTATGACGTGTTAATGAAGTTTGTTACATGTTTGCAAAGACTTCCATTTCATGAAAAACACACCATCAGCGTGTGTCCAGGTTTCCATACCTGTGTGGGACATCCTTGGTTTTGTATTGACAAATGTGTTAGTTCCCACACTGCAGTGTATAATTATCATGATACATGATTACTTTCTTCATCGAGGGGCTGTGGGGTAGCCTAATGGTTAAAGCGTCGGCTCGTCACGCTGACGACCCGGGTTTGAATCCCCACATGGGCACAATGTGTGAAGCCCATTTATGGTGTCCCCCGCCGTGATATTGCTGGAATATTGCTAAAAGCGGCGTAAAACCCAACTCACTCACTCACTCACTTTCTTCATCCTTTGGTTAGTCTCTGGGTTCATCGATGGGGATTGCTTGACGTTACGTTTAAGTACAATCAGTGAATTGTGACTAGATACTGAGATGTCATAAGAGATAATTGTCTCACAGGCTCCTTTAACCCCGACCTAGACGTGGCAATGAGACATATTTAAAATGTAGACTGTTTCTGTGTAACTGAAGTATTCGATAGTTGCGTAAGGGGAGCGACGGGTAATTTCGGTTGGTAGATTTACTGTGTGGAGTGTGAAAGAAGCTTGCTTGCGTTGCCGACATGCCGGAATTCTGGACATCTTTGCGCTGTGCTGTGACAATAGTGTGAATTTAGTTTGTGTGATATTGAACACGCCCAGGTACGCACGCTCGAACGTACGCACAGACATACACGCACACGAACGTGCATACACACATTGAGACTCTCTGTACGCACACGCACACCTACACGTACGTACACGCGCACAAATTCAGGGAAAGATATATAAACATAAGTTAGTAGACATGAATAGATTGTATAACTCAGATATTTAAATGTTTTGTTAAGAAGTAGAGCTCCAATATCTGTGGAGGATAAACTAGTGCTCTTGTTCCACGAAACCATCTTCGTAGCGCTAAGGTCAACTTATGGAACTGGGTTCCGAAACGTTCCACAAAGCGTTCGTAACGTTACGACCTGTCGTAACTCTCTAATTTGTCATAGGCTACGGATGTCGTGGCGCTACGAACGCTTTGTGGATCGGGACTGGCAGTCCACTAAAACCTTTACGACTTCTCTGCCACCATTGGGGCTGTGGGGTAGCCTAGTGGTTAAAGCGTTCGCTCGTCACGCTGAAGACCCGGGTTCGATTCCCCACATGGGTACAATGTGTGAAGCCCATTCTGGTGTTCCCTGCCGTGATATTGCTGGAATATTGCTAAAAGCGGCGTAAAACTAAACTCAGTCAGTCAGTCAGTCTGCCGCCATGTGTAGTGTGTCCTTTACCAGGATCCGCTGACCGCGGGTTCGAATCCTTCAGCTCATGCTCTGTGTCATACCCTGCTTGAGGTTTCACCACAGATTAAAAAAAACACGACTTGCATTGTGTGCAAGGTGACATACTGTTGAAACGCCCATCCTCCCACCACAGAGCGTTGTTGTGCAGAGGCATGAGAAGGGCACGTGGACTCCGGCTTCGTGCAAGACTGATAATCAGATGCTTACGTTGTCAGGTTGTGATTTCACGTAGCATCATTTAAGGTTATATCATAGAAGATAACAATTAATTTTCTGGTGATAACGTTTCTGTTTACTTTGCTGGAGATTTAGCCTGCCTGATAAATCAGCTCGTATTTGCATGTCTGAAAAAGGCGCCAATTCGTCCATGCCCGGTAAAGGCGCCAGTAACTGCATGTTTCCATGTCTGGCAACGGCGTGTAGTGATCGTACGTAAGAAAGACGTAAGATCTCCACAAAGGCGCTAACATCTGCCTCTAAACGATACAACAGTTCAAATAGTTACGATGCCACCTCTACGACTACAGTGCCCAGATCCCCAAAGCGTTCGTAACGTTACGACCTGTCGTAACTCTATAGTTTATCAAAGGCTTACGGATGTCGTTGCGCTAAGAACGCTTTATGGATTTGGACCCAGGGCTCCGTTCCATAAAGCAATCGTAGCGCGACGACTGTCGTTAAATCTAAGTTTATGTTAAAGTAAGAGAAATACGATCATCTTACCGCTACGACCGTTTCGTGGAACGGGGGCAGGTTTTTAATGTCCACTACAGCCCATCATTCCAACTTTTCCATCCGTTCCACAACTGGATATGTTCAGATGTAATGTGTATGGATAAACGAGGGCCTGTGTATGCCATGACTTTGAATGAATGCTTTGCTTGATTAGCGGTAGGCGCAAGTGCTGTCCTATGTTGGACATTACCTCCCCTTGAACCTGAGCCATGTTCAGTGGCGGGGACCGTGTGGGCGTGTGTACTTTTTATTCATATTTAGTTAGCAATAATACGGAAGTTTGCTTTCCATTGTTTCTTATGTTGGCTGGGAGAGCAAAGATGGAGGATTAAATCGAAAAAACATGCCGTTTTGTTTCAGTTGAAATTTCTATATAAACCGTCCTATTATTAATAAACACGTGTGTTGGTTGTTTGTGTCGCGATTGAGATCTCCAAGATATCAAGTGCAAACACTGCCTCCATGGTGTAGTGGATAGTGCCCGGGAGAGTAGAGGTTCGGGGTTCGATTCCTGTCCGCTTCATACCAAAGGACATAAAAAGATGGTGTAGTGGACAACGCGTCTGCCTGGAGAGCGGGTCGGGGTTAGATTCCTGTCTGCGTTTTACCAAGGGACGTAAAAAGATGCCGTTCCTGATAGAGCGTATGTCCTGAGAGGGGATGGTTGGATAGCCTAGGGATTAAAGCGTTCACTCGTTACGCGGAAGCCAAGGGTTCGATTCCCCACATGGGTACAATGTGTGAAGCCCATTTCTGGTGTTCTTCGCCGTTATTTTGTTTGAATATTGCTAAAAGCGGCGTAAAACTCGCTCACTAACTCACTGCCCGGAGAACGGACGATTGGGTTTGGAATCCTGTCTGCACCATACCAAAGAACGTTCTAAAGATGGTGTAGTGGATAGAGAGTCTGCCAGGACAGCAGAAGGTCGGAGATCGATTCTTGTCCGCTTTATACCAAAGAACGTTCTAAAGATGGTGTAGTGGACAGAGCGTCTGCTCGGAGAGCGGAAGGTCGGGGTTCGATTCTTGTCCGCGTCATACCAAAGAACGTTCTAAAGATGGTATAGTTGATAGAGAGTCTGCCAGGACAGCAGAAGGTCGGAGTTCGATTCTTGTCCGCTTTATACCAAAGAACGTTCTAAAGATGGTGTAGTGGACAGAGCGTCTGCTGTCCGATTCGTCCGCGTCATACCAAAGGACGTTATAAAGATGGTATAGTTGATAGAGCGTCTGCTCGGAGAGCGGAAGGTCGGGGTTCGATTCTTGTCCGCGTCATACCAAAGGACGTTATAAAGATGGTATAGTGGATAGAGAGTCTGCCAGGAGAGCGGAAGGTCGGGGTTCGATTCTTGTCCGCGACATACCAAAGGACGTTATAAAGATAGTATAGTGGATAGAGAGTCTGCCAGGAGAGCAGAAGGTCGGAGTTCGATTCTTGTCCGCGTCATACCAAAGGACGTTATAAAGATGGTATAGTGGATAGAACGCCTGCCCGGAGAGCAGAAGCTCGGGGTTCGATTCTTGTCCGCGTCATACCAAAGGACGTTATAAAGATGGTATAGTGGATAGAACGCCTACCCGGAGAGCGGAAGGTCGGGGTTCGATTCTTGTCCGCATCACACCAAAGGACGTTATAAAGATGGTATAGTGGATAGAACGCCTGCCCGGAGAGCGGAAGGTCTGGCTTCGATTCTTGTCCACGTCATGCCAAAGGACGTTATAAAGATGGCGTAGTGGATAGAGCGTCTGCCCAGAGAACGGAAGGTCTGGGTTCGATTCTTATCGGCGTCATTATAGCATGGTTACAAGCATGGTATATAAACTTAACTTCTACTGATGCAGAGCATCTGCCTGTCCACGCTTATCGTCATCAGTATATGCTCTTGACACAATGGAGGCGAACAGCCAGTTATGTACACACAGATAAAACATACTAACCTGAAGCCAGTTGTTTAAACAAAAGGATTACCGTTGACTGTAGCCGCTCCTCCAACTTCACAGCTGTATAATGCTTACTCATCCAACTGTATAAAGCTTCTGAACGTACTCCAAACATCACCTGCTTGATAACGGTGTTAGAACCGACAACGAAATGCCGCCCCTGTTGTAATAAATACGTTTTTCATCTATACATCTTATCCTTACTCGCAGTAGACCGCCTCCGTGGTGTAGTGGTTAGAGCGTCCACCCGAAGAGCGGAAGGTCGCGGGTTCGATCCCCGACCGCGTCATACCAAAAGACGTTAAAATATGGTACTTGTTGGTCCCTGCCTGGCGCTCGGCATTAATTGGTACAACAAGGACTGGTCAGCTCGGAGTCAGTATAATGTGTCTGGGTGGGGTATTCATGCTTCACTGCGGCATGGTATCTCAATGGGCTAGCACTATAAAACCAGCTTAAGTCTGGGCTAGTACAAGCAGCCGCATATACACATACACACGCATGCACGTCGTCATATTAGCGAAATATTCTCAAGCACGACGTTAAAACCCAATTTCACCTCACCTCACCTTACTCGCAGTACATATTATTCAATTCACACCATTGCAGTACATAATTATCAATTAGTAATCCACCACAAGGTCATAGGAAAGAGAAGGGCATGTGAACTCCATCTCCACCGGCTTCGTGCAAGACTGATAATGAGATGCTTACGTTGTCAAGATGTGAATCCACGTAGCATCTTTAAAGGTTATATCATAGAATAAGGTAACAAGCAATCTTCTGTGTTCACTTTCTAACATGATAATGTATGAGAATAATATATGAGCATATGACAATCGTATAACACAACCAGTTTTGCATGGCAGCAGGGCTCACAAGAAAAATATGGTGATTTACAAAAATGTATAATTTGTTAAGTTCTTATTTACAAAAAATTGCAAAAAGATGATATTTTCAAAGCTTGTATTTTGTCTACATTTAAGAAGGATTTTACCACTACTTCTTTCAGTTTCTCCTCTTTCCAAGGATCCCCGGTTTCAATGTCTCTCTAATGTTAATGTCAGCAGGAGTGTATAGTCTATTTCACCAGGGACCATATAATAGATATTACATTATATGGTCTCTGATATCACGGATCTCTTGTTCTGTTTGAATCCATATTGTTGATACATAATGCTTCTTACATGTTCATAGTTTTAATGTTATCCAGTTATGCTTCATATAAATGCAACTGCGTCTGACGCGTCAAGAGATAGCATACATATTGGCTTTCAATACATTAATCTTAGTACCCTGGACATTCTGTGACTAGTTCCAAAGCGACAAGAATTTCTGGAGGGTGGGAGGTGTCATGCTATTTTTTGCTGACACTTTTACTGCTTCTGAGACATTCTACAGGATAGGCGGTGTTCTATCTTTGGGCCAAGGACTACGGTTGTTGCGCCCCCCACTGGTGGGGCTGGGTGACCTCGACTCTGCTGACTGCTGAACATCAGAGATAAATAGACTGCACATCTCACCTGGACTATTGTCGCGATCCTATTCATTACGGTTCAGCATCATGAGCAACAAGAAAAGCCACACAAACATTACCCCAAATTGTATGTCTCTAATGTCTGATGTTTACGAATTACATTAACTTGCATTTTTGTAAGTTGGGACAATGTTAAAGAAAGTGTTTTTTCCATTCGCCGTCCTCTGTGATTAACTAGGAACTAATTCTATATATTAGCATAACTTCACATAATCAGCATCCTTGTTCTATCATCTATGTGTCAAAAATTGATACTGACTGTATGATAAGAACGATGTTATGATTACCGTTAGTATGGCTAACATTTTCCAAAATACTGTTTTAAATTGTGTTAATGTTTTAGCTGTTATCCACAAAAGCGTATTTGTATTTTATTTCCCTGTCGCTGTTCGTATGAATACAAATTAAATACACCTACGTTAAGAATAGAGAGCGTTTTTCAGCTCGAGGGATGGCTGGTTCCATGGGATTGTAACATATTTTGTGACACATTATATTTATTAAACGTGTTCAAAACTTGACATTCATCATCCATTCGCCTCTTGCTACTGTTATATACACACTCTACAAAGAAAAGCAACGCATAAGCCATTTTAGAAGAATTTATTGTGCTAGTTTAAAACCAAATATTTCATGTATTTTCAATGGTAGAAAAGTGGCAACTCACACGTCTATAGACAAAGAGTTCGCCAACACAACATCTGCCTTTATTGTTGTGTTTCTGTTTACTTGAGTCCACACGATGGCGCCAAAGTCAGTACTTGGTATGGCCACCATGGTCAAATTGGCAGAAAACTTTTTAACTTATTTTATTTTAGAAGAGGTTCAGTAGGATATGTAATCTGAAGGAACAGATTAGTGAATTTACAGGTGAGTGAATTGCTCATTACAACAACAAAATTCAATATTTGGCTGACAAAAAAATGCTCGGGGGCCATCAAAAGACCAGTAAATAATGTATGTTTCCAAGTGTATCTATCGTCTTTTATCGATTCATAGAAAAAACACATCGTGTATCGTATCGCGATGCAACGTGTAGCTGGGTATCATTTCATTGTTGTTAGAAACATGTATACCAAATATCCATGGTTTCCCAGGGGTTAAAGCGTTCGCTCGTCACGCCGAAGGCCCGGGTTCGATTCCGCACATCATGTGTCCTTTGACTGGTTTCCAATCTACCTAAACATGGCATTCATTGCCGCTGGGTATCCAATAATAAGATTGAGTGAATTTAGTTTTACGCCGCACTCAGCAATATTCCAGCTACATGTATATGGCGGCGGTCTGTAAATAATCGAGTCTGGACCAGACAATCCAGTGATCAACAGCATGAGCATCGATCTGCGCAATTGGGAACCGATGACATGTGTCAAATACGTCAGCGAGCCTGACCACCCGATCCCGTTAGTCGCCTCTTACGACAAGCATGGGTTGCTGTTTGGGTTGTTGAAGACCATTAACCCCGGACCTTCACGGGTCCCAATAATAAGAAATAGCGGAGGCCAACATTGAAATCAGCAGAACAGGAACTCAACGGAAACAACACACGTACGTCTCTCCGTTTTTATGATCACTGGAACAAAAATAAGAAACTGAAGCAATCTCACTTTAAACAAGATTTGGTACAGGCTGTACAGCATTTTGGACGCCCTCTGTTTCCTAAACGCACAAGGGCGGTGGGGCTAGCCTGCTGGTTAAAGCGTTGGCTCGTCACGCCGAAGACCCGGGTTCGAATCCCCACATGGGTACAATGTGTGAAGCCCATTTCTGGTGTCTCCCGCCGCGATGTTGCTGGAATATTGCTAAAAGCGGCGTAAAACCAAACTCAGTCAGCCATTCAGTCCTAAACGCACGGGGGCGGTGGGACTAGCCTGGTGGTTAAAGCGTTTGCTCGTCACATCGAAGACCCGGGTTTGATTCTCGACATGGGTTCAAAGTGTGAAGCCCATTTCTGGTGTTCCCCGTGGTGATTTTGCTGTAATATAGATAAACGCGGCGTAAAACCCAACTCACTCACTCACTCCATCCCAAAACGTAATCCTATTTCATATCAGGCAGTCTTTAATAAAGCTCACTTAACGGGCGCTTCGAATTCCTTGTTGCGTTTACTTTTTGTTCCCGTTGCACTGGGCTGTATTCCGGCTGGTTGACGGCGCTCTGTACATAACCAACTCTTGGCACGACAGTCCCGTGATTGACATAATGAGCATCGATCTGTAGGGATTTCCACAACATGCTTCACTCGAGCCTGACCACCCAATCCCGTTAATCGCTTCTGACATAGCGTCCCTTATGGCACGCTTGGGTGTGTGTCTCACTCACTCACTCACTCTTACGTAAAAGATGTGATGTTTACTTTCGACGAATGTATCTAACAACCAAAACAGTCATGATATTCGTCCTGGATTGTACCAATATTGATCGGCTACTAAACAGGTGTGTGTACTTGTATATACGTGTTATTTACACCTGATACTACGCAGAGCCTCGTTAAACGACAAACAAATACACAGGTGGTTTAAACAAGCTGCTGCAAGCCTGTCACTCTGACACTCGGGGTAGGATGCACATGTGATGACGATGTTGATGGGAGATAACAAAGTGACCTCATTTTCGTGAAATTAAATGACAGAGAGGTACTGAGGGTTATGCTATTTAAAAGGACATAATGATTGTAAATACAAACAGTACGTTTATCATTTTAATATTCATTGGCCAAATGATAAATCATCTGGGTCAACGTTGGGGTAGGCACATTGTATCACACCTATTTGGGCATTGAAAAGTACTTTTGAATTTAAAGGTCATTTAAGCACTCTGTAACGTATTAGAGGAGTGGGGGTGAAAAATGGGTATGGGTGCGTGTGTGTGTGGTGTGTGTGTAGAGGGAGGGGGCGGGGGGTGTGTGTGTGTGAGGGTCAATGGGGAGGAAACAAAAATTGCATGTACACGGGACATGGGTACAATGTGTGAAGCCGATTTCTGGTGTCCCCCGCCGTGATATTGCTGGAATATTGCTAAAATCGGCGTAAAACTAAACTCACTCACTCACTCACTCACTCACTCACTCAACCACCATTAAGTTCAAAGTCCAAAACATAGTTATTATGGTTAGTTTGTTTGAGTGGCATTCTAGAGAGTTGGTGGTATAGAGATGACAAGACTTTATGGATAATCAATTTCTTTATTTTGACAATGGCGACGTTTTGGTACAGATTCTTATACCGTTTTCAAGCATGATGGTTGTGTAAAACTCGATCGAATAACATTTTCTTGTTTGTTTTGTTAGCCACCAAACAAACATGGGTATAATATGGGTATAACATGGTTATAACATGGTGCAACATGGTTATAACATGGGACAAAATATGCTAGGGAGCTCATTGCATACAAATGTACATGTTATGACTTTGCACACACATCACGGGAGATACTGCCTGCTTGATTGCCTGACTGCCTGAGTATAGTTTTACGCCGCTTTTAGCAATATTACAGCAGTATCGCGGCGGGGGACACATTGGGCTTCACACATTGTACCCTTGTCCGGAATCGAACCCGGTCTTCTGCGTGACGAGCGAACGCTTTCACCACTAGGCTAGCCCATCGTCCCTTCAAGGGAGATAAGGGGCGGTGGGGTAGCCCAGTGGTTAAAGCGTTCGCTCGTCATGCTGAAGGCCCGGGTTCGATTCCCCACATGGGCACATTGTGTGAAGCCCATTTCTGGTGTCCCCCGCCGTGATATTGCTGGAATATTGCTACAAGCGGCGTAAAACCCAACTCACTCACTCAAGGGAGATAACGCATCATAATGTTACATAATACTTTAATCAACTCTCAACTATATCCGTATTTGTATTGTGATACCAATGACAGCCTCGAGGTGGGGAGGAAGAAGGGATGGTAATGTACTTCAACAGGAGATTAAGCCTTTGTTCCGTCATGTGATTACTTCATTGTGTTGCCCTGTGCTTCCCTATATAATCCCGGGTAATACTCCAGTCGATCTGTATCCCCGTCGCTGACGTTTCTACGATGATGTACGGACCGTCGTTGATGTCGATGCGTGTCATCTTTGTCCTGGGTAAGTTAGGTCGGCTTGAGTGAGTGAGTGAGTGAGTGAGTGAGTGAGTGCGTAAGTGAGTGAGTGAGTGAGTGAGTGAGTGAGTGAGTGAGTGAGTGAGTGAGTGAGTGAGTGAGTGAGTGAGTGAGTGAGTGAGTGAGTGAGTGAGTGAGTGAGTGAGTGAGTGAGTGAGTGAGTGAAGGTCATTTTTGTAAATGACGACACACGAAGTAGTTACCATTGAACTTTTGAATCATGTCGGGTGGCCATCCGAAAAGATCTGGTTTTGAAGTGGTCTTCCAAAACCTAATTTTGTCGTAAGAGGCGACTAGCAGGATCAGGTGGTCAGGCTCGCTGATTGAGTTGATGCATGTGTTCGTATCCCAGCTGCGTAGATCGATGCTCATGACATCCATCACAGGATTGTCTTGTCCATATTTACTGACCGTCGTCATAATATTGGTGAATTCAGCTTTAAACAATCAACAACAAGCAAGACGGAGTGGTTTGATTGACTACCAGCTGGTCTGATCCACAGTTCCTGAACCGCAATGTTTTCCGTTCCACATTTTGTATAATGCAGCGCAATCCCCTCAGCGAAGCGAGGGGAAATTTTCCTCCTGTTCAGAATCTTCGAACTCAGTGGCGCTCCTTGTCAATATAAAGGAGTTCTTTATTTCTGTCAAAATTTAATTTAATATTAATAATAAAAAACATATTTTCAGAGAGTTAACATGAGTGTAAGTGACGACTGACCGTGACAGTATATGGGAGCATAGAGTAAGCTCCCTTTATCCAACTGCTATGCACTGTCTGCAAAACGCATCTTAAGGTTTAGATTTGTTTTCCAACACAATATGCCCCAAAGAAAACATCGAGGGAAAATACGACTTGGTGCACAGGCAAAATTAGGTTGTCATTTATATATTGTTGAATTTAAATGTCTTCTGAGCACCACCTCTACGTTTCAGGCTTCAGTTTGGCCAGTGGCTTGCCCAAGTCAAAACGAGGTAAGGCTGTCTTTTCATTTTACGAAGGGTGAAGCCAAGGGATTTCTTTTCATCACATAATTAGTTTAGTCGTAGTTAAAATATATATATTATACTTTATAGCTTCGCACCAACTGATTGAGAACTATAGCTTAGCACCAACTGATTGAGAACTATAGCTTCGCACCAACTGATTGAGAACTATAGCTTCGCACCAACTGATTGAGAACTATAGCTTAGCACCAACTGATTGAGAAATATAGCTTCGCACCAACTGATTGAGAACTATAGCTTAGCACCAACTGATTGAGAAATATAGCTTCGCACCAACTGTTTGAGAACTATAGCTTCGCACCAACTGTTTGAGAACTATAGCTTCACACCAACTGTTTGAGAACTATAGTTCGCACCAACTGATTGAGAAATATAGCTTAGCACCAACTGTTTGAGAACTATAGCTTCGCACCAACTGATTGAGAACTATAGCTTCGCACCAACTGATTGAGAACTATAGCTTAGCACCAACTGATTAAGAAATATAGCTTAGCACCAACTGATTGAGAACTTTTGCTTCGCACCAACTGATTGAGAAATATAGCTTAGCACCAACTGTTTGAGAACTATAGCTTCGCACCAACTGTTTGAGAACTATAGCTTCACACCAACTGTTTGAGAACTATAGTTCGCACCAACTGATTGAGAAATATAGCTTAGCACCAACTGTTTGAGGACTATAGCTTCGCACCAACTGTTTGAGAACTATAGTTCGCACCAACTGGTTGAAAACTATAACTTCCCTCCAACTGATTGAGGACTATAACTTCACATTAACAGGTTGAGAACTATAGCTTCGGACAAACTAGTTCAGAATGAAACTTCGCACCATCTGATTGTTATCAACAGTTCGCACCAAGTGATCGAGAACTACATTTCGCACCAAGTGACCGAGCACTGTAGCTTCGCACTATCATAGCTCAATTGTCGTTAGTTTTTTCTCAGTGTACGGGCAATGTTGTTACCACACATACACGCCAAGAGCTGCTGGGTGTGAAGAATGGGTCTTCCTAATTTTCAATGCAGGTGATATTGAATGTCAAGGCTTCCCTCGTGGTGATCCTTGATAAAAAGTTTCGGTCATTTATCAAAACATTATTTGAGTAGGCCTTTGCTCTACATATTGGGGCAGTCGGATAGCCTGATGGGTAAAGCGTTCGCTCGTCACGCCGAAGACTCGGGTTTAATTCCCCACATGGGTACAATGTGTGAAGCCCATTTCTGGTGTCTCCCGCTGGATGTTTCTGGAATTTTGTTAAAAGCGGCATAAAACACATACTCACTCACTCTAAATATTCAACTGTTACTTAAAATGTGGAATGAATGATGTGTTTCTAGTTTATATTTGCATCACACCCATCCATGCTAGGTGGATATGCCACGCCAATATCATGCTGAATCATACCGCGAAGATAACAAATATCGTTTTAAAAAAATGTATGACGCGGCCAGGGAATCGAACTCTCGACATTCCGCTCCCCGGGCTGACCCTCCATCCCATGAACACGGAGCGGCCAAAGCAACGGCGGAACGGGTGGACGAGTCGTCCAAGACGCCGCAATTCGCTATTCAGAGTTGCGTCCCTTGGCTACGCCGAAAACCAAGGGTCATGATTTCGGACCCCAGTTCGCTGACATTATCTTGTAGATTTACGAGCACCATTCCCTTGAGTGTCAGTTGAAATCCTACATTACTTCGGGATTTCCTCCCACATTAAACTGACACGTCGTGATATGATTGGAACACTGTTCAAAACGTCGTTAAACCCAACTAACTTCGCCACAGTATCGGTTAACGAGCTACATGTACCAACGAAGCTCACTTTCCTAATGACGTCTCACCTGCTTCAGAAACTGACTGTAGTGGCAAGTTCGCGTCTGTGACCCCCTTCCTGCTGAAGGCGGCTGTTATCGACGGCACGTGCATGTACATGGTGGATCAGACTTACACCTACAACGCCGCCAGGTCACTGTGTAGAGCTGAGGGGACTCACCTCGTGCACATCCGGGACCCAGCGACACAACAAGCCATTGAGGAGGAGTTTGGTGAGTATTTGCAGAGACCATATAATAGATCTATTATATGGTCTCTGGTTTTTGTAACAACCTCGCGGTTTTGTTATCCCCAATTTCATGTTGCCTTTTAGAACAAAGAAGTCGTGTCGCAAGTCATCTTCTATTATCATGGGGGTATATGTTGATGATAATAAATACCCTGTCCACAAATTCGTTAAGGAACTGAAGCATCTCTTTTTATCAGCAATCAGTTAATATGAAAGTCGGCCAATACATGATAGTGTTTAAGCATGAATGGGGAAATCTGTGGCCAGGCTTCCGTCTATCGCGATGTATGAAAGAACGAAGAGTCTTTGACTGGGTTCCTGTCTATCACGATGCGTGACAGCATGGTGAGTCTTGGACTGGGTCCCTGACTATATGTGATATCTTGGATAGTGGGAAGTCTTGGACTGGGTTCCTTTCTATCACAATGTGTGGTACGTCGTGTGTCCTTTGACTGGTTTCCTATCATTGCCCTTGGGTATCCAATAATAGGAGGCCAACATTCAAATCAGCAGAAGTCATCAGAAACAACACAGGCACGTTTCCCTGTTTATTATCATCGGAACGAAAATAAGAACCTTTTATTTGGTACAGGCTGTACAGCATTTTAGACGCCCCTTGTTTCCTAAACGCACGGGGCCGGTGGGGTAGCCTAGAGGTTAAAGCGTTCGCTCTTCACGCCGCGGAACCGGGTTTGATTCCCCATATGGGTTCAAAGTGTGAAGCCCATTTCTGGTGTCCCCCGCCGTGATATTGCTGGAATATTGCTAAAAGCGGCGTAAAAAACCATACTCACTCCTAAACGCCCTGCGCCTGATGCGAAGACCAGTGCATACGTAGACCGATCCTTTACATCTTGTACCAGGACGACTTTAAGCATCCGTGGCTAAGGTCCTCGTTTAATAAGCGCTTCAGAGGGGTACACAAAGTCCGCAATCTAGACTACCAGTTGTACGACTTCCATTTTTGTAGAAGCCGCGGTGACTGAGCAGGTTAGGCGACTGACGTTGTGTGCTGGCGATTAGGTTCCTGACTCTGAGGGTGTGGATTTGATGTACTTTACTAAGAAAGTGTAATCTTAAATATAACATATGTTGCTTCAATCTTATCTTAAACCCAATGCGATCTCACGTTGAAGTTCGATCATCCATATTCTTCTTCTGCGCTCTGCTTTGCATTAATCTGAAAGCCCGTAAGGAACCGTTCATAATTTATGCCTGGGGGGTGGTGTCTCTCTGTGTGTGTGTGTGTGTGTGTGTGATATGATGATTTTTATGTAGAAGCATGTACAATGTGAATGCCCCCCCCCCCTCTAAAATTTATGTACAACATAAGTGATCCCCCTGCACATCATGTACAAAAGCAATGACCCCCTCCCCTTCCCATAATTTCTAAGCATAATTTTACACAAATTTTTATGTACAAAATTGATGACCCCCTAGTACTTGTGTACAAAATTGATGACCCCCTAGCTCCCCAGAACAAAATGGGTGACCCCCTTCAAATCATCATCAAACACCCACCCCTACCCCCCAGCCATAAATTATGAGCGGTCCCTAAGTCCGTATATGCTTATTAGTGAGGTCAAACATTTGTATCAGGTGTAAGCCAGTTCTGGACAGGTCTGCGGAAGGTCAAGGGCGCGTGGCAATGGGTCGGCCTGGGCGGTGTCCAGGAGGGGATGACAGATGCACGCTGGGAGAACGACTTCCCCCCGAGCGACAAACACGACGTTGTTGCCTACACCACCTCCGGGGTGAGGGAAGGGTGAGTGCAACCTACTAAACCAGCCCAATGACCTGGCGCTTTACACCTGGAGACAGTGGCACTTGTTATATTTGCTTCAGATCGATTCAAACTTAACAATAATTTTATGCCTATGTAAACACTTTGGCTATTTCCATCTGTTAAATAGCAATATATTTCACAAGTCACTGACTGACAATGACCTCGAAAAAGTATACGTCACATGACTGGCGTTGACCTGTCACGTGATGAATGTTGTCTCCTGGCTAAAAAACCAAAATGGCGTCTGGTACTCACACTTCGAAGCTATGTTACTGTAATGAAATAGCGAACGAGTTAAAGCCTCCAGAATCTTTAAAAGTGAATTTGGGTTTACGAAAACGAATAAACGAAACGTAATTAATCTTGACGACGCCAATATACGAAAACAAGGACCCGAAGACTGCGGCTTCGGTCCAGTCTGTCCACCTCAGCGGTTCTCTCGGGTTCTCGGATCCACGTCATCATTTGTAATCATTTGTACATTATCGACACAATGGTGACAGGTTTATGATACAATACATTCTCTTCCCACAGAGGTTACTTGTCATATCTTCCTACGAACCTCTGTTCTAATACGGCCATATGTACCGGTTCTCGTAAAATCCCCTAGGCATTTAATGGCTAGCTTGTCCGTTGTCAACGAGGGCGATGGAGACGCCATTGATCCGCCATTACATGACTGAGTTCTATCTAGAAGAAACGTTGGCGCATCGCGCAGGGGAAGAGGTTCTAGTTTTCCCGAAGCATACGGAAATTACCGAGACCTTGCGAATGATCACTTTTGAAACAACGTCGCTGATTGCACAACTAAATCTGTTTGCAACCAATGACGAGTCCTGAACACTCGCACCATGAAACGGCCGTATTAGAACAGAGGTTCGTATAGGAAGATATGACAAGTAACCTCTGTGGGAAGAGAATGGATACAATACTGTTGTCCATAAAACTATTCCTGTATTACTGCGACAATAGCACGACTGTATTCGAACCACAGATTCCTTAAGTCACCTATTACAGGTAACGAGGTCATCTAGCTGTGGGGTGCCTCCACGCTTCGCTTCAGTCTGCATAATTATAAAAAAACAATAAATAAACTTCTCCGAAGTCAGAAATGTGAGATTTTATCATCGTGTCATCTAATCACCATCCTCATCTGCTCAGAGATCGGGTCTTCTACTGGAAGGGGGCAAGGACAAACTACCATTACCGACCCGTATGTCAGACCCCGCCCCCTACGCTCGATGATTGCACGATCTCAGGTGAGTTGACTTTTTATTGCCCCGCCCTTGTGAGTGAGTGAGATGAGGCTAACGGCTTTGAACAGTATTTTCAGCTAAGGTGCGATATCTGATCTAAATATCTGATTTCTTGTTCTATCGCCCCGTCTCCAAGCTTATATAGTCCGATATAGTAGGCTTAAGGTAAACTAAGTTCCTGCAGTTTGAAAAATAGCGGTACCAGTGGTGTCTGGATAATCGACTCCAAGCTGCCCATGCCAATTTGATTACATGAGACCGTCTTTAAGAAAATATGTTTTTAGTAACAGACCAAACTGCTTTGACGAAAACGAAATACCAGCAGTAATGCCAATGATGGAAATGTTCTAATTTCAACATTGCTTATATGAGTGAGTGAGTGAGTTAAGATTTAAAGTCACATCGGCAATATTTCAGCCATATCGTGACTAAAACTAGTTCTAAATTTGTAATACATACATATAATATATAAAACCCTGTCAACGAAGGACAGTACAACCACTAGATTATCACAGATTGAGTTAAAACTAGCTAGCATATATCTTTAAAAGGAGAAAATTATTTCTGGACAATACAATGTAAAATTGGGCTATAGATCGCCAACAACTGAAGGTAGATCACCATACTAGGGACCATGGGGACTTACAGTGCCTTTGCTACCTGCATGGTCCCTAGTTGGATTTACACCATCCCTTCAGCCGCTGGCGATTTTAGGACAATTTTAGCCGAAAGTTAAAGAAACATATATACTACGTTTAAAAATCGGGTAAGCAAAAATTTAACTTTGAAAGTTTTGGGACTTACGTACATTGCATATATGAATATGGAAGCTTACGTTATGAAAGCCTCGCATTTTTATTGCTCATTGGGTAATAATAAATAGTTTTCTAAACAGATGACTGTTCCGGCAAGTTTTCGACTATCCCCGCTGAGAGACTCCAATACGACTTCATCGACGGCGTGTGTGTGTACCTCATCGACCACCCTTACACGTACCGGGACGCCAAGGCCTTGTGTAAAGGGGAAGGAACTCATCTTGTACATGTGCATGATCCTGCCATGCAGCAAGCCGTTCAGGACTCGTTCCGTACGTATTGCCTGAAGGAACTGAAAGATAGACCTACCGTGCTTTCAAAATGTTTCGATGTTCACTCGGTACTCCAGTCCGACCATCAGAATGCATGATTCCAAAATTCAGAAATTCCAAATTAAATATTCGTTGTCATCTTGTTTTCAGAACGTACTCAGTTTTGGACTGGTCTAAAGAAGATAAATGGGGTGTGGCAGTGGGTTGGTCTGGGTGGTGAGAAGGAGGTTATGGACGCCCCTCGTTGGGAGAATGGATTCCCCCCATCTGACAGCAATGACGTTGTCATGTACACCACGCAGGGCAACGATCAGACAGGGTGAGTGACTCTGTGTTGAAGTAGATAGGATTAATATATATAACCAATGGTTGAAGTATTTTAAGGTTAATATACCCATATGTTGAAGTAGATGGGGTTACCACAACCACGTGTTAAGTAGGTAGGATTAATGTAACCATGTGTTAAAGTAGGTAGGGTTGATATACCCGTGTTTTGAAGTAGGTAGGTTACTATACCCCTGTGTTGAATCACAGGCAAACTGTAGCGCAAACAGGGTTGCGCAACAAAGAGAAAATGACCAGTCTTCGTATATGCGAGCGACGCTCGTCGCTCTCGCATATACGAAGACTGGTCATTTCTTCTTTGTTGCGCAACCCTGTAATGCGCTACAGTTTGCCTGTGGTTGAATTAGATAGGGTTAATATAACCGTGTGTTGAAAAGGTACTTATATGGTTAATACGCCCATGTGTTGAAGTAGGCAGGGTAATATGACCAAGTCGGCAGGATTAAGATAAGTTATGTGTTGAAGTGTAGGGTTAATATATCCGTAGGATAAAGCAGGGTTAATATTGTGTTGAAGTAAGTAGGGTTAATATATCCGTGGGTTGAAGTAATTAGGGTTAATATATCCGTGGGTTGATGTAAGTAGGGTTAATATAACGTGGGATTGTTGAAGTAAGTTATTAGTATAAAGTTGATAAGTAGATAGGATAATATGTTTGATAAGTATAAGTATAATGGCATAGATACACTGGTGGTGTTGAGTAGAATTTATATATATGTATATATGATTAGTATTACAAGGTATGATGAACTACTGGCTTCAACTGTTTCCGTACTACTCATGTCCTTCCCAAATGTACATGTATAAGTTTTCTGCAGTCGAGCTTACACTCCTCAGATGAATGAGTAAGAATATGCTCCGAAACAAATAAGTGACCATCTGATTCCCTTCCTTTTATATACACACACGTTTGTTTGAATGTATTAAGTATTAAGTAGTACAGTGTTACTCCGACTGTTACCAGGGCTCCAACGTACAACTGGAAGGGTGCCCGTATGAACTACTCGTACCGTGTCGTGTGTCAGACTCCCAGGTGCTGACGGGGGACACATCCTCCTGTCTCCTGCTTCCTGACTCCGGTAAGGCTTGGCTCAGTGGAACCCTCATTCACAGAGGTGTACATTTAGCGACCAGAATTTCATACACTATAATAACCTACAAATATTGTTATCCATTCATGATCAAATGGGTTGGTTCAATCATCACTAAGGACATTGTGTTCCGGAAGGTCGGTGTTCGATCCCCAGGCCACATCGTAACACAGATATTAAAAGATGGTACATATTGTCATCCTGTCTGACTCGCCTTGAACGAGATAAAAGAATGACTGTAGGCCTAGGTGTTATGTTTTATACATTGTCTAGAATGCGTCGTTAAACCCCATTTAATCCCATCTCACCACAGCCGGGAAGATAGTGACCTCTTTGTAAAACTGGCCGGTGGTGAGTCGAAGAGCCGGTTCGATTCCCCAAATGAGTACAATGTGTGAAGTCCATTTCTTAGGGGATAAACGGGGGCGGTGGGGTAGCCTAGTGGTTAAAGCGTTGGCTCGTCACGCCGAAGACCCGGGTTCGAATCCCCACATGGGTACAATGTGTGATGCCCATTTCTGGTGTCCCCCGCCGTGATGTTGCTGGAATATTGCTAAAAGCGGCGTAAAACCAAACTCAGTCATTCAGTCAGTAGGGGATAAACGATATACCGCGGCATTAGTAGAACCGCGGTATTTTGCCTTCGTTTCAGTATACCGTAATGCAATAAACAAAATCGATATTTTCGGTTTTCATACAGTCATTTCTATCTAGTCATAAATGACAGTTTTGTTCATTAAAATAACAAAGATTATATTTATTTTTTCCATGTTATTAAACAATGAAAGGTTTGGCTCTTGTTGTCAATTTTCTGCATTATGATAATACCTCGTATACCGAACCGAAACGGACCGAACCGAAGGTCTTGTACCGTAATACGTACCGTACCGAGGTAAGAGCGTACCCTTTCAGCCCTACCACCTGGTGTTCCCTGCCGTGATATATCTGGAATATTGTTAAAAGCAGGGTAAAACCAAACTCACTCACTCACCCACTCACTCTTTTTCAAACTGTATGAATTGTCTCATAACTAGATGCATATTGTAACAACGCACTTCCAGCCATATGAAGGCGACCTTTAAAATTACCGAGTCATGACCAGACAGTGATAGGAACGATGACGTTAGCAACGAAACATGCTGTCGTATTAATTAAACGCCATCACATCACCATGCTGCAGCACTCATTTAGTCGCCGTTTCGAACAAAACCGGTGTATATTTCAATGCAAAGTTATATCTTTTTTGTTTTGTACTTTTCAGGAAAAGTCACAGCACGTGCAAACACTTCGACAATAAAAGTTACCAAGGTCAAGATGTGCGTGTGTTGCGTTGTCTGTGTTTCTAACATATTGTCCAGCGTACACGGTACTTGCATACATTTACACTGTCGGTTTTAAAAAAACCCACGTGTATGGTGTCTTGAGTCGCCAGTAAGATCGTCTAGTGAAGCCTAGTGCTGGTGTTCCGAGACCCGTGAAGATCTGGGTTAGAACTGATCTTCATCAACCCATGCTTGTCGTAAGAGGCAACTATGGGGATCGGGTGGTCGGGTTTGCTGACTTGGTTGACACATGTCATTGGTTCCCAATTGCGTAGAGCGATGCTCATGCTGTTGATCACTGGGTTGTCTGGTCCAAACACGATTATTTATAGACCACTGCTATAAAGCTGGAATATTGCAGAGTGCGGCGTAAAATTAAAAAAAATGACTCGCTCGCTGGTGATCTGCTATGATAGTGTTTGATACAAACTCACTCAACAAAGGATCTTCACCAGCGCCTGGGGGCGGTGGGGTAGCCTAATGGTTAAAGCGTTCGCTCGTCACGCCGAAGACCCGGGCTCGATTCCCCACATGGGCACAATGTGTGAAGCTCATTTCTGGTGTCCCCCGCCGTGATATTGCTGGAATATTGCTAAAAGCGGCGTAAAACTAAACTCACTCACTCGCTCGCTCGCTGGTGATCTGCTATGAAAGTGTTTGATACAAGCTCACTCAACCAAGGATCTTCACCAGCGCCTGCATTTGGCGAAGAAGCGGCCGTAAAAGTATGTACACTTGAACCGTCGCTTGTTGCACTCTAATCCACATCAGCTGACCGAATGCGTGGTATCATCGATAACTTATTCTCTGGAAGACAAGGTCGCATTTTGTCGTGCACATATCAGTAGATGAAAAAATAATCTCTATGAAATGAGATCTTTTGCTTCCATACGATTCTTCTGACCGAATATTAAGCAACGAATGAAAATATTCGCAGCTGCACTGTTATATGGAATCAGTGAGTTTAGTTTTACGCCACACTATTTGGCGCGTCTGTAAAAAAAAAGTCAGATAATCCAGTGATCAACAGCATGAGCATCGATCTACGCAATTGGGACACGATGACAAGTCAGCGAGCCTGACCAGCCGATCCCGTTAGTTACCTGAAGATCAATAACCCGGATCTTCGCGGGTCATTGTTATGCAGAAGCATTTGTGACCCACTCGTGTTATTCCGGGTCAGTCCGAATCGTCTTCATGGGGTTTGCGGAACGGGACGAGTGGGGACGAATGATATGGAAGTTGGTATTTCATACTCAGAGGAAAGAATCTTATTAATCTTTGCACCCCCATCCCCCTTTTATCCTGAAAGAGTATTAAATGATCAGTGAAACGTGGGTGAAAATGAAATGTGCACATCTCCCTACCCCCTTTCCCCGCTTCTCAATAGTGTGTGCAAACGGAAATGGGTCTCTCTCAGTTCATCTCAAATCTAAAATAGACAAAATTGTTAACACTGCAAGTAAAGTCGCTGGAGTCAGATTTGAATGTTTATCATCAATATATGAGCGTTCTAATTGTGAAAACTAAGAGATCCCGTACATCCTTTATTCCAAGTACCATATCTCTCTTAAACAAATGTGAAGATACCCAAATCAAAGAATTTATGTAAATATGTTTTGTATCTCTCTGATGTGTTAGAAGCTCTGCTGATGTAACACAACTTCCTGAAAAGGCATTAAAGTATATGTATTATTCTATTCTATTCTATCTGGATTGTGTCAACAATAGTATCTATATAACGCCAACAATGGTATCTGGATAACGTCAACAATGGCATCTATATAGCGTCAACAATGGTATCTGGATAGCGTCAACAATGGTATCTGGATAGCATCAACAATGGCATCTATATAGCGCCAACAATGGTATCTGGATAACGTCAACAATGGTATATGGATAGCGTCAACAATGGTATATGGATAACTTCAACAATGGTATCTGGATAACGTCAACAATGGTATATGGATAACGCCAACAATGGTATCTGGATAACGTCAACAATGGTATCTGGATAGCGTCAACAATGGTATATGGATAGCATCAACAATGGCATCTATATATGGCGTCGATAAATTACTCAAGACAAATATAATGAAATAATCAAGCAAGTAATTTGAGATGTAAATAATAATTAATTCTTTAAACGTAGGGCAAAATTAAGATTATTTCTCTCAGGACACAAAGCTGATATTACATTGAAAGTCTGTCGTGTCCTAGTGTGACTTCAACCGCAACCATTGGATAAGATAATTGTTTTCAACGATGATAACATGTTTTCATCATTCCTTCTAGGATAAACAGACATAAATAAATGAAGCACGTTATAGAGAATCTCACCCAAGTGTCTTCTGATATCAAATATATCAACGAGTGTGTTGATATATTTGATATCAGAAGACACTTGGGTGAGATTCTATTTATCATCAAAAATCATTCTTCAATATTTTTCAATGAAAAATGTAAATCTCTGAACACTGTACTACCATTAGACTTGCAGTGCAGCGAAGGCATAGCATTATGACGTCATCTACTTTATGACGTCAGAGCATTGTGAAGGCATTGTACAAAATCTAATGTCAAAACGATATCCTAGGAGATATTGTATGATCTCTCACAAGCAATATCTCTTGTGGAACACAGTTATGGATGATAAACATTCTTATTCCAATTCCCACGTTATTTGAGTTTGGTAAAAAATATTTGTTATGTGAGCTAGTTTCAAACGTATATAGAGAATACTACACGAGGTCTCATTACATAAGAATATAATGTCCTTATGTATCTGGAGACACTCGTTTCGTATAGTCGTATGCAATGAGACCGAGTGTGGTATTTTATTTATTACCCACGTCTTACATGCATTAAATTGACAAAATAGCGTATTTTTGTTAATATTTTGGTTTCAAACCGAAACCGGTTTCATAAAGAGGTTGCGGAAGAGTTTTGTACTGTAGTACAATATTTGCATGACGTCACACTGTAATGACGTCACTGCCTTGGTAACCGACGTCACGATTCATGTCAGTTGTCATCGCCTCGTACAGCCACCTACAGTAAACTACTCCGTAGCACCCCGTTTCTTGGTTTGCAGTTGCTACGTTCGGCTAACATCACTGGTGGAAACATTGCGTTTACGTTTTTCGACGGATATAATGTCTCAGTTCGACTCACAATTAAACAGCGACACGACAACGTTCGCGATGTTTACATTCCCACAATGCATTTAAGTTGTAGAATGAATGAATTCACGTGTTTGTTACGAATGAAAAAATAGTTACGTCAGAATGTGACCTAATTGAGAGGTCATCGGTTATCCAATCAAATCGTTAGAATCTCAGGTCAAGTCGTTACGACACAGGTCAACGCGATACGACACTCGTGTGACGTACGAGATTAATATGCAACTACCCATACGTTGACCACGTGGGTAATAAATAGAGAATACTACACGAGGTCTCGTTACATACGAATTATACAAGCTAAGAAGGCATTATTTCCTATTTTTAAACTGTTTAAGGCTAATAAGTTTATTTCATTTGACTCAGCTTGCTTACTTTTTGACACTAAAATAGCACCAATATTGTTATATGGATCTGAAATTTGGGGAGTAAACTATTTCGAAGCTATAGAAAATGTGCATGCATCATATTTTAAAAGATTTCTTACTGTAGGTAAATTTGCTTCCAACAAAGCCGTACTTGGCGATACAGGCCGCTATAGCATGCATATTGAGAGTCAAATGAGAGCTATCAGATACTGGATTAAACTTATAAGAATGCCTGATTATCGCTACCCTATCAAAGCTATCAATTATTATTATCCCTAGACAAACGTGGAAAGTATTCTTGGGCTTCTGGTGTCCGAAATGTGTTATTTTCAAGCGGGTTTTCTTATGTTTGGTTTAAGCAAGATGTTGGTGATATAAAAATGTTTTTGTTAACTTTTAAGCAACGAATAAAAGATATATATATTCAGAATTGGCACGCATCAGTAAATTCATCGAGTTTTCTAAGTCATTATTCACAATGTAAATCGATGTTCGGACCTGAAAATATATTAGGGTCCTTAATGATAAGTCCCTTTTAAGAAATTTTTGTAAATTTAGAATCTCTCTACATGCCTTAAAAATACAGCGTTATAGAAAAGATAAAAATACATTGGAAGATTTATCATGTTCTCATTGTTCTTCTGGTAAAACTGAAGACGAACGTCACTTATTATTAGACTGTGAGGCATTCTCTGCTGGCCGAAAGAAGTATCTAAAATGCTTTAATGATGCCCCACAAACGATATATAAAATACTTAATTCTAATAACGATGACACTATTAAATCAGCTGCCATTTTCATAAAACATTTGATGTCCATCCTTAAATCACATGTAAAACCATAATTTCGTGTCACGTGACCAATATTTGTTAAAATGAAAATTCAACTGTACTATGGGCCACTGTGCCTACATTACTGAATAAAACCTGTCTGTCTGTCTGTCTGTATACGAAACGAGTGTCCTTCCTATGGTATCTGACCGAGCGAAAGCGAGGTCAGATAACATAGGAAGGTCACGAGTTTCGTATAATTCGTATGTAATGAGACCGAGTGTGGTATTTTATTTATTACCCACGTCTTACATGCATTTAAATTGACAAAATAGCGTATTTTTGTTATGTTTTTGGTTTCAAACCGAAACCGGTTTCATAAAGAGGTTGCGGAAGCGTTTTGTACTGTAGTACAATATTTGCATGACGTCACACTAATGACGTCACTGCCATGGTAACCGACGTCACGATGCATGTCAGTTGTCATCTCCTCGTACGGCCTCCTACAGTAAACTACTCCGTTGCACCTCGTTTCTCTAGTTTCCAGCTGCTTCATTCGGCTAACATCACTGGTGGAAACATTGCGTTTATGTTTTTCGACGGATATAATGTCTCAGTTCGACTCACAATTAAACAGCGACACGGCAACGTTCGCAATGTTTACATTCCCACAATGCATTTAAGTTGTAGAATGAATGAATTCACGTGTTGTGACGTACGAGATTAATATGCAACTACCCATACGTTGACCACGTGGGTAATAATCTGAATTCTACCATGACTTCAGTAAACACTGGATTGTGATTGGTTAATTAAAGTCATTCAGAGGTATATAATCACGTTATACAGGTCTCTGTTTTCCGTGCGCAATCATACATGGTTTACGGTAATGCACTATTTTTGTCTGCCCACTAACATGGCGGACACCGAACAACCTACCGATGCATCGATAAATTACGGCGATTTTACTGTCGGAAATTACACATATGTCTTTAAAGATGGATTTAGCGACGACGGGCACGACTCACTACTTGCGTAAATCACAGCAATAGGTGTTTATATATACAAAAGTACTTCGAAAGCATGGAAACAAATATTCAGTCGAACAAGATCAAAACATCGTCTGCTTTCCCGAATAAAAATTCAGCAAAACAAATATGTTTACGTTGATTCTATGTTATGTCAGAATAGATCCAGCAATAGACTGCTACAAAATTTCCGTGTTAAATTTATTATCAGCTTTCGTCAACGATATCGCCACTGATCTTGATCCGGTAACGGAGGATGCATTAACATCGAACGCCGAAGAAATTTTAGATTCTAATGCCTTCCGTCCACATAAATAAACAGTTGGGTTATCAATTCAAACAAAATGATATTTTGAAATTTGTACTGTTTCAAATTTAGCGGTAGTAAAACACAATTAGATCTACAGAATCTGCAAACCGTTCTGTTTAGCCCAACATATTTTTTTTCTAAATGTATAATATCGTTGAAAAAGTTATTTAGCTTAGTCATGATTCCTCTTATCCATTACACTGCTTGATCTAAAGTAGTCTATTAAAGTATAATTAATTACCTTACCGTGTTTATGCCAGAGGTACACCCTCGTGTCCTGATCCATCCTTTCGGAAATATCACCACAAATCTGGCTCTTTGTCAACAGACTCGCGAACATGCCAGCCAATCCGATTCAATTTGAATTCACTACACTTTGAAGCCACTAGGTCACAAAATACTTTCCAAAATGTAGAAAATAATATCCGTAGAATCGAATTTGAGCACAAAGTACACACATGAGTGTGTAAGAGTCACCACAGCTGTCGCACGCAGACGTAGAGGTGCGTGTAATCGTCAAGTTGACAGGGCGCAAAATTCAACAGTATCTAAATTCGGTACAACACGGACTTCTCGTTACAGCAAAAGCACCCCTACTCTTAAATTTTGTACCAGTACCAGTAATTAGATATCAAAGACTATCTCAGTCATACAATCAGGTTAACCTTGCGCAAACTGTCAGTGGCTCTCCTGTCGCATCTTTCCAAATGTAAACAATGACTTCGAGAAAAGGTCAAGGCCATGAGGTTGCTGCCACTATTCTGGTGGGGAAAGGGTCTACGGTGGAATTTTCAAATGTGAACCAAGCTTTTTGAAACTTATTTGATATATGTTTTCCAACTTATCAGTTAATGATTGGTGATTGATGCATTGAAAACAAAACGTGATTTGTTATTACTGAATCTGGAGTTTGTTAGTCATTGACGGTTTGCCACCAAACACCCCGTTTCGGGCGATACCACTTGAGATTGGAATGCGAGGCCGCTTCACGTATTGACTCGTAACCAAAGAAAGAGCTCCACCTGAAATTGTTCATAAAATTGTCATGGTAGAATGGAGATAAACCTATGGGAAAATCAGAGGTATATAACGAAATTATAATAGCTCTAATTGAAATTCATTTAAAACCCTCACGCTACGCGTTCGGTTTTAAAATGAAATTTAGAGCTATTATAATTTCGTTATATACCTCTGATTTTCCCACACAGTAGGTTTATCTCCTAAATATAAGACGTTCGATAAGACTTATAGAAACAACAGAAATATATTTTGTCGCGCACGCTACCATCGAAACAGGTAATCTTTCAGAGGAGTTACCGCCCTTAGGGATTGTTTTGGTTTTTCGCAAGGTAAAAATAGCCTCCATGCTAGTTAAGCACAACAAGTTTCAAGGTTGTTATTAATCAAGTACTATTGATAACATTTAAGCTTATATACTGATAAATATGCCTTCATTTAAACCTAATTGAACGAATTAATTCTTCATAGGTTTAAAATTCACGGAATTCTCCACCAGAGGGCATAAATGGAATTAAAAAGTTGAGATGGATGTAAATTTACGTAGGACAATATCATTAAATGGTATTTACTTTTATCATTCATTCACGTGCCGGTGACGGCTAATTGTAAAATACTTCCTAGTGCAGGGCATTGTAATGCTGGTGAGTTCACGTGAGCTCGTCAGGTGTTATAACTTGCTCGGTATCATTTAGGGAGTGAAGACAGACGCAGGTTCCACCTCCACCAAACAAGGTACGTTTTAGGAACTGCATCAGCTGACAACAACATTACCTCCAAAGAGTCCATTGTCGTGTCAGCAAACCGAAAGTGAATAGAATCGGTGTTTTGTGAAAACATTAGTAATTCGTGTCCCTAATGCATATCTGTGTTTTTTAAATTTTACGGTGTGCACACTGTAACAGCTGGCGAAGTTGTATTAAGCGTCAAATACTTGGCAGATTATTTATTTATTCATAAAGATCAAATATAATTGATAAAACATATGCCAGATGTATTTGATGGCCATGTTTAAACGAAAATAAACCTCCTTTGTCATGTACATTTTCTACGTAATAATTAATTCAATTTATATAGCATTTTTATAGCCAAAACGGTCCAGATATCACAAGTAACTAATAAAGTTTTTGCATTATATTGATTCATACTTTGCACATCTACTGAGAACCTGTATAAAGATCTGGGTCAGAGTTGGTCTTTAGCAACACATTCTTATCATAAGAGGCGACCACAGGAACCCGTTATTGGCATGTAGGTTAAACATAGACCAGTCACATATATAATACTCTATTTATATATGTATGGTTGATCTCTATGTCATTGTATCCCAACTGTGTAGATCAGGGATTGAGTGGTCAATGCAGATATGTTGACTCATGTCATTGTATCCCAACTGTGTAGATCAATGCTCAAGCTGTTGATCATTGGATTGCCGAAGACTCAAGTATTTACAGACTGCTGAAAATTCTAACCCGGATTTTCACGGGGCTGCATAAATTGAATTGTCCCCTGATTTCTAATAAGCTTCAGGAATCATTTCCCCAGGATAAACACAAATCCCTAAGCCACAGTGAACCCTGACCTTATTTACCATAGTTACATCACTGTTACAATACCAAGGGCCGGGAATACAAAGCATGTATCACCCTAGACAAACAAGTCTGCGAAATAATTTATAATACAATATATTTTTAAATGTTTCCTGGTGATGGTGTGGAATAGAGCTTGACTTGTTTCGTTTTCATAACTTAGATTGGTTTCAGTTCTGTAAAGTATATATTATAAAGTATATATTTGACGCTCATAGTACAAGACTAGTACGTCATGCATGCATGCCCAAGGTTATGAAAAAGCTTGTAATTGAAAGTAGGTTTCACGTCACTGAAGCACTTGTATTTAATCAGTTATCTTTCTTCAACAAGTTTAAATTTCAAATTTTAGGATCTGGGTGTCGTACAAACAGATGTTACTGCTAAGGTGATTCTAATTAGGCCTAAAAATTTTTTTGTGGTTCTGATTACCTTGAATTCTGTACATGCAAACACCCCCCCCACCACACCACCCCTGGATCCGCAACTGGACTTTGAGTGACAGTCATACACATAGCACAAGGGCTGTTTTGTACAATGGAACAAGCATTTAATCAGTAAGATCATTTGAAAAGAGTATCTGTTTTATGCAATACCACTTGGTTATCGTTGTCCTTTGCTTAATTTGTTTTAACCATGCTGTATGTCTCACTGTTGTAAAAGGAATTCCTTTGTTGGGCAATAAAGTATTATTATTTTTATTATTATGGTATAATGGAGGGTCATTTCAGCAATGATACCTAGATATGTCTCGCAGTGTTACGGTGTATTCAATTCAAATCCATCAGGTTTTTAGGGTGGTGGGGTAGCCTAGTGGTTAAAGCATTGACTCGTCATGCCGAAGACCCGGGTTCGATTCCCCACATGGGTACAATGTGTGAAGCCCATTTCTGGGGTCCCCTGCGTGATGTTGCTGAAATATTGCTAAAAGCGGTGTAAAACCATACTCAATCTGAAAGGTTTTAGCCTAACTACAAAGGTTGCATGGTATGGCTTATCAGTTTGGACATGTTGGAGGTATCACATTTCCATGCTCTACATGAGTCCTCTTCTGAAACACTCTGTTTTCATTATCTCCTCGGAGATTATGTCATATTAGAGCTGACACAGCTGTTTCTTGATGAGCAGTTTGTACTGAAAGAGGACAAGTCTTGGGTCCCCCACTGTGAGCCAGAGACTAAAGAGTCACTGGAATCATGTAACATCTCCTCCAATGAAGAAGGACAAGTCCGTTCCATTAGCTGCCGTGGCAACTGCTTCTGTTGTCTGGAATTCCAAATCCTACTAACTACTAGTGCTGGGAATTGGTTGAAATCTCACAATTGATGATTGCTTCATTACCAACGAACAATCATCGAAAAAAATTGGTTAGCGTCATTTTTCAGATTTTCCTATCCAGGTTGTTATTGCAGATATGTATAACATGATGCAACTTGCTACTTTAAAGTGATGACTTATATATCATGAACATAAACTTTATGGAGTCTTCAAGAAATATTCAGTCATGGCTTTTCAGTTAGTGAAGTGAGTTTTCTATGAATTAAACAAGTTTTCAGGCCCTGACAACTTCAACGATATGTTCCATTGTCAAGTATTTCAAAGACTAAAAAAGTAGTTAAAAAATCGTTTATGTTCGATTATGAGAAAATGTGATCGATTGCTTGGTCGTTTGGTCACTGCGACCAATCTTCGATTATTCCGATTAATCGGAACACCACTACTAACTACCTCCTAAAAGTGACCACACCATTAGATGTCAAGTAGTGTTGTTAAACAGTCTCTCTTTGTTTCAGGGGCGGTGGGGTGGCCTAGTGGTTATTGCATTCACTCGTCACGGCAATTTCCTGGGTTCAATTCCTCACATGGGTACAATGTGTGGAGTCCATTTCTGGTGTCCCCCACCGTTATACTGATGGAATATTTGTAAATCGGCGTAAAACTTAACTCAATCACTCTCTTAATTTCAGAGATCACCATGTATTCATGGCTAGGCATCCTGCCGATTTGCCTCGTTCTGCTGGCAGCAGGGACATTTGTTGTGTCCTACGTCATCGCTGTTGTACGAGGTGACATCACGGCTGCATTTCCATACATCAGGTACTGGAACATATCAGAACCACATGCCTCACGTGCAGTCTTTGACATGTGACAGGGTTCAACTCTTATCAGCATTGTATTCTTCAACAAAATGTTTGGACAATGTTTGCAGTCCTGTAATTATGTTAAAATCAGGAATTTATCTTCACCTGCTCTGAGGCTGACATTCAGCTCAAGTCTGAAGCAAGTTTTAGTAGAATTGATGGAATGTTGATAATTAATGTAACAGCTGCAGATTTGTACAAGCATTTAGTATTCACCTGTAACAGGGACACTGGGGTAGCCTAATGGTTAAAGCATTTATATCACTCCGAAGACCCTGGTTCGATTCCCCACATGGGTCCAATGTATGCAGCCCATTTCTGGTGTCCCCTGCCATGATATTACTATTATTAGTGTTGGGAATTGGTTGCAATCTCACAATTGATGATTGCTTCAGCCTTCATTACCAATGAGAAATCATCGAAAAAAATTGGTTAGCATCATTTCTCAGATTTTCCAATCCAGGTTGTTATTGCAGATAAGTATAACATGATGCAACTTGCTACTTTAAAGTGATGACTAATATGACGTTTGAGTTAGTGAAGTGAGTTTTCTAAGAATTAAAAATGTTTTTACTTAGGCCCTGACAACCTCGAAGATATGTTCTATCGTCAAGTGTTTCAAAGACTAAAACAGCAGTTCCAATGTCGTTTGTGTTCGATTATGAGAAAATGTGATTTTTTAATTATTTTTTTAATTTTATTGTTTTTAAAGATGTTTTACAGTCTATTTCGAAAACTCAACAAAGGACATTCAGGTTACAATACAATACAAGCATATGATGTACAAATCATGTGAACAGTTCATGACATGAAGACCACAACTTATAAAAGGCGCTGATATTACACTCCATTAAAGAGGAGCACTTTGTTATCATATAATAATGTCTAATTTCATTCTGGAAAACATGGAAAGGTGGCACACTGTTTTTTCATCTGCTTCCAAAAATTAGGTCTTTAAAGATAATAATAATAATATTGAGAGGGTCATTGTTTTTGTCTGGGAAACCGAGCAATACCTGTTTTCTTGATACTTTGATATTGACAAGAGCTTTATGATTTAGCCAGATTTCAAGTTTTTGCCAGATATGGTTGACTTTACTGCAAGACCAGAACACGTGATCGAGAAAATGTGATTGATTGCTTGGATATTGGGTCACTGCGATCAATCTTCGATTATTTCAATTAAACAGAACACCAATACATGATATTGCTGGAATATTGCTAAAAACAGTGTAAAACCAAACTCACTCACTCACCTGTAACAGGACCAATAAATAATAAGAGGTTTTAATGTTAACAGGTTCTGCACTCAAGTATTCAGTGAATCAAATACATCCTTCCATGAATTCAAGTTGTTATTCAATTATTCATGAATTCTTTAAAGGGAGTGCTTTTTCTTCAATTTGGGTGTTATTTATCAAAGTGAGATATGATATGCAAAATGGAATGCATCCAAAACAGGCTCATGATAGAAGCCAACGCCCTTATGTATTTTATGTGACACTGTTGTGGTCACTGGTCACTGTCGAGATAAATTAGCATAAAATAACATGGCCAAGACATATAAAAAGATGTGTTTTGTTATTATTTCATGGAATATAATCAATAATACATTAAATGCTGACTTGTTCTTATTTTTGTTACCATTGTTTGTATGCATTACCCAATATTTGTATTTGTTACCCACTATTCATGATATGTAGATGTTGGATTGGTTGTTGCCCTACTTCGTCTTCAGCAACCCATGCGATGTTGTAACGGGATCAGGTGGGCAGGCTCGCTGACTTTGTTGAAATATGTCATCGCATCCCAATTGCACAGATCGATGCTCATGACGTTGATCACTGGATTGTCTGGTCCAGACTCGAGTATTTACAGACTGCCGCCATATAGCTGGAATATTGTTGAGTGCGGCATTAAACAACAAATTCTAGTACATTCCAGCACTCTTGTTGGATGAGATGCTGATATAATAATGTTCAATTTTTATACCGGAAATCAAGTATGAGTGATTGTTGTTTTGTTTCTTTGACAACAAACAAACAAACTAACCAGAGATGAGAAAACCCTTGATGTGCTTTGGTTAGGATATACTCTGTACCTATTAGACCCGTGAAGATCCGGGGTAGAATAAGGTCTTCAGCAACCCATGCTTGCAACAAAAGGCGACTATGCTTGTCGTAAGAGGCGACTAACGGGATCGGGTGGTCAGGCTTGCTGACTTGGTTGACACATGTCATCGGTTCCCAATTGCGCAGATCGATGCTCATGCTGTTGATCACTGGATTGTCTGGTTCAGACTCAATTATTTACAGATCGCCGCCATATAGCTTGAATATTGCTGAGTGCGGCATAAAACTAAACTCACTCACTCACTGTACCAATTATTTGGGGTTATCTTTGAAAAAAACATTCTTGAAAAGAGAGATGTAATATTTCAATTACTGGAGAGATTTCACAATGTTCCTGACCTATGGTCTGTTTCAGTGACACAGGAGCAAAGATTCCAGAGAGCAACGTCTTTGGACAGTTCTTAAACATGGCAGCTTTCATATGTGAGTCCACATCCAGATAGCTGATGACGCAAACTTACCTTACACTGTATACTCCTCAGGGAGTTGACAATATGATTTGAATGCATACTAGTTCTTTAATGACGGCCTTGTATAGAGACTCATAGAGTGTGCATAAACAAACAATAACATCATTTTAGACTAACGCTTATTCTCTGAATATGTATAATTTTGATTGTAACAAATAAACCCATTTAAATTGAAAGGAGCCCCAGGGAGACCAGAGATCCTGAACCTGAGGAAATCTAGACTTGCTTCATTTAGGGCTTTAGAGCTGCAGAGAGGGCTAGGCTGTAGGGAAAATAATGTGGTTCAGGGACAGTGAGGTGAGGTGAAATTGGGTTTAACGTCGTACTTGAGAATATTTCGCTCATATGACAGACGTGCATGCGTGTGTATGTGTATGTGCGGCTGCTTGTACTAGCCCAGACTGAAGCTGGTTTTATAGTGCTAGCCCAATGAGATACCATGCCGCAGTGAAGCATGAATACCCCACTCAGACACATTATACTGACTCCGAGCCGACCAGTCCTTGTTGTACCCATTAATGCCGAGCGCCAGGCAAGGACCAACAAGTGCCATATTTTTACGTCTTTTGGTATGACTCGGTCGGGGAAGAAATTAAAGAGGAACCTCATGGGTATACTGAATCAATACTCTGTAAGCAATAATAATAATAATAATAATAGGTTGTTGGATAGAATCTAAAATTTCAGGTTGATTTTGCTGATGGCGATGTACTGCTGGACGGTACAGCGATGGGAGTAAACCAGGTGAAGTCCTTCACCAAGTCTGCCCAGAGTCGGTCTTTTGTGGAGAAGCTTTCTAGAAGCCATTGCCTTGTGTGTATATGCAGTGTGTGGAACAGAATAGCAATCCCACTGACTCTTTCGACTGGATGAAGTCGGCTGGTCTTAAATGTGAAACTGAGGGCTTCCTTTTTGCTGCTCAGGATCAGTCACTTCCCACTCGCAATCGCCTAAATATGATTCTTAAAGAAAATATTACCATGAAATGTCGACTGTGTAATGAATTTACAGAGACTGTCCAACACCTTGTCAGTGGATGCCCTTCCTTGGCACAAACAGCATATCTTAAACGACATGATGGCACGGCTCGTTGCTTTTACTACCGTCTCCGCCATGCCTGTGGCTTTGACTCCGAGGTCCATCCATGGTACGACCCTGAACATGTCCAGGGCGTCATGGAAAATGATGCTTTCAAACTTCTATGGAACAGGCCCATATACAGCCTCAGAAGAATTCCTGCCAACAAACCTGATCTTGTCCTTTTTGATAAAGCCAATGAATTTATTTATATCATTGAATTTTCTGTCCCTTTTGACACCAATGTGATTGGCAAGATTCAGGAAAAGCATGATAAATATGCGGACCTCGCCTTTGAAATGTCTCGCTTGCATCCAAAGTACACTGTCGTCAGGCTCCCCATTGTCCTCGGTGCCCTTGGTTTGGTGCCTCCCGATCTCTTGGAACATCATCAGGAGAGTAGCCGGGTTCTCCACCAGGAGCACAGCCCTTCTGACACTCTGGGTAATGCAGAAGGCTGCAGTGTTGGGGAGCCTTCATATTCTCCTAAAAGTTCTTGGTGGGTTCGACTAGGCAGTGTTTCCTGGGAGAAGTCCCATTCGCTGTCTGGGCTGCGTGTAGAGGGGCGAGGGCCCTGAGCTGATGATGAGCCTTACCAGCCTGACTGTGCCAAGATCACCCGAACCCTCTCTGCTGCATATTATCTTTAATCTGTAAAACATAATAATAACGTAATCATGTTTTGACAACATGCTCTTAAAACACTGTCAGGTAGCTGCTTAAAAATATTTTATATCAAGCTTGGTGATTGGTCCACAAGTGACACTTTTTGGGTGTTAGGTACGCCTCAGGTCACCTTCTGTCCCCCTGCTCTGCTCCATCCCATTCTACATACAAGAATCAACTCTTCTAACGAAAAACTATGTAATGTTTCTCCCATTCCAGCATTCTGCACAATGTACATCGGTACAAGGTGATTGCTGCGATATCGACGGGCGAAGATCGGTGGTTGACACGAATGAACCGGTTCACAATGGTGGTGGGCATCTTTTCGTCTCTTGGCTGCTCCATGGTTGCAAACTTCCAGGTGATCTCACATCACATTATATAATTTGATTGCATGGGTTTTGTCATTTGGATCATACTGAAAATGAGGTATGGTTTAGCTCACACTTTAGCAAGCTCAGTTAAACACACACACACTCCCACTAAGCATACAAATACTGAACTTATATTATCTGTCGCTCACTTACTCACTCACTCAGAACCTGTTTCAACAGTATGACATTTCTCCCCTTTATTTCTGACAATGTGAACCCACACATGCCATTGACTAAACGTGTCTCACTCACTCACTCACTTACTCACTCACTAGCGTCCACCTGGAGAGCGGAAGGTCGCGGGTTCGATCCCCGACTGCATCATACCATTTATGCTTCACTGCGGCATGGTATCTCAGTTTGGCTAGCACTATAAAACCAGCTTCAGTCTGGGCTAGTACAAGCAGCTGCACATACACAAACACACGCATGCACATCGTCATATGAGTGAAATATTCTCAAGCACGACGATAAACCCAATTTCACCTCACTCACTCACTCACTCACTCACTCACTCACTCACTCACTCACTCACTCACTCACTCACTCACTCACTCACTCACTCACTCACTCACTCACTCACTCACTCACTCACTCACTCACTCACTCACTCACTCACTCACTGTATTTCCCAGGAGGGAACGGAAGTTGAGGCAGTCCACATCACAGGTGCCCTCTTGGTGTTTGTCTGTGGGGTGATCTACGCGTTCCTCCAGACAGGGATCTCATACCACATGTACCCCGACTACAACGGCCTACGCATCTGCCGCATCCGCCTCGCCGTCTGTCTCACCTCCCTGGCTAGCCTCGTCATCAGTATCCTTTCTACATCAGCAGTGCGCAGTTTGTGTCGTGGAGTGAATGCCTAATCTATGTTCAACTCAGTATTTAGCGCCATACGACTTCATATCTATATATAATTTTAAGAAGCTGCTATCCTGCAATAACCCTACTACCATGCTTTAAGATTAGTGTTGGGAATTGGTTAAAATCTCATAATTGATGATTGGTTCATTACTACCGATCAATCATCGAAAATAATTGGTTAACATCATTTATGAAATTTGTTAATGCAGATTAAAATAAGGGGGAAAAAAATGTAGTTCTTCTGGGTTTTTTTGGCAAAATTTCACATCTTTAAAGGATGACTAGTATGTCAGGAACATAAATTTCTTGGAATCTTTAAGATAAATTCAATCATGACTTGAAATGAACCTGTAGTGCTTACGAAATGTAACGGACAAAACTAACCTTGTGAAAAATATTGTTAATGAAAACAAGTGTTCCAGAATTGTTTGTGTTCGATTATGAGAAATTATGATCGATTGCTTGGTCGTTTAGTCACTACGACCAATCTTCGATTATTTCAATTAATCGGACCACCACTTCGTTTTGTTAACCACAATCTATGTTTGTTCTGCTTCAGATTCAAACATATGTAACTCGGCTGTATATGGGCCTCATACAATATAGCATAGTCTGTCATACAGAAGCTGAAACAAAGAAAGCCCATGCAAGTGGCAAGTCTACATTTCTACAGTTTCAGGAAAATGAAGGAAATCTCAGGGCTCCTTTTCAGTATATATATATATTATATATATTTTATAATGATCTGTTTCATCTGTAAAATATGTTCATTTCAGAGACTAGTTGTTAGTCAAAATAAAGCATTGAATTGAAGTGAGTGAGTGAGTGAATGTGGACGTTGTTTACCAAGTGGTAGACTGGGTAATTGTAACTGGGTAAGATAGATCAGATTCTCAGTTATTCACATTACCCTCTCATAGGTGTGAGTCAAACTCCAACTCCAACTCTAGCTTGTTTCAAGAAACATCTTAAGACGTACCTGTTCAATAGAAATGGACTGTAAACACACGTGATATCTATGAACTCTGTTAGCGCTTTGAGCACACTTTGGTGTGGAGTTTAGCGCAATATAAGAATCCATATTATATTATTATTATTATTATTATTATTATTATTATTATTATTATTATTACATCAGTGAGTGTTACACAACAAACAGGTTGTTTCTTCCTTGACCGTGTCCAGCAATTGCTTCTGCCAGTGTTGCCTTGTACCAGTGGAATCGAGTACCCCACACCAAGACCAAGCTAAAGTGGGATGACGGGGACCCAGTGAGTACTAGTGTTTGCTTGGGTTGAAATCTTACAATTGATGATTGGTTCATTGAGTGAGTGAGTGAGTTTAGTTTTACGCCGCACTCAGCAATATTCCAGCTATATGGCGGTGGTCTGTAAATAATCGAGTCTGGACCAGACAATCCAGTGGTCAACAGCATGAGCATCAATCTGTGTAATTGGGAACCGACGACATGTGTCAACCAAGTCCGCAAGCCTGACCACCCGATCCCGTTAGTCACCTTTTGTGGCGAGCATGCGTTGCTGAAGACCTATTCTACTCCGGATCTTCACGGGTCGGTTCATTACAAATGAGCAATCATCGAAAAAAATTGGCTCATGACATTTTTAAGATTTTCCTATTCAGGTTGATATTGCAGATAAGTATAACATCTTACCTGTCAACTCTCACACATCCTTCATGAGACTCATGCATTTTACCTCAGTGTATTTGCACTCACGCTTTATCTCTCTAAACTCACGTATTGTAATTTTTTATAAACTAGCACCAAATGACATACCAATCATCTTTAAATAACCTGAAATCCAATTTGTCTTGGGGGCTTTCCCTCCTACAACCCCCAACCAGGACGTCACCCTGGACCCCCGTTTCTCACTCATTGGAACTCTCAGGGGTTGACAGCTATGTAACATGATGCAACCTGCTACTTAATTACAGTGTTGACTAATATATCATGAACAAACTTCCTGGAGTCTTCAAAAAATATTCAGTCGTGACTTTTCAGTAAGTGATGTGAGTTTTCTAAGAATTAAACATGTTTTCAGGCCCTGACAACTTCTAAGATATGTTCCATCGTCAGGTGTTTCAAACACTAAAACAGTAGTGACAAAATCATTTGTGTTTGATTATGAGTAGATAGACTGACTGCTTGGTTGTTGGGTCACTGCGACCCAGAGGCCCAGATAAGCTGCGTATCTGGGTAAAATACCCATAGAAAATTGCCAATTATGCATTGAAAAATAATTGTTGCGTACCAATTACGCATTTAAAATGTTAGATACGCAAAAAGTTTAAAACAAATGCGTACGGAATATATTTATAAAAATCGCTTGCGTAATGAAAAAGACATCAATTGCTATCAAGTTGTACTCATAGTATAGGACAAGTGTTGTATTTTCAGTATAGGATGAGTGATTATTTATGAAATCATTTCCATTATATTTAAGTTGGTTTTGATTAGGTATGACATGAGGCAGAACATACCTGCTTAGTAAACTTACTCAATGACATAATACTTAGGTGAGTAAAATGACTGAAATACGCACATATATGAAAGCAGTGGGTAACGGAAAATGAAATACCCGCTCAACATGCATAATACCAACTCCAAATAAATACAGTGGGTACTGTACCCACATGAGCTAAATCTTATCTGGAGCTCTGGCGACCAATATTCGTTTATTTCAATTAATCGGACCACCACTAGTGAGGACATGGGTGGCGGGATCATGGAGGATCCACCCTCGGCTAGCTTGTATACAAAACTGAAACACCGACATGTCTCTCTTTGTTATGATGTACAATATGACTAAAAAACTGGAAAAATTAAGTTTTGTATGTAGGTCCCTCTAGAAATCTCTATGGAAGATTAATGGCCGTTCAAAAGATGTTTCAATATAAACTTTAAGGCGAGAAGTCAAACATATTTTAAATGCGTTCATTTCCATGAAGTGTGTGAACTTGACATCCAAACAAAAAGGCACTCCCAACATTAATGTTGCTATAAATAGACTTTCAGATACATTTGTAAAGGGAATCTTTGCTCCAGTCTGTGTAGGAAAGGCGGAATTGCAAGCAGTGACACAATTGTAATTTTCAGTAAGGAAAAAATACTGTAGCATATATATAGCTGTAGGCAATATGTACATGCAAATCTCTTACTTCCATTTTGACAGTGTATCATTTATGTTTTTGTCTTTCTCTACAGGGGTTCACAGCGCATATTATCAGCACAATTGGAGAATGGCTCACAGCGTTCACTTTCTTGTCGTTTTTCTTCACATATGTAAGAGATTTCCAAAATTCCAACTTACCATCACCACACGTCCTCTAGTGCGACATCTTGACGAAGAGCCTTACATAGGCCAGGAGCCAGATGAACGTACACGTCTGCTCGCCTAGACAGGAAACCGCATCATAAAAGAAAGAAAACATCGCGCCCAGGAGAATATTTTTTAAAAGAAACAATTTTTTTAACCTATCCATTTGCCCTTCTTTCTCAGTTCTCAGTGTTGGGAGGTGTTGGTTGTTTTTAAGCTGGAAATATGTTTAGAGTTGTGTGGTGGTGTGTGGCTTTGTACATAGAGTGCAGGGCACAAATCAGTTGAAGTTAAAGGTCACATGCAACGTAAAACACAACTTTGCAGATTCTGATACCTTTCGGTATGGACTTACCGAAACAAAGCGTCAAAAATGCAAATTCAACTTATAAAGTTGAAAAATAACGCGATGAAAAAAAACGCGCGAAATCGGAGTTCAAACGTTTCACTAAATTTCCCCAGACTTTTCTGGGGAATACGGGTTTCAACAGCTGGGCTGCGCTCATAGCACGGCGCAGTGAAATAGGTTCGCGAACTTGGAAGCCGGCTGTCTGGTGAATACCGGTGAAGGCTTTGGTGTGAGCTATTTTCCTAATGTTTTGTTGATATCTCACAGGGCGAGCTTTGTGTATGTTATGACAGTAAATAAACTGTTTATATAATTTCATTTGTCTATTTCACCACACGTTCTTCTTACCGAGTCACTTTCTCAGTTCGATACTTAAAAGCAATGTCATTATTTAGAGTTGACACAATTTCTAACCGTGATATAGATATGTCGCTGTCACAGACAAAACTCAATGTCTTGTTTTATTGACACCTGTGTGTCTGCCTGCCTGTCTGCTAATGACAATATTCAATACACAACTGCGCGTATCACTGACCACATGCAATTTGAACTTAACACCAATCAGGCTATACACCATAAACAAAATGCATTGATTTATGGCCCGAGTTCGGTCTCTGTCACATTATGTAATTACACAGACAGGCAGGTGTGATACTTGAACACATGACATGTTATGATGTCTGTTGATTGCAAAATGTTATGCACAAAAAATGAGCATGTATTTACAAAACCCAATTTTCTATATATACACACACAATCAGCCGGGAAGGCGGCATCTGCTAATGAACCAGCCGTTACACTTGAGTGCACACCCACCCGCTCTGACTGGGTTCGGTATCCCGTCTGCTTCGTTTCGAGGGAGGTAAACCCAAGTACAAAATATTGCACTTTTGATTTGCGATCTTATACGCTTGTAATTTTGTTTATTTGTTTTTTCATAATCAGCAATGCATATTATATGTCATGAATAAGTGATAATTGTGTTTTCATTATGTTTGATTTTTTGGTTGCATGTGACCTTTAAGCAACATTGATCACGGAGAGTCCAAGGATGACCATGTTTGGCAGCTTGAGTCGTGAGAGTGTCTAGGACTTCTGCATTTGTAACTACTCGTGTCATGGCGTCTTGTACCCCTCTCGTGGCCATGTTTACGACTGGGCCCTGTCTAAGTGCAAACGGGCATGGAGATGAAAATAGTCTAGTACTATTACAAAGGAAAGATAACTCTGAATTCCAAACATGGGTCATAGAATATCCTATATCCCGTGGGCAAAACAGCAATACAGTTATTCCCTTTATAAATATGTTTCAGTGTTTAAATTTCTGATCCTTTAGCTCAAAGTTTATGTTTAAATTGTGCTTTGCATAGTTTAGCAAAGTTTCAAAGTTCAACGGTGCCGCCATTTTCCTTTAGCTCAAAGTTTATGTTTAAATTGTGCTTTGCATAGTTTAGCAAAGTTTCAAAGTTCAACGGTGCCGCCATTTTCATGCTTTCAAATGCGTTTTACTACGTACGATTTGATTGGTTTGCCACGATTCTTGGCAATAATGGTACGATAGGGGTACGAGTCTTCTTGTAGGTTACAGAAAGAGGCGAGTAGTTACGAATGGGACTTATGTTCTGCACCACAATGAACCACCTATGTGGTCGGCAACTGAGTTTGTTCAAAATTGCCTCTGTTCACTCAGCTGAAAATGGGGTCCCGGTGGTAGAAGTCATATTAACCTTCAGCTTGGGTTATCTGAGGTAATAATGTCTATGATGTTGTATACGTTTAGAGCATGGCCATGCGGCGTGGACATATATGTGGCCAATTAGTGGTAGTAGGATTATGGGTCATTTCCTCACAGTCAAGAAAACGGAGGAAATCCACAGTTTGACATAAGATAAGTGTTTATAAGTATACAATGTATTGTAAAATTTGCCTTTGTTTCCATGTTATTTAATGGAACGTTTCTGTTAGTCTGACCTATGTTGTATATGTTACAACAGTGAACATGGTCATCTCCAGTTTTTCATAGTCCCAGCAGAATATTTGTGCTGTTGTCTCATATCATGTTTTAGTAATCAGTTACCCAACCTGTGCTGGTCTCCATGTGGGGATTCTGAGATAGAACTGGTCCCCAGCAACCTGTGCTTGTATCCCCGTAGGGATTCTGGGAGAACTGACCCTAGCAACCTGTGTCTGTCTCTCTGTGGAGATTCTGGGATAGAACTGACCCTAGCAACCTGTGTCTGTCTCCGTGTGGGGATTATGTGATAGAACTGACCCTAGCAACCTGTGCTGGTCTCCCTGTGGGGATTCAATCACAACCAATCTTTGTCTCCCTGTGGGGATTGTGGGATAAAACTGGTCCCCAGCACCAGATGCTTGTCTCCCTGGGGGATTCTGTGAGAAAACTGGTCCCTAGCAGCCTGTGCTTGTCTCCCCGTATGGATTCTGGGATAGAACTGACCCTAGCAACCTGTGTCTGTTTCCATGTGGGGATTCTGAGATAGAACTGGTCCCTAGCAACCTGTGCTTGTATCCCCGTAGGGATTCTGGGGTAGAACTGACCCTAGCAACCTGTGTCTGTCTCTCTGTGGAGATTCTGGGATAGAACTGACCCTAGCAACCTGTGTCTGTCTCCGTGTGGGGATTATGTGATAGAACTGACCCTAGCAACCTGTGCTGGTCTGCCTGTGGGGATTCAATCACAACCAATCTTTGTCTCCCTGTGGGGATTGTGGGATAAAACTGGTCCCCAGCACCAGATGCTTGTCTCCCTGGGGGATTCTGTGAGAAAACTGGTCCTTAGCAGCCTGTGCTCGTCTCCCTGTGGGGATTTCCTGATAGAACTAGTTCCCAGCAACCTCAGTCTGTCAGCCATGAGGATTCTGTGATAAAAGTGGTCCATGGCACCCTGATCTGATCGTTACTAGGCGATGCAGTGGATTGGTTGTCCGGCCTGGGAAATAGTTTATGTTGTTTCACTGTACACCAGCAGCATGGATCGATAATCTCAAGGTCAAACACTGGATTGTCTGGTCCATTATTATTTACAGAACGATTGCATCACTGGAATATTGCCAGGTACACCATTAAACAACCGGCAGCTGTTTTGAACAATAATTAACTTGGTATATTTGCAATGGTCCCAAAGATTTTGAGAGAGCTATGTGTCATGGTATATTGTATTACCATGAGTACTTGCCATTGTCCATTTACAAGAGAAAGTATTGTAAAAAATGTGATATTTTTGTAGTCATCTTCTGTTTTGAAACTCCGACTGAATCTGTATTTTCATGGCTCATTTCTTTATGCAGTTGTAAAGTGCAGGGATTCCTTCTCTGTGGTTTAAGTTGCTTATTGTCGCATGACTTAGTGTCATTATTTGTTAGGGACTGTATAGTCCGTTTGGCTCAAAAGCGGACCGATGAATTGCAATCTAACTCGAAAACTAATAAACATAAAATACTCAATGAAACACTGATCATAAACAAAACATCAGACCAACTCTGTGAGGTTTTTGCAGAATTTATGTCCTAAAATTAAAAAAGTTGTTTAACAAACTATCATTAAAATATTGACACATTTCACTATTTGTTACGAGGGAGGAGTGCTGAGAAAGGGACAGCAAGAAGTTAGAGAAGCACGTGCACAAGTGCCGACAAAGTTATTGATTCGTGAACCTGTGCTGTGCCGTCTCCATCCTTTCTCGCACACCTTCTCTGCAGTCCTCCCTCGTAACAAATAGTGATCTGTGTCCATATTTTAATGATAGTTTGTTAAACAACTTTTTTATTTTTAGGACATAAATTCTGCAAAAACCTCACAGAGTTGGTCTGATGTTTTGATTATGATCAGTGTTTCATTGAGTATTTTATGTTTATTAGTTTTCAAGTTAGATTGCAATTCATCGGTCCGCTTTTGAGCCAAATGGACTATAGCTATCTGTTGACCAGTAACTGTTATAGACGTCACAGATGGCTGACTGCCCTCTACAGATACCATGACATCATTCTGTTTGATCGTCACATGATTGTCACATCGCAATTGACCTTGTTGTAATCAGTTGCCATGTTCTGAGTCAGAATTTCTCAAAATTGTCTTATCAAGATACACAGATATCCATCTGGGCCCGGTTGTTCAAAACTCGGTTATCTTTTAACCACTGGTTAAATACTCTTAACCGGCCGTTAAAGTTAACCAAGTGGTTAAAGCGTTTCTCAAAACCCGGTTATCTTTAACAAGAAGAACATGTGAGATATTAACCCAACAAAAGATTATCTTGGTGTTAAAGTTAACACCTGTGACAATTTGGTATTGTGGCTAAATAGATAACCCGAGTGTTTTGAACATATGGGCCTTATGATAATATAAAATATATTGCTTAGCGTTACTTGTTAATGTATGCTGTTGGTATATATCATGCTTAATTAGTTTAGTGTATCAAGGGAAAATGGCATCCCTGTTAGGACTCAAATATTGTTTGCGTCCAATCCGAAACAACAACTTGTCCCGCAGTCAGAGGGCTGTTCTGTCTACCTCCCCTCATTTTGCTGAAGTGTCACAAGAACATGGCGTCTCATTTAACGGAGAGTAAGATCATGTTGGATTTCTGATATGTTTGCAGTCAAGCTCCTATTGTAGGTGTCAAATGATGACCTTCGAGGAGATGTCAATTCATGACCTTGGAACAGGTGTTAATTCATGACCTTGGAACAGGTGTTAATTCATGACCTTGGAACAGGTGTTAATTCATGACCTTGAAGGGGGTGTCCCTTTATGACCTTGTGTACCTTTGTGACCGCAGACCTTCATAAACATTAATACCTTTAAACAGGTGTTCATCAATACAGGTATGTTTGTTATTATTTCAGGAAAGGAGTTGTTCATGACCTGAAATAGGTGTTTGTTCATGACTTTTATATATGTGTTAAATGTGACTTCTGAAACTATTTAGTTGTGACTTTTTGACGGTTGTTAATTGATCAACTCAGGACAGGTGTCTTTAATGATTTGAGATAGGTGTCGATTGACACATATAGTGAATAGTTTATTTCATTTCTTTTATAAGATATATTATTGATACATTGATGAAACATTTCCATGTGTGCTTGTATGTACCAACTCTAACTATTCTATGAAGAGTTTTAACTGTGTTGATTGTTCCTCAGGAGACTGATTTTAAAGTTTGACAATGAAGTGTTCATTTTTAAGCACATTTTGAGTTTCCTGTTTATGTGGAGGAAAATGAGCCATAGATGTAAAGAGTTAACTCACGAACAGTTGGTTTGATTGCTACACCTGTTATCTTGATGTACCACATGAAGTTTACCACTGAAGTTAACCCCATAAGGTTTACCCTGTGAAGTTTATCCCTGAAGTAAACTCCACAAGTTTTACCCTATGAAACGAAATGAAGTTTACTATGAAGTTTACTCTGTCAAGTTTACTCTGTAAAGTTAACTCTGTGAAGTTAACTCTGTCAGGTTTACCCTGTAAAGTTTACCCTGTCATGTTTACAGTGTAATGATTTGGGTTAGAATTGGTTCTCAGTAGCCCATGGTTGTCCCACTTGTAACTGCAAATTCACGGACGCTTGCCAGTGGGCTGCAGGGTGTGTGGGCAGCTTCATCATCAGTGGTTGGAAGCGTTGGCTCGTCCGCTTCGCAAAATCACTAAGACTGCCTTTGGATCCCCACACAGGTCGCGAGGTTGCAATGAGTGAAGCCCATTTCTGGTGTCCCACAGCGTGATGTTGCTGGAATATTACTAAAAGTGGCGTAAAAGAAACTTAATCAGTCAGTCAGTGTAAGTGCAGGTTACCACTGGTACTCAGCATACATATTCTTGGACTGCACTGTTCAAGTGAAGTAGGTAGCATTAATATACTCTACAACAGTATTTCTGTTACTTAATGGCATCGGTCAAATGTCAAGTTATCATAATCTACACAATTTGAATTAATATTAGAATACTGGTCCATGAAGATCTGGGTTATAATTGCTTGTCATAAGAGACTAATAACAAGATCGAGTGGTCAGGCTCAATGTTCATGATATCAATCATTGGATTGTCTGGTCCAGACTCAGTTTTGTACAGATCATCTCATATAAATCTCAGATCATCTTACTAAACAACAAAGAAAACTGCCCTGTTATGTCGGTAAGCAAATAATTTCATGACATATTTTTGTGTGTTATATTTCCTATTCCTACCAGAGAGTCGAATATATCCTTTTGATTATAAAATTTGCCATTTTAGCACAGCATAAGACAATGAAAATTGAAAAGTAAAAGATGAATTTATTGTACATTGAACAATTATGGCAACTATTTTTTTTGTCTTCGTAAGAGGCAGTTAACGGGATCGGTTGGTCAGGCTCACTGACTTGATTGACATATGTCATTGTATCCCAGTTGTGCAGATCGATGCTCATGCTGTTGATCACTGGATTATCTGGTCCAAACTCGATTATTTACTGACCGCTGCCATATAGCTGGATGGAATATTGCTGACTGTGGCATTAAACTAAGGGACCGTTCATAATTTATGGCTAGTGGGTAGTGGGGGTGATGATGATTTTAAGAGGGGTTGCCCATTTGTTCTGGGGAGGCAGGGGGGGTCATCAATTTTGTACACGCACTTGGGGCAGCAATTTTGTACATAGAAATATTTTTTTAAAATATGCATAAAAATGATGGTAAGGGAAGGGGGTCATTGATTTTGTACATGACATGCAGGGCGGGTCACTTACTTTGTACATAAATTTTTATTTTATTGGGGGGGGGGTAATTCACTTGGTACAATCTTCTCCAAAAAAATTCTTATCACCCGCCCAGCCATAAGTTATGAACGGTCCCTAAACTCACTCACTCACTCACTCATAATACGACTACATGGATGGTATGCCAAAGCTCTGAGGCTTGTTGTGAATAATTTTTTTATTCTGTTGGACATACTTAATTGATTTGTCCAAATAACATTGATTGTGAATATCATTTATATTGAGCATGTGATTCAAATCATATGCCTGTCATTTACATTCCATCTCATTCCTGCTCTCAGATTCCATGTAGACTAAGTCCCCAGTACCCCATTCTTGTCTTCCCTGTAGAGATTTCTAGGAAAAATAAATCCACAGAGCCCAGTGCTTGTCTCCCTTAGGCTGGAAAGGTTTAACAATTTTCTTTGATTGGTTGGTGTGGTTTTTTTTCCAAAATTATTATTAATAATATTGATAACTAAAATAGGATTACAGATTTATTCAGCACCTGCTTCGATACAGAAACATTCCGAAAACACAGTACACAGTTTGACCCGATTCTCTCAACACCCTGAGACGCATGTAAGCTTTAGTTTTGTCAGTGGTTGTGATTGTTATTGGTGCTTGGTTACCAGTATACCTCTATTAGGATCTTTGAAATTCATTGATTGATGCTTAGCATGTGACAAGACAATAAATTCCAATTCTGAGCTTACATTGAGCTGATCTAACATTAGAAAAATTGTCAAATCATGGCGCTTACATTGACCGTGTATTTTGACTTGTCACCTGACACTGTTGAGTTTGCTAGAAAACAACTGTCCATGATTTTGGACTGGGACACATAGTCACAGTATTTTGATCTTTCAAGCGGACGATCAATCGGCCAAATGATTGATGACAGGAACAACATTGACACCATGGCTCGATCCCTCACACACACCTGAAACTATTTGTAATCTCTTTATAAATGAATTTCACCGATAACAAAGCAGTTGACAAATCGAGCAAGTTCATTATAGAAACAAGAACCCACAGACTTGACCTCTGAGTCACCTTGAACAAGCTGAGGTGTCAGTAGACTGAGAAGGGGTCACTTCACTAAACCGATTGTGTTCGATTATTGGCATATTACTGTATTGACATGTTTATCACGACTGAAGTAAACAAATAATCAATACATGGAAAGTGCAAAGACGTAAGTGTGTTAGGAAATAGGTGGATGGGGAAGTGTGCTAGTCCCATAGTTTTGGCTTTGTGTTTCCTGCCATTTTGTAACTTTACAATGGTTGTAATTGTCTTGAAAATATTTATGTCAAAGATTTGTTTGTATCTTCCTTTGAGTTATTTCTGTGAACACCTGTAAGTCTTGTTTAAATGTATTTCTGGAGTATCATGCTGCTGACTCCTGCCCCTAAAATTGGCTTCCACCTCTTGTAGTTATGTTTTTTACACTGCAATAAACTATGCTTGTAACAAACACGCTTATCATGAACTGACTGACAAAATGAACTGGGTTTTTCAGTTTGGGTCACATGCTGTATATTTTTCGTCTAAATGCATAGTACAAGGGTTTGTGGTCCCTTAGTCTGTCCCCGGGGCGGTGGGGTAGCCTAGTGGTTAAAGCATTGGCTCGTCACGCCAAAGACCTGGGTTCGATTCCCCACATGGGCACAATGTGTTAAGCCCATTTCTGGTGTCCCCGCCGCGTGATATTGCTGGAATATTGCTAAAAGCGGCGTAAAACTAAACTCAGTCAGTCAGTCAGTAGTCTGACCCCATTATTTTTACCTTCTTCCTAGACCCTCCTGCAATGCTAAAGCCCAAAATTAAGTAAGTCTAGATTTCCTCAGGTACAGGCTCTGAATCTCCATTCTCCTTTTCAATTTGTAAATAATTGTTTGTTTTATCGAAATTATATATATTCAGAGACTAAGCCTTAGTCTAGTGGTCCCTTTGAATTTGCTATAACTGTAGTTTACTTTATTTCGACTCTACCTGGGTTTTGCACTGGACTATTTCCTCAACATGACATTCATAGCTTGTCAGACTGCCAGTGGATAGAGTGTCTGCTTGGAGAGTGGAAGGTCAGAAGTTCAAGGCCATGTCAAACAGTTTTTACCGGGCATGGTGTCAGAATTAAGGGATACAACAAGGCGTGATGGCTGAGAGCCAGTGTACTATGTCTGAGTTTGGTATTCATGTTCAAATGCAGAATGACCAATAACTGCTTCATTGGTCCAGTGAATGGAGCGTCTGCCTGGAGAGTGAAAGGTCAGTAGTTCAAGGCCATGTCAGTAGTTCAAGGCCATGTCAGTACTTCAAGGCCATGTCAAACGTTTTTTACCCTGTCTGGTGCTAGACATTAATGCATAAAACACAGACTGTCGGCTCAAAGCCAGTAGACTGTGTCTGAGTGAGTTTCCATGTTCAGCTGCAGCAGTATGCTGGCTCAATAAAACCAGCATTACTCAGGACTGGTACAAGCATTCTCACACACTTGGCAAAATAAGTGCAATTACCCGGTATGTTAAACAGACACTTAAACCCCATTTCACATCACACCAAAGGTTTCATATTCATAGGAAAACCTGAATACAGTCACTATAGCCTGGTCCTTGACCCCAAGGCTTGTGGCCAAGAGGGCAATAGGTTACATTAGAATGAAGTGGACATTAATTATATTCTTCCTCCCTATGTTGTCAGTTTTGCGAAATGTCACTAGAAATACAAATACATATTTTGCTGAATTGCTGATGATTATTACTTTTCTCATCTTGATTGTCATTGGTGACTACCTGTATATGCATAATAGTGATGATGATCTTAAAAAAAATATTTATCATTTTGTCGTAATTTCCGTTGATGTTTGTTTGTTGATGCTATGTTTGACTGGTGGAAATATTGTACACTGGTTACTTTCCTTCTCTTCCTTCCATTTGTAAACAGATTGTGTGAACACATTTGTTTTGGATGTATTGTAATCCTTCCATACCTTTGTAAACAGATAGTGTATATATCTTTGAGTTGTACACTGTTATTTTCTTAGCTGTTCCTTCCATTTGTAAACAGACTGTGTATGCATGTACTAGTATGATATATGAGCAGTATTTTTCTAATCCTTCCTTCCATTTGTAAATTGATATACAAAGGGTATGCATGTTTGAGTTGGCTGCAAAGACAGTTAATCGCCCTGTGTCACCAGCAGTGTTACCATGGTTACACATGTAGGTAAAGGATGTGGACGAAGGTGGAAGAATATTTCACGATCAGCAGTATGTGGCAAACTCTTTTATGTCTACTAACCCGAACTTGGCACTTGAATCCATTTGTATTACATTTCATATTATTATGTGGCCTATTATTACCAAAGATTTCCAGGATGCTCCTGGATTCTGACTTCCAAAAAAGTTGCTTTAGAAAATATGGCTGCATGGAGAAAAGAAATAATTTTTTAAGGATCTTTCTGTCTGTGGGGACCCAAGAAAATATGTGTCCAGTGTGATATTTCATGCAACTACATGTATTAAAAGTCATGGTACAAATTATTGTGAACCAAATATGTGAAGGATCGTGAATTGTTTGGGGCATGTTTTTCCTTATTGAAGAAACAAATAAAAATATCCTCCCAAAAAATTCATGAACTATAACTTTTCTGTGCAGTATGTGTCAGGAAGACCTTACATAATGTGTTTTTAAATACTGTTTCAAAGAGTATGTACAGAGATCTCTGTATTGTTTGACACAAGGTTTATTAATATATAAATAATACAAGGTTCACTTTGCTTAATGTAAAAGTGGTGCACACAGTGGTCCGAGCTTACAGAGTACCAGGGACCCGTTTTACAAAGTGATCATAGCGCTAAGGTGATCGTAACTCCCATACTTCAACATAGACTTACGACAGTCGTAGCGCTAAGGTGATCGTAACTCCCATACTTCAACATAGACTTACGACTATCGTAGCGCCTAAGATGATCGTAACTCCCATACTTCAACATAGACTTACGACTATCTTAGCGCTTAGGTGATCGTAACTCCCATACTTCAACATAGACTTACGACTATCATAGCGCTAAGGTGATCGTAACTCCCATACTTCAACAAAGACTTACGACAGTCGTAGCGCTAAGGTGATCGTAACTCCCATACTTCAACATAGACTTACGACTGTCGTAGCGCTAAGATGATCGTAACTCCCATACTTCAACATAGACTTACGACTATCTTAGCGCTTAGGTGATCGTAACTCCCATACTTCAACATAGACTTACGACTATCGTAGCGCTAAGATGATCGTAACTCCCATACTTCAACATAGACTTACGACTATCTTAGCTTAAGGTGATCGTAACTCCCATACTTCAACATAGACTTTACGACAGTCGTAGCTTAAGGTGATCGTAACTCCCATACTTCAACATAGACTTACGACTATCGTAGCGCTAAGGTGATCGTAACTCCCATACTTCAACATAGACTTACGACTATCGTAGCTAAGATGATCGTAACTCCCATACTTCAACATAGACTTACGACTATCTTAGCTAAGGTGATCGTAACTCCCATACTTCAACATAGACTTACGACAGTCGTAGCGCTAAGGTGATCGTAACTCCCATACTTCAACATAGACTTACGACTATCGTAGAGCTAAGGTGATCGTAACTCCCATACTTCAACATAGACTTACGACTATCATAGCGCTAAGGTGATCGTAACTCCCATACTTCAACATAGACTTACGACAGTCGTAGCGCTAAGGTGATCGTAACTCCCATACTTCAACATAGACTTACGACTATCGTAGCGCTAAGATGATCGTAACTCCCATACTTCAACATAGACTTACGACTATCTTAGCGCTAAGGTGATCGTAACTCCCATACTTCAACATAGACTTACGACTATCGTAGCGCTAAGATGATCGTAACTCCCATACTTCAACATAGACTTACGACTATCTTAGCGCTAAGGTGATCGTAACTCCCATACTTCAACATAGACTTACGACAGTCGTAGCGCTAAGGTGATCGTAACTCCCATACTTCAACATAGACTTACGACTGTCGTAGAGCTAAGGTGATCGTAACTCCCATACTTCAACATAGACTTACGACTGTCGTAGCGATAAGATGATCGTAACTCCTATACTTCAACATAGACTTACGACAGTCGTAGCGCTACGATCACTTTGTGAAACGGGCCCCAGGTTTGACGGACAGTGATGTGAATTGTTTATGATGTTGACCAAAGATGATGACTGATGTGATGTCAGCAGCTGGTGGCCTATGTTCCGTCTCCAATCTACATCCTGACAAATTACTAGTGTATGTGGATGTACTGTGTACATGCTTGTCAGAATAAAATTTTATACAGTTTAAGGTTTTGTTTTGTTCATATAAAAGGTAAAGTCCTGTTTTCACAGGGGTGGTGGGGTAGCCTAGTGGTTAAAGGTTTGATGGTCACGACTAAGACCTGGGTTCGATTACCCACATGGGTATAATGTTTGAAGCCCATGTCTGGTGTCCCCCGCCGTGATATTGCTGGAATATTGCTAAAAGCGGCGTAAAACTAAACTCACTCACTGTTTTCACGTCCTGGCTTGCAACACTAAGATCTGGCAAACTGAGCCAGGAGAGAACTTAAACATCTACATGGTAATGTCATTATCTTGTCTTTGTCCATGCAATCTTACATGGTAATTTCACATTCAAGGCTGACATAGGACACATAATCTTACTTAACAACGTCACATTCAAGGTTGATAGGACACATAATCTTACATAACAACGTCACATTCAAGGTTGATAGGACACATAATCTTACATAACAACTTCACATTCAAGGTTGACATAGGACGCGGAATCTTACATAACAACGTCACATTCAAGGTTGATAGGACACATAATCTTACATAACAACTTCACATTCAAGGTTGACATAGGACGCGGAATCTTACATAACGTCACATTCAAGGTTGATAGGACACATAATCTTACATAACAACTTCACATTCAAGGTTGACATAGGACGCGGAATCTTACATAACGTCACATTCAAGGTTGATAGGACACATAATCTTACATAACGTCACATTCAAGGTTGATAGGACACATAATCTTACATAACAACGTCACATTCAAGGTTGATAGGACACATAATCTTACATAATAACGTCACATTCAAGGTTGACATAGGACACATAATCTTACATAACGTCACATTCAAGGTTGACATAGGACACATAATCTTACATAACAACGTCACATTCAAGGTTGACATAGGACACATAATCTTACATGGCAATGTCACATTCAAGGCTGACATAGGACACATAATCTTACATAATAACGTCACATTCAAGGTTGACATAGGACGCCGAATCTTACATGGTAATGTCACCTTCAAGGCTGACATAGGACACATAATCTTAAATAACAACGTCACATTCAAGGTTGATAGGACACGGAATCTTACATGGTAATGTCACCTTCAAGGCTGACATAGGACACATTATCTTACACAACGTCACATTAAAGGCTGACATAGGACACATAATCTTACATAACAACGTCACATTCAAGGTTGACATAGGACACATAATCTTACATAACAACGTCACATTCAAGGTTGACATAGGACACATAATCTTACATAACAACGTCACATTCAAGGTTGATATAGGACACATAATCTTACATGGCAATGTCACATTCAAGGCTGACATAGGACTCATAATCTTACATAATAACGTCACATTCAAGGTTGACATAGGACGCCGAATCTTACATGGTAATGTCACCTTCAAGGCTGACATAGGACACATAATCTTACATAACAACGTCACATTCAAGGTTGATAGGACACGGAATCTTACATGGTAATGTCACCTTCAAGGCTGACATAGGACACAGAATCTTACATAACAACGTCACATTCAAGGTTGAAACAATAATCTCCAGGGTATACGTTCCGATAAATCTCCACTAAATTTATCGGAACGTATACTCTGGAGACTACCGAGGATGGGTTGACACAAGACACGGAATCTTACATGAAAATGTCACATTCAAGGTTGACAACTCCTTGATGACAAACTTTCAGATAGGGCATTTACTCTCTAATGCATGTCGCTGGTGTCTGTCAATATTACTTATTCTGTGAAGTCTATTTATTTTAGTGCTGGTTTTGTGGCTAAACCCAACTAAATGTAATTCCGCGCTGGGTTCCAAATTACAATTTAGCTCTGATACTTCAACAGGCGTCACGCCGAAGACCCGAGTTCGATTCCCCACATGGGCACAATGTGTGAAGCCCATTTCTGGTGTACCCCGCCGTGATATTGCTGGAATATTGCTAAAAGCGGCGTAAAACCATACTCACTCACTCACTACTTCAGCAGGTGAGCTTGCGCTCCCAGTACGTGTATCTCATAATTTGTGCAACTATGAGACACAACTAAGAGATTCGTAGTTGCCTTAAAATCAACTCTCTCACTGTAACAATTAAGTTTGTGGTCTAAAGTTAACCTCTACATAGGGCCTGGTATAGTTGGGGACATATAGCTCACCTGACCTAAGGTACCTCCCGGTTGTCAGCATTCCGGTCATGTCGTTGCGCCGTTGTAAAACTCTTTACCACTGGAAAAATTAAGGTGGAACTTGGCATGCAGACTACCAACTATATAATACCTGAATTTGTTCAAGAGGTTCCACTACGATGCTTCAATATGTATGACCGACTCGCAGCCTAGGAATACAGACAAAGGGTTCCTTATTTATCACCACCAGAACGTTTTTTCTTGAGAAATGCAGCTCTCCTGGACCTGTGGTATAGTTAATGGATCTCGCTCACTCTCACTCACTCACTCATTCACTCACTCACTCACTCATGATAAGCAGTGAACCTTCGCCATTCATTTGATCGGCTTACAGCTTAAAATATCTTTACGGCCATTATGATTTATATCTGATAGAAACATCTGATAATATCACATCCTGTAGATCAACATTTTCAACGATTATAGTTCAAACTTTAACTGCAATGCACGTGTATAGTTAGATATCGGGACCGAGAGATAATTTAAGTTACCCGGCTAAGTTGAAAGAGAAGTTTTCAGCTAAATCTAAATCTTTATCTCAGTTGATCTATATGAACAAGATAAAAATAAATGTTTGTGTACAAACATACACTGTGTGAACACTAATTAAACACAAATCATCAAATTTGAGAAAATTGGCAGCAATGGCTTTCAACTTGAATAAGACTTTGCGGTTTCTCTATGGTGAGTAATTTAGAGTTACCCCCCTTGAGAAGTACACATGCACGACACAAGTATTCGGCGCGAGAAATGTTGTTGTGAAGTATGGGGTTTGTTTCAAATATTAGTAGATATGATATCATTTGAGTTCAATATTATTATATACACCATCTTTAGGAGTGTTGAGTTCAGTGTCATACAATGTATTTGTTAAGCCCTTATTACGATCAGCACCAGAGGTAGTTGCCGGTGTAAGTTTTTGACCCCATCATTAGGTGGATTCCGGAGATGGGGGTGGGAGTAATTGTTGTTGTCCTAAGTTTTTAAATTAATTTAATTTTGAAAATGAATATTTATAAATATGTATTGTGGGATTATGGGGAAATGGGAGGAACTCTAGACTGTAATAGACCCTAGTTGTCTAAATCTGTTTCTTTTAAGTGGGTTTGGGCAACCCAAACCCTAACTACAGGTCGTTTCACCAAAATTCATTCATGTCGAGGTACAAAACACTCTTTGAGGCTTTCAAAACATGAAAAACTTATCTCTAACTTTGTCAAACAGTTATGGCGACATGAGTTGTATATAGATATGTTTGAATGCCTTATAAGACCATATGTTCAGGAGAGTAAAGTTTAAGGTAGACTTAAGCACATTAACCTTAAAACTTTAGGTCTGTTTTCGAAGAGTTCTGTTAGTTTGTTGTTTAGTGGTAGAAAGCAATATTCCATGATGATTTTAAGGGGGGTCACCCATTTTGTTCTGAGGTGGGGGGAGGTGTCATCAATTTCGTACACATCAATTGGGGTGGTCATCAATTTTGAACATAAAAATATTGTAAACTTAGCTTTAGAATTATAGGGGGTAAATTGATTATGTACATGACATGCAGGCAGGGGGGTCACTTTGTGCATAAATATTATGGGGATCATTCACATTGTAGATGCTCCTTTATAAACAATCATCATCACTTCCCTTGCCATAAGTTATGAACGGTTCCTAAGATAGATAATAGAATCTAGTCATTGTCAAATATAGTAAAACAATTATAGATTGCTAATGGCCATTTCTGTGTGTGACAGGCTTGATAATATTAGTCAAGTCACTATGTCAAATATCATATTCTAAGATGCTTCGGTGAAAGATCAAAGGCGCCGACAGTACTTTATCAGACGATAATGTGCACTTTTTGCATTACGTCACAATGTATCAAGCGTCATCGTGCTTTAACTATAATAGTTCAGGGCGAAAGTGTGCTTTATTACACTATACATGGTGGTAAAGCGAACTGAATTTCTTAAATACAAAGAGGTATTTACTACCATGCAAAGAAACTTTAGATTTTTAACTCATGAGAGTTGAATCCTGTCCCCACTTTTGTGTTGTTTGGGTGGTAGGGTAGCAGTGTATGAAATAAGGCCCGTCTGATCGCTTGAGACTGGTCAGAGTTCTGACGGACGGTCTAAATTTACAGCTAGCCAGCCGGATGGTCTGGTTAAAAATTGTGATGTTATGTACATCTGAGTCATATCTTGGTGTCTGGTCTGGTTAAATCCATTTTGGACTGGTAACATTTTGAAGTTATCAGCCCTGATGTCGGCTGGGGTTTTGGCTTATTTCATACACTGGGGGTAGCCTAGTGGTTAAAGTGTTCGCTCTTCACATCAAAGAGCCGGAGTTGATTCCCCATATGAGTAAAATGTGTGAAGCCCATTTATGGTGTCCGTGATATTGCTGGAATTTTGCTAAAAGTAGCGTTAAACTCATCCTTGATAATCTCCAGGGTATACCTTACGATCACGATCCACTATACCCTGGATGCATCCATGGCTTGGTCCGATAATTATATTACCTCCCTTTGCTTGCTCCGCATTCTCACAGTAGCCAATCAGCTAAGCCTCCGTTACATCCGAGCTTGCCAGTGTCAACAAAGATAGCGGTTGCAGTCGCGAAGGTTTATTTGCAGTGCCACTCAGACTTTTGGGGAAATCATGCAGACAAATTGACAGATCTGAAACTTTAAAACAATATATGAAAGAACTCCTTCTACCTCTTTCAGAGTACCTCTGCATCAATTGTGTTGCCAAATTTAAACGGTTAGATAATTTAAGAAGCGAAAGTGAGTTGTGATTGGTTTGCTCAACATCCCAGCGTAGACACCTGATTGGATAAAAAGCCAGCAAAGGGAGGTAATAAAATCATCGGGCCAAGCCGTGGATGCATCCAGGGTATAGTGGAGAGTGAGCGTATACCCTGGAGATTATCGAGGATGCGTTAAACTAAACCCAATCACTCAGTATTTTTGTGTTGTCCATTTCACCAGCTGATAGGAAGGTGAAGATGGAGGCACCACTTAAAGGGAGACTACTCCTCGTGGGAGAAGGCGATTTCTCCCTTGCTGTGGCTCTGGTGTCGAAATGTGACTTCCATGGCAATCAGGTGTTGGCAACAAGTCTGGAATCAGAAGAGTCCATCGAGAAGCATCACCTGGCTGCCAGGAATATTCAGATTCTTCGAGACAGAGGTAATTCTATCATCGACAGCTCCTCAGTAGCGTTGTGAGTGATCACTCAGTTTGTGTTTGAATATAGGTCTGTTTCTATTAAACATCCATGACTTGAACCCTCTGGCCGCTATACACACTGAAAGTAGCAGGATAAACTGCAGCTTTATATTTGTTTGTTTGTTGTTTAATGCCACACTCAGCAATATTCCAGCTATATGGTGGCAGTCTGTAAATAGTCTAGTCTGGACCAGACCATCCAGTGATAAACATCATGGGTGAGTGAGTATAGTTTTTAGCCGCACTCAGCAATATTCCAGCTATATGACAGCTAGTGGTGTAACGATTCATCGATAGAATTGATGTTTACATCGTCAACTACGAGATACGAGTACATCGATATAAAACACATTTAGGCAATACATCAGGAAGTTTATGTCGCGAGAGTCCATTATACATCGATGTATCGCCACAAGAGATGATATATCCTGATACAACTTAAATACTACTTAAAGTTTGAGGAGTATTGCATTAGGAATAAAAAAGGAGTCTCTTTGAAATTCTTCTGAATTTAAAAAAAAAAAATTGAACCTTAAATGAATTTGTTTGTGTCTGTTATCATTGTTGCATGAAGAAACAAGTTGGTGTATAAGTGAAAGAGTGTGAACATTTTACAAACTCTTTGAACTGAAGAACACTTGTCTTCAAGTAATTGAAATATGTTTTAGTTTGACATATAACACCATTTATTAACAACTATGAATGATGTCTTAGTTTTGTTAAGAAAGAGAACAAAGAGAAGATAAAATTTAAAAAGCAGACTTAAGAGGTTTTTTCAGTGATTCTGAATTCTAATATAAATTACATTGAGTTGTTTGTGAAAGCATTGGTGTAAAAACACAACTTCCCAAGGGAAAGTTCACTTTCAAATTTATATATATTCGATCAAGGTATGCTGAATTTGTTTGACTGTACTTTGTTAAGCATTAAATGCTGAAACTTTATTAGATGAACAGCTTTTTAAGTGTGTGTGAATGTAACACAAGTTCTGCTATATAACAAATAAAGTTTCAGTCATCATATCTACCATATACTTATAAGTATGACATACATATATAAGATAAAATCAGAGTCGGGCGCCTATGTGCAAAACATACCGTACCGTGGTAACAGCGTACTTTTTTTTATCCCTAATGGTAACGATATGATGTTTTTTTCCAGGTGTTCGTGTTTGTTTCAACGTGGATGCAACGGAGCTGCAGACGTGCACGGACCTGCAGGGGTCGGAGGACGCCCGCTTCTCGCGCATCATCTTCAACTTCCCTCATGCTGGGGGCAAGTCCAACCACAAGAAAAACAGGACCCTCCTCAATAACTTCTTCTCCAGGTACAGTGGGTAGTGTTTTAGACTTGCTTCAATGTGGCTTATTCTCCAGTGTGAATCTCTGTCCCAGCTAGGCAGTGGGGTAGCCTAGTGGTTAAAGCGTTTGCTCGTCACGCCGATTCCCCACATCTGTACAATTTGTGAAGCCCATTTCTAGTGTCCTTTTGTGATATTGCTGGAATATTGCTACAAGCGGCGTAAAACCATACTTACTCACGTGTTAACTAAATAAAACAACTTAATTTTCAGACAGTGAGGGTATTCTGAAAATAATGTGTTTGGGGTTAGATATCCAAAACAATTGTTTCGCCCCTGAAAAATATTTTTGATAGAACTATTCTCCAATGCTTGAAAACTGGGGACGTGTCTCAGAATAATGCTGTATCAGGATCCTTCTTAATTCCAGGAATATAGTATTTCTTTCTTTTTAACCCACCCGGCATGTAATGCGGGGGGGGATAGTCGTCGCCTCGTCCGTCTGTCCCTCCGTCCGTAATCATTTTGTTTCCGGAGCATAACTCAAGAACCATTCAATATTTTTCAACAAAACTTGGTAGATATATCAAACAGAACCTTAAGTGGTGCCTTTTGCTACTTGCAGATGTTTGGCATTTTTATTTTTCCCGGTTTCCATGGAAACGATTCGGACTTAGTCCCAAAAGGAGGGGTGGGTTTCGTTTCCGGAGCACAACTCGAAAACTTTTCATTATCTTTCAGCAAAACTTGGCAGATATGTGAGGCAGATCCCAAAGTGGTGCCTTTTGCTATTTGCAGATTTTTGGCATTTTTATTTTTCCCGGTTTCCATGGAAACGATTCAGACTTAGTCGCAAAAGGGCGGGGTAGGTTTCGTTTCCGGAGCACAACTCAAAAACTTCTTAACATCTTTCAGTAAAACTTGGCAGATATGTGAGGCAGATCTTGAAGTGGTCCCTGTTGCTATTTGCAGATTTTTGTCATTTATTTTTTTCATGATTTCCATGGAAACGATTTGCACTTAGTCTAAAATCAAGCTGGACTTTAAGTAACTGTCAGATGATTTGTTCTTTCAAAGATGTGGGGGCCGGGGGGATATGTCATCTTCTGATGACTCTTGTTTATATCTATTTGTAAGTAATGTGCTGAAACAATTTTGTTCCAAGTGCTGTGAAAGTGTTGAGTCCGGATGGACAAATCATGGTGACCTTGTGTAAAGGTCAAGGTGGGACTCCTGCTGATCGACCAATGAGAGCATGGCATGACAGCTGGCAGGTGGTTTCCATGGCAGCCAATGCAAGCCTCATTCTCACTCAAGTTGTACCATTCTCTGCTGAAGAATTCCAGGAATACAACTCAGTAGGATTCAGGTAATGTTCATAAAGCGTCTAGTTTTTTAATGAAGAGCGGACATGAGTAGCTCTCTGGTCCAAGGTGTTGCAATTTGTTATGCCAGAGCTGCGCTGGTTTGTTAATTGGATCAGTTTGCTGCACCAATCAACTTCTCATTGATTGACTTCGGCTTATGTATACAAGATTGCTGTTGTTTGAATCTCATGGTACCAAATTTCCTTCTCGAGTCATCGTGTGTATTTATGAGACGAATTCGTGTAACCGGAAATCAAATAATGACAACTATAACAGGGAATGGTCGGGACCGACGGGTACTTCGAGTTATGCATAATATTCGAGACACCGGCATTCGACTCATTGGGATTTGACTGTATTCTGAAGTACAACGTTAAACCCCATTTCGCCTCACCTCACCTTCACTTCCCACATTAAGTTGACATAGCAGAAACTGTTCAGGGGGAGATGAACCCCACTCACTCACTCTGTTTCAGATGATGCCAGTAGATCAATCAAATTTTCAAGTGGTCTTTATATTTATGTTTAATTTGTATAAGATGTTTATTTAATAAATAGAAACCTTTCCTACATTAAGACATTTGTAACCCTTCATGTGTGATGATATGAGTCATTTATTAAGGGGGGAACCTACACCCGCCATTGACTGGAGTAAGACTTGACCAGGATGCAAGAAAATGAATAGATCACCAAACTGATTTTTCTAGAATATTACTTAAACCGTCATAAAATCCAACACTCATTCACTCAACTTCTCTCTGCTCCGCTCCACTCCGCTCCACTCCACTCCACTCCACTCCACTCCACTCCACTCCACTCCACCCCACCCCACCCCACCCCACCCCACTCCTCTCAAGCACTTGTACAAATTATTTGTATTAAATAGCCAAGGCAAAGTGTTTACTTTATTTTCTGTTAGGTTTATTGTAACACTGAAAACTGGTTCAGAATAATAATGCACAAATTCTGCTTCAGTGAAGACTATGATAAGTGCACTTTAATGCTCCCAAACTTTCAGACTAGTGTGAATTTGGAAAGCTATTATGACTACTTTTTTACTGCTAAATATTATGTACAAGAGGAAGTGAGTTGTGCGTTCTTGTTTCTATGGTAACAACAGGAGCCTGGACAAAGGTTTCCACACAGAAGGAGCTCTGACCCACGTGTTTGAGGTGGCGGAGTCGGTGGCTGTACCTGAGTGTCTTCAGCGTGGGGGACAGCTGATCTGGGGGGATAAGACCTACACCTGCCCCAGATACCTGGAACACAAGCTCAACAGGTATTGTCAAAGTTTTCTTCAGCCTAATGTACCCTGTTAAAACTTATATTATTCAGAGTTACAAGCTAACTCTTTAACACAATACTAAATCCTCATATTTCATTAGACAAGAGCTGTCCACATGAAACCATTAAATAACTAGAGCTGCCTCTAGAAACTCTAGGGCTGAGTTATTTGTTAGACTCTGCTCGATCTTTTTGTGAGAAAACAGTAAATCTTGTTTATTAGAAAGTTTGTGTCTGTGTCCTTCAATATAAACAGGTATTGCTTTGTGAATGTACAAGAAACTTCTTCCGATGTAACATGTTGTATTTGAGATTACACTTTCTCAGTTAAGTATAAGTACAGATCCTAGTACTTTTATTAGGTTGAGTCCCATCTTAAAATTACCTCAATAAATTTGGCTGTAAAAATTCCTGTAGATGAAATTGTAATGAAATTGACGGCTATGAATGTCCCAGTGCTGACCAGGCTATGAATTTGCTTTATGAATGAAATTGAAGGCTATGAATGTGCTTTATGAATGAAATTGACGGCTATGAATGTGCTTTATGGATGATATCAAAATTAACATATTTAATTTAGTTGTACTATTTCCTAGGGTAAAAGGGGGCAGTGGGGTAGCCTAGTGGTTACAGCGTTCGCTCATCACGCCGAAGACCCGGGTTCGATTCCCCACATGGGTACAATGTGTTAAGCCCATTTCTGGTGTCCCCCGCCGTGATATTGCTGGAATATTGCTAAAAGCGGTGTAAAACCAAACTCACTCACTCACTCCTAGGGTAAAATAGGGATCACTTTTGTGATAGGTGTCCATGCTTTTTGCATCTTTTCAAAATTGACAAATATGATTTGGCTGTGCTAATTCCTGAAGATTAAATTTGATAAAACTTCACAGCTGTGATGGGTAACTGTAAATTGTTTATAAACTTACAAATATTATTTGTTGTACTAATTTGTTGTGTGATGTGTTCTAGGAAGCTGTTGTACAGCCTTCACCACCCTCTACATCAGCTCCGTTCTGTTCTGGAGGAGCTGATATCAGCCGAGCTTGGGGGTCAGGCTCACCATCTGGACACTCCGTCTCTGGTCAAAGAGGGGCCTGGACCTCGAGTGGTCAAACAGACTCACACGGCAGTGCATGACTTGTTCCCCCAGCCGTACTACTTACAGAGTCTCAAGTGTCCAGGTGATTCAGCCAAGGAGGATGGCATCGTTGAGGAGAAGGAACAGGATGAATCCGAAAAGTGTATGGATGATTTGACGTCAGCTGGTGACAGTTTCTCTGGTCAGCTTCACCTCAGATCTTGTGTAATCGAAGAATTACCTCCAGTCGTCACCCTCATGGCATCGAGTGGTGTTGCATGTCACGTGGTGTCATGTGATGTTTATGGTCAGCGGGTGATTGGTCAGGAGACCAGTTCCGTTGGTCACCAGATGATGGTGGTCAGTCGGAGCGGGAATCCTGATGAGCAAGTGTGGTCTGTCAGTCGAGTGGTACAGAGGGCAACAGGTTTGTATTTTGACATTACACCTGTTCATGAGGAAAACATTTCTGTAAGTACTGACTTTGGGGAGTTGAATGTGTCTCATGAAATTCAGATGATGTTGGATAAGAAGAACAAGGGGGATGTGTGTGGTTGTGTGTTGAACTGGACCTGTCCTGACGATACAATGAAACTGATTCTAGTGTTTGATTTGAACAAAATTGTAATGAAAATCCATGAAATTCCGGCACCGCCGCTTCTGTGGTCCACAGATCCACGTTTCAAGAACCAGTTTGCGGACAAAACAGGAACAACCGTCAAATACAAGCCTTTTAGCCTTTACTCAATGAAATTCTTCCATGATTTAAGTTTCTGGGAGAGCCCGAGACAGTTTGAGGAGCAGACGTTGCATGATGTTGTGCGAGATGTCGCTGGGGATGTGGTGACCGATGTTAAGATGATTGACAGCTATCATGATGTTGAAACGGAGAGGCGAAGTCGCTGTTACCGTATGACATTTCAGTCACATGACCAGGCTCTGTCTTACATCACTTCCTGGAAGCTACAGAGCATGCTCAGACTGGAGGTAGCAAGCAGGATGGGAATAATTCTAAGGTAGTGACAGTTCACATGGGTACAGGAAGGGGAGTATTGTTGGGAAGTACTCCATTTTGTCATCACCATCAACAACATCATCAGGGATGTCCTCATCATGATCAACACCATCATTTAGAGCAGCAGCTTCATCAGCATCGTCACCATTGTTTGGAACATCAAAATCAACATCAACACCATCATTGCCAACATCTTCATTATCACTATCAACAGCAGCATTTGAAACATCATCCACAGGGGCTTGTCACGCTAAAAACTGCCATCAAGTTATGTACTGTCACTCACGGGGTCTTATCACTATATAAAAGGAAAGGGATGTAACGAGGTCAACACACCAGGTTCGTTTCAGGGCGAATTCAACAATACTCACTGTATTTATCCCACTTAAAGTATGCACACATTTCAAGCCAATAGATTTCCCTACAAAATGAGACATACAGCACAAAAATCGAAGAAGTAGTTTGGGAGCTAGGGTCTTCGGAAGCTGGAAAAATCGTGTTTTCTCGATTCCGAGCCAAAATCCCTGCTCAGAAGTTGTAGCGGTAACTCACCCATTTTCTTGTTTATTTCACAGTATACACAAACGACATTCACCCAAACATGTTGAACTGATGACGCCTGACAGCGCGCTAGTCACCATTCTTTTCGGAGACACTTGCAAGGGAGCTCATTGGCTATAAATAAAATATGTCCCATGAGATCGCAGACTTTTTTCAGTGCGGGGCAGGTTAAGGTCAAGGTCGTCAATGACGAACGGGCACGACACAATTCTGTTTGCGATGAATAAATGTACGTAAACTCATTATGATGGTGAGGTGTAAATGTCTCCGAAAGAATGGCGACTAGCGCGCTGTCAGGCGTCATCAGTTCAACATGTTTGGGTGAATGTCGTTTGTGTATACTGTGAAATAAACAAGAAAATGGGTGAGTTACTGCTACAAATTCTGAGCAGTGATTTTGGCTCGGAATCGAGAAATCATGATTTTTCCAGCTTCCAAAGACCCTAGCTCCCAAAGTACGGCTTCGATTTTTGTGCTCTATGTCTTATTTTGTAGGTAAATCTTTTGGCTTCAAATGTGTGCAACTTTTAATGGGATAAATACAGTGAGCATTGTTGAATTCACCCTGAAAGAACTTGGTGTGTTGACCTCGTTACATCCCTTTCCTTTTATATAGTGATAAGACCCCGTTAGTGACAGTACATACCTTGATGGCTGTTTTTAGCGTTACAAGCCCCTGTGACATCATCATCATTGCCATCAAACACTTGGGTAGCCTAGCTGGTAAATATTATTCATGATTTGAGAACCCTTTATTTTTGATATGCCCAAACATGTTTGCAGGGGTCGATTAAAGGAAATGAAGCTACTTGCACCCAGTGTAACCTAAGGCAATCACCTTGTTGCACCAAACAATAACAGGTCGGAAAAACTCCATCGTGGTCACCACGAGAAGTTTTATGTATGTGTTGAAAACCTATCATTGCAAAAATACAGGGGTGCCTAATTAAGTTCTTTGTGTATATTTACATGTTGCCACCATCATTGTCACATGATGTAGCATGGTGTGTCAAGGTTTCAGATCAGTCTTGTAAATGTCAGTTTGAAACACACTGTCAGATCATATTTTTAACTCTTATTTTTATTGATTGACATGTTGTATTTTAAAATTCACTTCATGAATGAACTGTTTATGTGCTTTGTCCTCTAAAACCTCGGAAGATGAACTTTCTGGTACCTCCTGTTAGTTGTACAAGCTCGGTATTTTTAGTGTGAGATGTTGAAGGTCTATGTCTTTCTTGTGTAGAAATGTTTGATTTAAAAATATACAAAAGTGAGATTCTATCTATCACACAAAATCCCTATTCATACATACTTCTGTTCTGTTAAGAAACGTACATAGTTCAGTATGTTAATAATTGATTTTCTTCATTTTAATCAATCACTGAATAATACTGGAGTATAACAGGCTTTAGGCTTCAGACGAACCTGAGCATTTGCAATGTTAGGACATGTGAAAAATGCTTGGAAGTCCAGGACCCCTAAAATGTATTACCATGAGTCCCCTAGACTTGAACATAGATGGACCCAGGACCTTGGATCTCTGACCCGTGAAGGTCCGGGTTAGAATAAGCCTTCAGTAACCCATGCTTGTCGTAAGAGGCGAAACAGGATCGGGTGGTCAGGCTCGCTGACTTGGTTGACACATGTCATCGGTTCCCAATTGCACAGATCAATTTCATGCTGTTGATCACTGGATTGTCTGGTCCAGACTTAATTATTTACAGACTGTCGCCATATAGCTGTGATATTGCAGAGTGCGGCGTAAAATTAAGCTCACTCACTCATAAATTTTTCAGTTTGTAAACAGTAGTAATCAGCCTGAGTGTCGTGAACTTCTGACAACCAGCCTCAGTGACAGTGTCTTTTCTGACACTGTGAGTGATGTCAGAACTACAGCTGTATATTGGCTGCCACAATGAATGCAGTGTGAACCGACCCAGGCAACATTCTACAGTGTTGATGTGTGTCAAATGGAGTTTAGCGTCACATTCATGGGTATTGCACTTATATAGCCATGCATGTGTCTGTGACTGTTTGTACTGGTCTTGATTGGCCGAGATACCTGCAATATTATTTAGGCAGTGTTCGGGAATATTTACCAGAGATGCCAACCCTATTTTGGGCCTAAGTGTAATACTGGAGGTCAAGAAGTGTAATTTGCACCTAAAAGGAGTAATAGCTAAAACACTTACTTAGGAATAGGAAAGATTCTAGACAAAAATACACGTGACCAATCATTATGAAGTTCCATACATCGAAAATTGTTGGTCATCTGACACAAAATACTTTAATTCCTTACAAGTTAATTGGAATGAGCGCAATGCTAAGAGTAAGCGATTCCTATAGGTGTAAGGCCATTTCTGAACCCCTGCACTAGTGCGTTACGAGAAAAAATCCCTGTGAAATTTTATCCACTTTATTGATTTTCGCTAAAACGAGTAGAAAAGTGTAATTTTCGCAGATTAAGTGTAATGGCGTAATTTAATGGTCAAAATCGTAATAATTACGCCCAAAGCGTAAGAGTTGGCATCTCTGTATTTACTCTCACTTATCAAGATTGATGCCTTCTTTGTATAGGACAGCCTCCGTGGTGTAGTGGTTAGAGCGTCCGCCCGGAGAGCGGAAGGTCGCGGGTTCGATCCCCGACCGCGTCATACCAAAAGGCGTTAAAATATGGTACTTGTTGGTCCCTGCCTGCCGCTCGGCATTAATGGGTACAACAAGGACTGGTTGGCTCGGAGTCAGTATAATGTGTCTGAGTGGGGTATTCATGCTTCACTGTGGCATGGTATCTCAATGGGCTAGCACTATAAAACCAGCTTCAGTCTGGGCTAGTACAAGCAGCCACACATACACATATACCGCCATGCACGTCGTCGTATGAGCGAAATATTCTCAAGCACGACGTTAAACCCAATTTCACCTCACCTTCTTTGTATTGTTTGCCCACTGAAATAACAAGCTAAGGTTTCACAACTAGATACACTTTAATAAACAGATATGATGACGAGTCTTGGTATGAAGCACTTGGGGAACAAACCACCCATCTCCTGTACAGGTAGACGTTCTGTCCACTAGACCAAGTAGGTCGCGCCTTATAGATGGTGCAGTCAACCAGGTGAAGTACTGTAATCCGGAAATGATTGGGTTGATTGGTTTGTTGTTTAACGCCGCACTCAGCAATATTCCAGCTATATGGTGGCGGTCTGCAAATAATCGAGTCTGGACCAGACAATCCAGTGATCAACAGTATGAGCATCGATCTGCGCAACTGGGAACCGATGACATGTGTCAACCAAGTCAGCGAGCCTGACCACCCAATCCCGTTAGTCGCCTCTTACGACAAGCATGGGTTACTGAAGGTTCATTCTAACCCGGACCTTCACGGGTCTCGCCTCTTACGACAAGCATGGGTTACTGAAGGCTCATTCTAACCCGGACCTTCACGGGTCAGAGATCCAAGGATCAACCTGGGTCCATCTATATTCAAGTCTAGGGGACTCATGGTAATACATTTTAGGGGTCCTGGACTTTCAAGCATTTTTCACATCGTCCTAACATTGCACATGCTCAGGTTTCTGAAGCCTAAAGCCTGTTATACTGCAGTATTATTCAGTGATTGATTAAAATGAAATGATTAAAAAGTCAGCGAGCCTGACTACCCGATCCCGTTAGTCGCCTCTGGGTTACTCAAGACCAATTCTAACCTGGATCTTCACGTGTGCCTGAAATGATGTTTTGTGTGTGGAACAATCAAGTCAGACTATCCATTTGGTCCACACAACACACAAAGGTTAATTGTAGTTAGTGGTTTAACACCACTTTTACAAATATTTCAGCAATAGAACATAGCAGACACCAGAAATGGATTTATCAGATGTGGAGAATCAAACCTGGTGTCTTTGGTAGGACGAACACTTGAACCACCAGGCTACCCGATCGCCTCAGGTTGACTGGAGCATGTCATAACAAGAATACCCTCAGGATACGCTCCAACATCAGTCAGTGGGTGCCAGCTACTTCTATATACCCAAGTTCTAGGAAGCAATGTGTTGAGTGAATACAGACTGACTTCTTCCATTGCGAGTAAACTTTATTGCAAAAAACTAACAAGTAATCATGAACACATTGATGTGAACCTTGTAAGTTAAAATGAACACGTATGAGGCAAATAGTGAACAGTGAACACTCCAGGTTACAAGGGAACAAGGTATCCTTCTCGCTGCCAACATCTCGCACCAAGAATACCTTCAACACGTACACCTTGGTATTGTAACCACACCTTCAACGAAGTGCAATGTTAGTTGGTGTAAAGCATTTCTTCCCATGGTGCATTAGGAAAATGACAAAATGTTGCCACTTTGCAATATGGAAACCTGTGTATATTTGCAGAAATATTATTTTGAAATCTTTTCGAACATGCATGTAGGATTAGGAATGTGGTGATTTTTAAAAAATGTGAAAATGCTAACCAAGTTCCTATTGAAGGAATAAGTCAACTGTCATTGGCAAGTTATGAAAGTCATAGTATCTCAATTGTTTTATCAAACAGACCCTCTTTGACATGCCATGGATATTACCAGGCACCCCTTCAAATCCTCTCTATGTTCACAGACGTTAATTGGCGATTTGTAACACACAGAATGTTCACTACAACATTAAAAGCAAAACATGGATAAAAATTGATCTTCAATATACATTAAAAAATGTTAGTCAATCCACATAATATATTCTCTTAAAGACTGTCCATTTTAATTGGTCCCTTTTTCAATGAAATATTTCATGTTCATGGCAAACGTTTCACAAGCCTGGAAACCACAATGTTCAAATAAATAAATCGTTGAGAGTATGGCTCCAGTCTATGGTAAATTTGGCATAATTGTAAAAACTGGGTACTATATGCACATGGACTATTTAACACAGGCACTGTTTTTCAATGCTACTTGGTTTACTGATTAATTGAAATAATTTTTTAAAAATAGTTCACAAATTTCTTTTCAAAAGGAACACCTCAAATGCATCACTATGGAGTTCCTGGCAAATTATTTAAGGAAACCCAAAGTTGAAAGTTTGGTTCCCGCCAAACGTGAAGGGAGATAACTCTAAAGTTGTATTTAAAAGAAAAACTCTAAAGTACTCATTTTTCTATGTTTTGGGAAAAACTTAATCAATATAATTTCAAACTCAAATTCTATGATTCTGAAATTTAAAAACCTGTAAACCAAGTAACAAGAAAAGGAATGCCTTATCACAATTTGAGAAAACTTGAGTATGCTGGTCTTTGGTAGTAAACAACAATGAAAGCACATCGTAAACCATATGAAGCCTTGACTAAACCAGACATGATGATATTCGTGAACAATACATGCTACAAGCTGACCCCACCTCGCAGCCTACTGAGGGCTAATATTACACCAGGTACTACTCCATAGCAACATTTCATGGAAACCATGTTATCACAAAATGTTCTCTGTTCTAAGAAAATGACCATCAGGGCCATGTTCACAAATGCTTTCTTAGTGTTAAGTCCAACTTAATCTATGAATATGTACTGAACTAGTACTTTGATTTGAGTCTTCAAAGCCACACTCTGCAATATTTCAGCTATTTTAAATAGTAGTCTTTGATATTCAAGTCTGGACCATACAATCCAGTGATTCATATCACAATTGGGAAACAATGCTTTAATCAAGTCTGCAGGTCTGAGCACCCAATCCTGTTAGATGCCTGTTGTGACAAGCATGGGTTGCTCACATCTAGTGCTGCAAGGTAGAGTATAAATATACTGAGGGAAACAAATAAGGGAACACCACTTCACGGCAGCATTCCTTTATTTATTTTCAGATTTCCTCCCAAAGCACTATTCAAAGCTGGCGATGAAAACTGAAAAATAGTAAGGAACGCTTGAATTTTCCTGTGTTCCTTTATTTATTTCTCTCAGTATATCTACAGTGCTTAACTTGTCACACGGAACAGGAAATACTGATTTAACCATGACCTTCAAATTACACCTTGGAATGAAGTCCAGCAAGTTTGGAAAAATAAGACCTGGAGGATAGGAAACCTGTAAAGTGTGTGTGCTTCACGATAATGGAATGTTGTCTTCCATGTCTGGTTGAGACAAGTCCTGCATTAACACCCTGTTGTGATACAAGACATTTACACATATCCACACTGAGACAACAACATAACGTTCTCCCTGAAACTACTGTTAGTGAGGTATGACGTGACATGGACATTCTCAGTGGACCAGATCGGTGTGCACCATTGAGGTAGTAGCCTTTGGGAATTTAGAGATGAACAAATCTACATTGAATACAATGCGAGGTGAAATTACAGCAGTACAAGGTGTAGTGGTGTAACGAGAAGGAACTATAGTATAAACACATGAATAACAGAAACTCTTCAAGAAAAGGTTTATGCAGATTCTCCATTACTTTCTGGTTGGCTACAAACAGCAGAATCAGCACACTGCCCCAAGCTTAAATCTTTGTAGGTGGTGTGGGTAGCCTAATGGTTAAAGCGTTCGCTCGTCATGCCAAAGACACGGGTTCAATTCCCCACATGGGATACAATGTGTGAAACCCATTTCTGGTGTCCCCTCTGGTTGGCTAGAAACAGCCGTGATATTGCTGGAATATCGCTAAAAGTGGCGTAAAAACTTACTTAACTCACTCACTTAAATCTTTGTCCTTACAATATCCCATCTTTGCTATCGGAGATTTAAAACCAATTTATTCCAGGTTGTGCTTACCTGCAGGAAGGGAGAGAATATGAATTTATGACGAAAAGTACAGAATCCTGAATATTGCACTCATATTACCAGGATATGTATTACAACCAACACCATGGTAGAAGCTACAGAAAAGCAGAAACCCCTGTGATAATTCAAAAACAATGTTAGCTGTGTTGACCAATTAGAGTTTTGGCCCCTCGACATGATACATCCATTTTGGCAGAAAAATGGAATATTTGTGTGCCTCATTCATGTGCCAAGGAGCATAAACTCAAGAAATGTGAACACAATGAAACATGTTCATTTGAGGACAAAACTTCTCTTTCAACCACCACCTCATTCTCTTCCCACAGAGGTTACTTGTCATATCTTCCTACGAACCTCTGTTCTAATACGGCCCTTTCATGGTGCGAGTGTTCAGGATTCGTGATTGGTTGCAATCAGATTTAGTTGTGCAATCAGCGACGTTGTTTCAAAAGTGATCCTTCGCAAGGCCTCGGTAATATCCGTATGCTTCGGGAAAACTAGAACCTCTTCCCTGCACGATGCACAAACGTTTCTTCTAGACAGAACTCAGTCATGTAATGGCGGATCTCGAGGACAACGGACAAGCTTGCCATTAAATGTCTTGTGTGTCACATCAACACAAATCCCTGGCAGAGAAGAGGGATATTTGTGGCCCCATTTTCACTTGCATTAGTCAAGTTGGATCTAAGTCGATGTATCACGTGTTCTGATTGGATAAAAAGAAGGGAGATAATTTGTGTTGCGATTTTTTGCCGCTAGGGGATTTTACGAGAACCGGGAAATATGGCCGTAGTAGAACAGAGGTTCGTAGGACGATATGACAAGTAACCTCTGTGGGAAGAGAATGCCACCACCATTGTAAGCACTAAACGAAATTCAAAACCAACTAAACCATTTAAATCACCAATGGGGCACAGTCCTCCCAGCATCCACTGAAAATGGCCGAAGTGATGTTAGAAGAAGCAGATGAGACATTATGATAACAATCTAATACAACACAGAGAACTTCGGGAAGAAACTGAGTACATCTCCACCTTGTCTCCATTCCACAAAGCCATCTTTGCGCTGCTACGGAGTATGGAAATTAAAATCATCTTAGCGCTATGATCGCTTGTGGGATGGGGACTGCTTGGCACACTTCTTCAGGACGCGTCACAACTGGCATACACTCACAGCACTGACTATGATACTGCAACAATATACTGAAATATGCCCTCATTCTTTGCTTGTAAACTGAATACACACATGTGGAAATTACTTGGACGATAATATATATATATATATACAGTCAAATCCCGATGAGTCGAATCGCTGGGGACCAAGTAATAAATTCGACTTATCCATGTATTCGAGACATAGGTATGTCTATGAGGGTAGAAAAAATGATGATCCAGTCCTAATTCCTCCACCTAAGCATTTGTTTACCTAATGATTTCCATATCACTAATAGGGGCACCTTATCAGTTCCAGTCTGATTAGCACAGACAGTGATTTCCGTAAAATCACTAATCTGCCTTTTGAACTCACCCGTCAATGGCGGAAAGGTGTGAGTCGCGCTACTTTTTTGTTAATTGGATCAGTTTGCTACACCAATCAACTTCTCATTGACTGACTTCGGCTTATGTATACAAGATTGCTGTTGTTTGAATCTCATGGGACCAAATTTCCTTCTCGAGTCATCGTGTGTATTTATGAGACGAATTCGTGTAACCGGAAATCAAATGATGACAACTATAACAGGGAATGGTCGGGACCGACAGGTACTTCGAGTTATGCATAATATTCGAGACACCGGCATTCGACTCATCGGGATTTGACTGTAGTTGTTATTTAACGTCTCCCTCAGCAACGTTCCAGCTATATGGGAGAAATAATATACACAATATAGCATCCAAATGAACACAAAACACGATTCCTTGCATTTGAGACCTGAATTACAGTGAAACCTGGTTAATCCATACTCTATTAAAATGGACACCTACTTTCTGGATATAACCTTTACATTATAATTCAAAACTTTATTTAAATTTTATTTTAAGGTGGATGGATTTGGAAACCAAACAGAAGCCTATCTGAGGATGGATTTCCCTGGACCGGTTGTTCATCCAAACTCTTGTAATCTGGATTAGGGTACAGTCCATATTAACAGGGTATCACTGTATATAGAGGAGACTATTCCAACTACATGTACCTCTAAATTTACCCCCAAATATTTCATCCAAGTCTGACCAATGCCGTCATGTGTCAGGCAGCACTACCTGAGATTCTGCCCAGGTTTATACAGTGACAGCCCACGGAACAACTTCTTCACGTATGGTACAACCACCATACCTCTTTAGCCAAATAAATACAATAAAATAATACACACTGTCTGAATATAATAAATACATTAAGTACACTACGCTGTGACAGACACAAATACACACATAAACTGCAAATGACCTAATCATCAATACATCGATCCTCATATTTACAACATATTGCCACATACTCTCTACTCCTCAGGTCACAATAACTTAATCATTGGATTTTCAACCAACTTTTTCAAACATAGAGCATATTTTATTTTCTCAAACTGTTCAAGGCATCTGTAGAAAGATTTGGTACATATATGTTAATTATAAACTAGTCTGTCTCGCAGTCCCTGAACCGCATTATGTTCCCTTATTCCCAGCCCTTTCTGCAATGTGGCGCCTAAAATGAAGAAAGTCTAGATTTCCTCAGGTTAATTCTCCCTATTCACTGGGCTTCTTTTCAGTTTAAAAGGAATTGTTTGTTTCTACCAAACTTTACATATTCAGAGACTAAGTGTTAGTCTAATTATAACCAGACATACAAAATGGACATGTATTTCCAACCACGCGTAAATCCTCAGGATGCTTGATTGATGAAAATGGACATGTATCAAAAACCAACCACAATGACGCACAACCGGGTCTTTTTCAGAAAACGCTTTAACCCTTAGGCTGAGCCTCTTTATTTGATTGATGAAACACATTTAGTGATAATACAAAATAATTATACACCCCAGCTGCTGTTTTATAAATCTGTAATATACATAAGAAAGCTTTGGTCTTTGAAGGGGCCCTTTAAAGGATTACAACAGATTGGTACAAACTTAGTGATGGTGTTTAATGGAGCTGAGGGCTGAATACGGTCAATATGGTATGGTGCTCTTCATTAAGTAAAGAACAAGGTGTGGAGATATGGGTTAAACATTTTGTGAGAGATCACTGCACTTACATAGCGCCATGAGTAAAGAAACATTGAAACAGACGTAGTGAGTTTCTTCATCTAAAGGCGGAACAATAATTACGAAAATCTAACAACTAAATTATCATGACCTCTGGATAGCTTATTACTGAAGCAAAGACAATGATAGTCATCGTCATAACAAAACCAGTAGTCCAACACAGGTTTCATAGATTATGGCACGAGTCACTCAGCTGTGACGTATATCAACAATAACAACGATTCCATATAGGCTCGATGGTGATGTAAATTAACAGAAAACAGCATTTAACAATATCAATATTTGAAATATAAACATCTTATTTGGCTAATCAAATTCAAAAACATTGAAACACTGCAGAAGATGAGATCACAACTGTTTCACTGATCTCCACTACTTGAAATGGACTTTAAATAACATTCAATTAAAAAACTAATGGGTTGCAAATACATTACATTAATTACATTTTATCACCAAAACATCTATTCTTTTCATGTAGCTTGAGTTTTATGGATGTAGAAGTGAACAAACCAGTGGTTGACATCACGAGTACAAAAGTGGCTGTTGTCATGACTACATAAACCGGTGGTTGACGTCATGACCAACAATCTGGGTTCAATGAAAAGAAGTCAGATCACACACTGTTACCACTCCATCTTCGCTAGTCATTACAAGCAAGAAGTACAGGAGTACCAGAATTCCTACAGGGCGATACGAAACATCCACAATGCTCTAACTTAAGGTAAATATTATCATGGACAAGCATGGTGCTCATAGCCTGAATATCTACACATACCTGTTGTCTGCTTAGACACTGTCCATAAGGTACACATTACAGCAATACTGACCGACATTATTAAATATACAAAACCTGAAGCCATAACATCAGTAAAATGTATGTTACTTGGTAGTGACAGTAAAACCTTTCACAAATATCCAAGAAAAGATATTTGGATATTCACCTGGGCCCCGTTTCACAAAGTGATTGTAACTATAGTCTGTTTGACTCAAAAGCAGACCGATGAATTGCAATCTAACTCGAAAACTAATAAACATAAAATACTCAATGAAACGCTGATCATAATCAAAACATCATACCCACTCTGTGAGGTTTTTGCAGAATTCTTGTCCTACAAATAAAAAAGTTATTGAACAAACTATCATTAAAATATTGACACAGTTCACTATTTGTTACGAGGGAGGAGTGCAGAGAAAGTGACAGACAGGTGTTCGAGAAGCACGTTCACAGACAAAGTTATTGATTCATTAACCTGTGCTGTCTCCATCCGTTCTCGAACACCTGTCTGTCACTTTCTCTGCACTCCTCCCTCGTAACAAATAGTGAACTGTGTCAATATTTTAATGATAGTTTGTTAAACAACTTATTTATTTGTAGGACAAGAATTCTGCAAAAACCTCACAGAGTGGGTATGATGTTTTGATTATGATCAGCGTTTCATTGAGTATTTTATGTTTATTAGTTTTCGAGTTAGATTGCAATTCATCGGTCCGCTTTTGAGCCAAACGGACTATAACATACTTTAACATAGACTTATGACAGTCGTAGCACTACGACCGCTTTGTGAAATGGGCTCTGAATACTATCATCTCGAGTCAGGTAGACATTGGTGTAAGTGCTGATAGATAAAATAAATATTCTGAACTGGTTGCAACACACGGTCACAGAGAATGTTACGTCCCGATTCTGCAGGCAGATTACTGAAACAAATTTTGGTTGGTTTCAATTCAATTACTTTCTTTTCATACATATTTAAAGATCAATAATATTAAAATTCTATAGATATAATTTCATCTGATATAGAAGTAGTTTTAAGGAAACACTTATACAATCCCCAATTTCATTGCATTAAAGAAACATATGAAACATAAATACATATAGTACTGTCTGAATATGAAACAACAAAAAAACAATTATTAGATATTCTTCAAAATGAGACAAATTCTTTGAACACATGTCAACAATATATGTCAAAAGATGGTCACACAGCAAAGAGAATCAAACACTCTCCGAGAAATATCAATAAGCGAATAAGCAACCATTATGCAAGGGAGACAAATTTACCTTCAAGAACTCGCAGAGACAGAACTAAGGGACCAACCATTTGATCTTCCCAGGAGGGGGGTAGGGAGTTAAAGAAAAGAAAATTTTGCAGAAAATGCTTGAAAGAAATAATGATGCACCTGATACAAAATGCTTTGGAAAATAAATGATTCTGAATTGTCTTATAGTTTTACTGGTCTCGCAGTTGAAGCTGAAATTATCCAGTCGTCACATTGATGCAACCCCTCCCTGAATATCAAAATAGTTGGTACCACACTCACACAGTGCATCAAGTATTAACATTTAGCAGACTTCTACAAGAGAGCTTTGTTAGGACTTGGCAATATTTCAACTCTGATTACTAATAATCTTCTGTACTTAATACCAAAAGGACATTTAGACAAGAAGGTGAGAGTGTGTTATTACAAAAAAACAAAACACTTCAAGTCAGAGACAAATTGTTGATCATGTGAGTACTGACCATGGAAATTAGTTTGTTGTATCTCTACTTGTTACCATGGTTACAAGAATAAACCATGATTTGAGAACACGTATACAGTGTTAAAAATGGGACTTTATTGTATCTGGTAGACTGATTATTTATTTGAAATGTCTGAGTAAATTGTGCTACACTTTATATTTCATAATCAAAATCATAGTCATAATATAGTGTAAATCAATAAATATTAGAAATAGTTATGATGGTAAATAATAACTTGTGAGAAATGGAAAAAGATTTTTAACAAATGGATGAGATAAATGAATGCGAGTAGCATAAAATCTGTGATGCCGTCTCAGAATCTCCATCAGCTGGTAGTCTGGTGTGTTGGGAACAACACACACTACCATAGCTCCAGACCTTGCCTCAACAATGGCCACACGTTTTTATTAACATAGTCTACAAATCCACAAGCTCCAAACATGAAGTGTAAAAAGATAGGAAAAGCAGTGGGTTTTTTACACCACTGACCAGAAAAATATATGTTTGCAAAAAGCTCAGAAATAAATGATTAAACTTGAAATAATTAAAAACTGTCAGAATGAATCTCCCAAACTTCATCATGTTTTCCAATCTACTCTTTTTTGAAAAATAATAATAATGTATTTTATACTGGAATTTATATTTTTGACCAACCTATTAACTTCCTTTGGCCCTAAAACTGTAAACACACACACCCCACCCACCCCCAATTTTGAAAAAGAAAATCAACATCATCTGAAGCACTCATAAAATCTTGTTCACCATCATCACCTTTAAAACTGCAAAGACGAAAGAAACACCAATAAAACTTTCATATTTTACTATGTACAAACACTGATCTGTCTAAAATAGATTCAACCAATAGAATTACCAGGATTACAATTCAGTCATTTGCCACAAATTTTACATTTAATATTTTGGGGGATGTTTTTGTAGAATTTAATGGTAATATGAAAGAATAAGGTGTCCATTAACTTCAGTTGTTTTGTACGTATATGAGTGAGTGAGTGAGTGAGTGAGTGAGTTTAGTTTTACACCGCTTTTAGCAATATTCCAGCAATATCGTGGAGGGGGACACCAGAAATGGGCTTCACACATTACGCCCATGTGGGGAATCGAACCCAGGTCTTCAGCGTGACGCACAGCACCTTAACCACTAGCCTACCCCACTGCCCACGTTGCTAAAGCTCACCCTAGGAGCAACTAGGAAAATACACACGGTGAAATTTCTAAGTCGTAACGTGTTCAGTTTTACCTCAGTAAGGTCAAGGTCAGTTACAATTGTTCAAAACAGTTTTTGTACTTGAGAGCACAAATGAGACTGACATTTATGATGCATGAAGCAACAGGTTGAATGGCTTTGTATCAGTGACTATATTTGTGATAATTTACATGAGATAAATTTCACCTTTCATCTCACAATGTCTACTCTATTACGAGATCATGAGATACTTGTAAACTTAATTAATAACCTGAAGCCCGTGTCAAGCAATATCTAAGATGGGCAAGTGCATTCAGTGCATGAGTAAACAAAAGTAAAGTTTTTAAGGTCAAGGTCAAATGTGTATGGTGTATGGTATCTCTCTCTATCTTCATGACGTGAACTTTTTCTAGGTTACCATAGTTACTACATTTGTACCTCATGCAACCATTTCCCTAAAAGCTGTGCAAGACCTAAACTAACGGTGCCCACATGTAACTATGGTAACAGTGCAAGTTACAGATCAACAATAAATAGGATAAATAATTACATTAGTCATTAAGGTTATATATACAAATAAAAATAACATATAACCTGAACAGCATGGCCAGAGAGAATGGGGAACAGCTTCACAAAGGTGTTTTAGCTTATGCCAGTTACAGGTCTTTGATGACATGGCGTTACAATCCTTCTGTCACCACAGCAGCGTTATACACTAACTATCCATTGTCTAAGAGTGAGTGAGTGAGTTAAGTTTTACGCCGCACTCAGTAATATTCCAGCTATATCCATTGTCCAAGAGGGTGAGTCGTGAATTTTGAAAGTCTACCACCTCGCCCCCTCATTTCTATCACCTCACCCCTTGCTTCTATCAAACCACAGCCTTACTTCTATCACTTCACCCCCTTGCTTCTATCAAACCACAGCCTTACGTCTATCATCTCACCCCTCGCTTCTATCAAATCCCTCACTTCTATCACCTCACCCCTCACTTCTACCACCTCACCTCTCTCTTTCCGCAGCTACAATCTAGCCATACTGTTCAAGCTAGTTTGTTGACAACATCTGACTAGAGACAACTGCAATGATGTCTGTGAATCACATTCTTCCCTCCCTTCACTATTGGCACTCATCACTTACTTCACATCTTTGTCATTAAGGGAAGCAATCTTGTGAAGCGTTCATAAAATCATTTAACAAAACTTTAAAAAGGACACAAAATACTCACAATGTTCTGTGTGACAATCACAATGGACGTAACAGTATTTCAACAGCATATTGTTTATAATATTTATATTCTAATCCATGTACAAATCTGGAAATCTATGGACAATTACTTTCAACAGGGCCATCCTGTGATAAATTAGCACTTGTAATATGACGATATCATTAGTAAAGCATGGACGCAAACTTGTTGATATATAAGCCATGGCGAGCTCTCTTCGGTCGTCTGGAGTGTGTCAGTCTGTAGCACTTTGTTGACACTCAGACCATCTGACCTTCATCTTTGATTGTCAGTAACTTTCCTTGCTTTCTTTAATCTTCCGAGCCAGGCAGCAGGCGAATATTATACCAAATATCTGAAACAGGTTTACGTGGTAAATATTAATACAAAACAGATGATGCTATTAGATACCCAAGTAATCGAGAATGCTGAAATTAAAGTGACAGTTAAGATAATTGGCCCAATTATTCAACATGAACTCGACAAAGGTACCTGCTGAAGCATTCTCTTCCCTCAGAGTTTACTTGTCATATCTTCCTACGAACCTCTGTTCTAATACGGCCATATTTCCCGGTTCTCGTAAAATCCCCTAGCGGCAAAAAGTCGCAACACGAATTATCTCCCTTCTTTTTATCCAATCAGAACACGTGTTGCTTCGACTTAGATCCAGCTTGACTAATACAAACAAATGTGGGGCCACAAATGTCCCTCATCAGCAGGGAATTGTGTTGATGTGACACACAAGACATTTAATGGCTAGCTTGTCCGTTGTCAACGAGGGCGATGGAGATGCCATTGATCCGCCATTACATGACTGAGTTCTGTCTAGAAGAAACGTTTGCGCATCGCGCAGGGGAAGAGGTTCTAGTTTTCCCGAAGCATACGGAAATTACCGAGGCCTTGCGAATGATCACTTTTGAAACAACGTCGCTGATTGCACAACTAAATCTGATTGCAACCAATCACGAATCCTGAACACTCGCACCATGAAAGGGCCATATTAGAACAGAGGTTTGTAGGAAGATATGACAAGTAACTGCTGTGGGAAGAGAATGCTGCTGAAGAAGAAACCTAAGAAAATGTTACATTCTAACACACGTTTCCTATCTGATGCCATCCACTTTGGTCTTGGTGAAATGAAATCATACTAGAACCATGCCGGACTAAAGAAGCTTGTCTTACAAAACGTCGAGTAACCTACAGACATCTGACTTGTGAACACATCACTTACGTTGCTATGACACGGGAATGCATGGATGTCAGTTTCTGGGATATGACGAACATGATGTTCGGAGTATTGTCATATTCCTTCACCTCATGTACGAGTAAGAATACGCTCTGAAATTTTGTGTTCAGCATATTACGGAAGTTGACATCCATTAGTTTCCCTTTTATGTGTGTAACTTCTAAACACCGTTTAAAGACTTTATAACAGAGTATGAATTAAGGCCTGTCTGACCGCCCGAGACGGGCTAGATTTCTGACAGACGGCCAAAATTTAAAGCACGCCAGCCCAATGGTCTGGTAAAAATTTAGATAACATGTTCCATACATCTGAGTAAATTCACGATATCTTCAAATCTATTTTTCAAATAGAGCATTACATTTAGACTTGACAATTACTGTCTGAACACTGAACTATCGTATCGCGAGCTCACAGCACTGCGTTGACACTAAAACAGCGACACCTATCGATACACGGAGTCGGATTTCACTGAAATGACTGTTGTGAATAGACTGTTAGACAGTAAAATACATGTCTCAGGTTCATTAAATTATTCATTGTAACTAAAAATTTAGTTATTTTCCTTGGATTGTCTGGTCTGGTTAAATCCATTTTGGGCTGGTAACATTTTGAAGTTACCAGCCCTGATGTCTGCTGGGTTGTAACTTATTTCATACTCTGTTTACAATGAAATCACTTCATGTCTCCTGCAATCAGACCGCCTCCATTGTGTAGTGGTTAGAGCGTCCGCCCAGAGAGCGGAAGGTCGCTGGTTCGATCCCCGACCGCGTCATACCAAAAGACGTTAAAATATGGTACTTGTTAGTCCCTGTCTGGCGCTCGGCATTAATGGGTACAACAAGGACTGGTCGGCTCGGAATCAGTATAATGTGTCTGAGCGGGGTATTTATGCTTCACTGCGGCATGGTATCTCAGTGGGCTAGCACTATAAAACCAGCTTAAATCTGGGCTAGTACAAGCAGCCGCACATACACATACACATGCATGCACGTCATCATATGAGCGAAATATTCTCAAGCACGAAGTTAAACCCAATTTCACCTCACCTCCTGCAATCACTTCCATTTGGGGGAACCTAATGTCCCTTGCTAGACAAGATTAAAACAATGTCCCATGCAGAGAGACATAGAGTACTGTCATTTCTGGATGTCCTCAGATACGACATCCTTGGGCTATTCACAGACAAGACAAGTGGACATACCTGTAACCTTGGTAACCAAAGAACTAAAGAAGTAAGAAACAAGAATGAAAGTATTATCTTAACTCTTAAAGTCGACATGAAATGAAATGAGATGTATGTCTATAAAAAAGTATTGTATTAAATTCTTCATGTAGCCAGCCCAAGAATTAAGACACATAAAATGATTACATTAAGTTGTTAACATGGTGTACTGTACCTGTACACAACACAGACCCAGTCCTATCCCGCCAATCAGAATCAAGTGTTTCTTGACCGATTCCTCCAAGCGTGGGGAGCAACCCTAGAACAGGGAGAGGAACAATGATTCTAGCATGACTTTGGAGTGAGTGAGTTTAGTATTACGCCGCTTTTAGCAACATTCCAGCAATATCATGGTTGGGGACACCAGAAATGGGCTACACACATTGTACCCACTGTGGGGAATCGAACCCGGGTCTTCAGCATGACGAGCAAAGGCTTTAACCACTGGGCTACCCCACCGCCCTGCATGACTTTGATGTCACATGTGTATTTATACTGTAAACAACTCTGATCAAACAGTATATTTGACAGCCATATAGAAAACATGGAGAATCTGTACGAAATGGTAGAAGAATCTCGAAACAGTACAAGAATCTGTGTTCGAGAACTGGTACAAGAATCTGTATGTATCGAAATGGTACAAGAATCTGTCGAACGGTACAAGAATCTGTATTGAAAGCGGTACAAGAATCAGTACGGTACAAGAATCTGTATTGAAACGGTACAAGAATCTGTATCGAAACGGTACAAGAATCTGTATCGCAACGGTACAAGAATCTGTATCGAAACGGTACAAGAATCTGTATCGAAACGGTACAAGAATCTGTATCGAAATGGTACAAGAATCTGTATCGAAATGGTACAAGAATCTGTATCGAAATGGTACAAGAATCTGCATCGAAACGGTACAAGAATCTGTATCGAAACGGTACAAGAATCTGTATCGAAACGGTACAAGAATCTGTATCGAAACGGTACAAGAATCTGTATCGAAACGGTACAAATCTGTATCGAAACGGTACAAGAATCTGTATTGAAAACAGTACAAGAATCTGTATCGAAACAGTACAAGAATCTGCATCGAAACGTCGCACTCACGAAATAAAGAAGTTGTTATCCATAAAGTTTGTTCTATTTTGTCAGTAGGCATTTTGAAATAATTACATGTACAATTACAGCTCAGAAACATCTTATATACCGTCCAAATTCAATTTAGTGAGGTTGAATCTACAGGTAACTTGGATCAATATTGAAATACGATATGTTTACCTGTTATATCCTAATGCATTGTCTTAAATATGGAATTTCAAGCGTTAGAAAATAACGGTTCTTAACACATGTGGTACAAGCTAACTTTCATCACAAAACATATCACTCCTGTATTTTTGAGTCCCCCCAAGGATTAACTCAAGGCTACCAGGGGATCCATACCTTCCAGTAGATGTTGGAAGGGGAGTCACTCTTGCCGCACAACTGCATCGGGGAGATGCAGCAGCTGTCGGGCACCACATTCTCCGTGGCCGTGTCCATCTTCAGCCAGCGCGAGTAGTGCCAGTCTTTGTACGAGCCGGCGCCACAACACTGGAACTGGAGACACCATGTACAGTTAGTCCTGATCTCACAGAGCTCGATTTAGGGCTTTGTTACTTGCACTGGTGCAACCCAATATTACAAAGTGCAACCTAGTTATTAGTCTAACTTGCACCAGGTGCAACTCAATTTTTTTAGTAGGTAATGAATAAAACATCTAAATAATTCAATAGCATATTTCTTACATTACATATTGCAATAAAATCAGTGTAACTGGAATTTGGCTGGTGCAATTAGGTTTTTATCTTACGTTGCACCTGGTGCAAGTAGGTTAACATCTTTTAAATCGAGCCCTGTCTCAGTTTGTACTGCACTATATAACACATTCAGGGTACACCATGTTTGCTTTGACTGGTGGGGACACTATTCTACCCCAGACTGAGAGCATATTTCATTTCAGTTACATTTTTAATCCATAACTACATAAAACTGTCTTGCAATATTTTGGTGATGTTTATAAATTCAAATGTCCATTAGGTAAACATAAAAATCTGTGTCGTGAGTAAGAAATGACATTTTGCTCAAATTCATGTGTATGATATAGTGGTAAAAATATGCAGTATCAGTTTCTTAGAAATAGGAATCTATCCACGCAGTTCTATCAAAGGGAGGCAACTCACCTCCTTTTGCATGTCGTTGACTGCATCTGTGATGCTGTTGTAGAAGTTGTAGTTGTTGATGATTGTGTGATTCAAGTTCCTCGTCAACTCCTCTCGGATCTGAATCAGTACATAATGTGTTAACAACGCTTCGTTCATATGTTTCAAGAAGAACAGAACTAAACACTCTAACACGGTCCTGTATTTAGTACTGTATACAATCAACCTATTCCACTCCACACAGTAAATGCTCGGACTCTGGGTGGCGAAGACAAATTCCATAAAAAGGATCGTCCATACTCAACCATATTCTAGCAACATACCAGCATCCTGATAACAGATTTGGTTGGTTTGTTGTTTAACGCCCGACTCAATAATCAAGTCTGGACCAGACAATCCAGTGAGCATCAATCTACACAATTGGGATACGATGACATGTATCAACCCAGTCAGCGAGCCTTGCCACCCGATCCCGATATGACATCAACCAAGTCAGCGAGCCTGACCACCCGATCCCGATATGACATCAACCAAGTCAGCGAGTCTGACCACCCGATCCCGATATGACATCAACCAAGTCAGCGAGCCTGACCACCTGATCCCGATATGACATCAACCAAGCCAGCGAGCCTGACAACCCGATCCCGATATGACATCAACCAAGTCAGCGAGCTTGACAACCCGATCCCGATATAACATCAACCAAGTCAGCGAGCCTGACCACCCGATCGATATGACATCAACCAAGTCAGCGAGCCTGACCACCCGATCGATATGACATCAACCAAGTCAGCGAGAGCCTGACCACCCGATCGATATGACATCAACCAAGTCAGCGAGCCTGACCACCCGATCCCGATATGACATCAACCAAGTCAGCGAGCCTGACCACCTGATCCCAATATGACATCAACCAAGCCAGCGAGCCTGACCACCCGATCCCGATATGACATCAACCAAGCCAGCGAACCTGACCACCCGATCCCGATATGACATCTAACAAGTCAGCGAGCCTGACCACCCGATCCCGATATGACATCAACCAAGCCAGCGAGCCTGACCACCCGATCCCGATATGACATCTAACAAGTCAGCGAGCCTGACCACCCGATCGATATAAGCATCAACCAAGTCAGCGAGCCTGACCACCCGATCCCGATATGACATCAACCAAGCCAGCGAGCCTGACCACCCGATCCCGATATGACATCAACCAAGTCAGCGAGCCTGACCACCCGATCCCGATATGACATCAACCCAGTCAGCGAGTCTGACCACCCGATCCCGATATGACATCTAACAAGTCAGTTAGCCTGACCACCCGATCCCGATATGACATCTAACAAGTCAGCGAGCCTGACCACCCAATCCCGATATAACATCTAACAAGTCAGCGAGCCTGACCACCCGATCGATATGACATCTAACAAGTCAGCGAGCCTGATCCCGATCGATATGACATCTAACAAGTCAGCGAGCCCGACCACCCAATCCCAATATAACATCTAACAAGTCAGCGAACCTGACCACCTGATCCCAATATGACATCTAACAAGTCAGCGAGGCCTGACCACCCGATCGATATGACATCAACTCCAGTCAGCCGAGTCTGACCACCCGATCGATATGACATCTAACAAGTCAGTTAGCCTGACCACCCGATCCCGATATGACATCTAACAAGTCAGCGAGCCTGACCACCCGATCCCGATATAACATCTAACAAGTCAGCGAGCCTGACCACCCGATCCCGATATGACATCTAACAAGTCAGCGAGCCTGACCACCCGATCCCGATATAACATCAACCAAGTCAGCGAGCCTGACCACCCGATCCCGATATGACATCAACCAAGCCAGCGAGCCTGACCACCCGATCCCGATATGACATCAACCCAGTCAGCGAGTCTGACCACCCGATCCCGATATGACATCAACCCAGTCAGCGAGTCTGACCACCCGATCCCGATATGACATCTAACAAGTCAGTTAGCCTGACCACCCGATCCCGATATGACATCTAACAAGTCAGCGAGCCTGACCACCCGATCCCGATATAACATCTAACAAGTCAGCGAGCCTGACCACCCGATCCCGATATGACATCTAACAAGTCAGCGAGCCTGACCACCCGATCGATATGACATCTAACAAGTCAGCGAGGTCGACCACCCAATCCCAATATAACATCTAACAAGTCGAACCTGACCACCTGATCCCAATATGACATCTAACAAGTCAGCGAGCCTGACCACCCGATCCCGATATGACATCAACCCAGTCAGCGAGTCTGACCACCCGATCCCGATATGACATCTAACAAGTCAGTTAGCCTGACCACCCGATCCCGATATGACATCTAACAAGTCAGCGAGCCCGACCACCCAATCCCAATATAACATCTAACAAGTCAGCGAGCCTGACCACCCGATCCCGATATGACATCTAACAAGTCAGCGAGCCTGACCACCCGATCCCGATATGACATCTAACAAGTCAGCGAGCCTGACCACTCGATCCTGTTAGTCGCCTCTTGCAACAAGCATGGTTGCTGAAGACCAATTCTTACCTGGATCTTCACAGGGCCTGATAAGAGAACATAGGCCAGACAAACCTGTGACTGACAGCATGAGCACCGATCCAAGCTGTTGGAATACACTTTGAGAACTACCCTACCTCCTGGTAATGGTATTTGCTTTCTGTATATGTCAAATCAACTTACTGCTCCTTCGTACATGTAGGCCAGCACTCCAGCCACAGCCTCCAGCAGGAAGATCACCAACAGCAGGAAGGCGTACTGGCAAGTAGACGTGTCATCATTAATACACTGGTATTACTGTCTGGTGTTTAACATTAAGAAACAGAGGGACACTTAAGTACATAACCATGTTCTGATTACAGTATCAACTGTTGGAAACTTTAAATGAGTTTGGTTTTCTGTCGCTCTTAGCAATACTCCAGCAGTATCACGGCAGGGGACACCAGAAATGGGCTTCATGCATTGTACCCATGAGGGGAATCGAACCCGGGTCTTCGGAGTGACCAGCGGACGCTTTAACCATTAGGCTACCCCATTGCCCCGAGAAACTTTGAGACAGAGTGAGTGAATTGTGATTATCTGCATGTAACGGATCCATTAGAGTTAATGATTTACCTGTGATAGGGTGTACCTACAGTTAATGATCTACCTGTGATGGGTGCACCTACAGTTCATGATCTACCTGTGATGGGGTCATTTCATGGATTGTCACTCTTCACACTGAACATCTCAATGAACATAATTTAAGCTGAGCTTTATCCATCACGTACTGTACTACCATTATGTCATGTTTGGAACCTAGCATTCAGTCTACCAACACATAACTGACAGGGCCATGCCCCTCTACCATCCTGCTGTGATTATCAACTGCACAGACTATACAGAACTGCACGTTAAATTAACAGGTTGTAAACTGTATCTGAAGTATTTCCAGTTGTACGTCATTAAATGAGTGAGTTTAGTTTTACGCCGCACTCAGCAATATTCCAGCTATATGGCGACGGTCTGTAAATAATCGAGTCTGGACCAGACAATCCAGTGATCAACAACATGAGCATCAATCTATTCAATTAATATACGATGACATGTGTCAACCAAGTCAGCGAGCCTGACCACCTGATCCCGTTAGTCACCTCTTACGACAAGCATGGGTTACTGAAGGCTCATTCTAACCCGGACCTTCACGGGTCAGAGATCCAAGGATCAACCTGGGTCCATCTATATTCAAGTCATTAAGTTCAATCATGTCAGCTTATGATGATTTAAACTCCACAAAGAGATGTACACAATAAAACTACTTTCAAAAGACCCTCAAACATTGGTATGACACTGACAGACAATAACATATTCTGGGATTCAAACCCAAAACTCGGTGATCCTGGCACATCCAAGGTAAGCAACTCTACACAGGAAGCTGTAGAGCCTTATTAACAAATGAAAGAATGCAGGCTAAGCATTGTTACCGAGACGAGGCAGCATCGATTATCTTTGACTGTGCCAAGACATCCGAGGATTCCCACGAAGATGATGATGGTGCCGATGGCGAGGAAGAGGAAGGTGGTGGCGGGGTAGGTGTTGTTGCCGAGGAGGCTGACATAACGGTGCTTGTTGACAATTGTCCATATCCCCATAATCAGGAACGCCAGACCAGTCGCCTACAAACAAGAATCATATATTTAAATTCCACACCAATTATAAACACTGATCATGCTTATACATCTCAAAGATTCATGCATAGATTTTTATATCTTCGCTCGTTTAATGACCCACTTCCTGTATTCCAGCTCGACAACATCTGCAAACAACTGAGAATGGACCAGACAATCCAGTGATTGACATCATGAGCATCGATCTATGCAAATGGGACAAGATGATATGATCATTAAGTTAGACTAACTCTTAGTCCCTGAATACATTTAATTTTCATAGTAACAACTATAGTCCATTTGGCTCAAAAGCGGACCGATGAATTGCAATCTAACTCGAAAACTAATGAACATATAATACTCAATAAAACGCTGATCATAATCAAAACATCAGACCAACTCTGTGATTTGTTTGCAGAATTTATGTCCTAAAAATAAAAAAGTTGTTTAACAAACTATCATTAAAATTTTGACACAGTTCTCTATTTGTTACGAGGGAGGAGTGCAAAGAAAGGGACAGCCAGGTGTGCGAGAAATGATGGAGACGGCACAGCAAAGGTTAATGAATCAATAGCTTTGTCGGTACGTGCTTCTCTAACACCTGTCTGTCCCTTTCTTTGCACTCCTCCCTCGTAACAAATAGAGAACTGTGTCAAAATTTAATGATAGTTTGTTAAACAACTTTTTTAATTTTAGGACATAAATTCTGCAAACAAATCACAGAGTTGGTCTGATGTTTTGATTATGATCAGCGTTTCATTGAGTATTATATGTTTATTAGTTTTCGAGTTAGATTGCAATTCATCGGTCCGCTTTTGAGCCAAACAGACTATAAACCCATTTAAAATGAAAAGGAACCCCAGTGAGTTGGGAGCTTCAGGGGAAATCTAGACTTGCTTCATTTAAGGCTTTAGCATTGCAGGGAGGGCTAGGCTGTAGGGAAAATAATGTGGTTCAGGGACTGTGAGACCTGAGGAAATCTAGACTTGCTTCATTTAGGGCTTTAGCGCTGCAGGAAGGGCTAGGCTGTAGGGAAATAATATGGTTCAGGGACTAGAGACCTGAGGAAATCTAGACTTGCTTCAATAGCTGCAGGAATGGTTGTAGGAAAATAACTGTGGTTGGGACTGTGACCTGAGGAAATCTAGACTTGCTTCATTTAGGGCTTTAGCATTGCAGGGAGGGCTAGGCTGTAGGGAAAATAATGTGGTTCAGGGACTGTGTGACCTGAGGAAATCTAGACTTGCTTCATTTAGGGCTTTAGCATTGCAGGGACTGGAGGGCTAGGCTGTAGGGAAAATAATGTGGTTCAGGGACTGTGTAGGAGACCTGAGGAAATCTAGACTTGCTTCATTTAGGGCTTTAGCATTGCAGGGACTTGCTTCATTTAGGGGCTAGGCTGTAGGGAAAATAATGTGGTTCAGGGACTGTGAGACTGTAGGGAAAATAATGTGGTTGAGAGGAAATCTAGACTTTGCTTCATTTAGGGCTTTAGCATTGCAGGGTGGGCTAGGCTGTAGGGAAAATAATGTGGTTCAGGGACTGTGAGACCTGAGGAAATCTAGACTTGCTTCATTTAGGGCTTTAGCATTGCAGGTTGGTCTAGGCAGTAGTGAGTGAGTGAGTATAGTTTTATGACGCTTTTAGCAATATTCCAGCAAGACCATGGCGAAAATAATGTGGGGGACACCAGAAATGGCTTCACACATTGTGGACGCCCATTGACCATGGCGAGGGGGACACCCAGAAATGGCTTCACACATTGTACCCACCCGGTCTTTGGCATGATGAGTGAATGCTTTAACCACTAGGCTACCCCACCGCCCCGCTAGGCATAAGGGAAAATAATGTGGTTCAGGGAATGTGAAACAGACAACATCCAAGTCGGTGAGCCTGACCTCCCAATCCTGTGTGTTGCCTTTACGAAGAGCATGGTTCTGGAGACCAATTCTTATCAGGCTGACTGACTGACTGAGTTTGGTTTTACGCCGCTTTTAGCAATATTCCAGCAACATCACGGCGGGGGACACCAGAAATTGGCTTCACACATTGTACCCATGTGGGGATTCGAACCCGGGTCTTCGGCGTGACGAGCCAACGCTTTGACCACTAGGCTACCCCACCGCCCCATTCTTATCAGGATCTCTACAGGGTTCATGCACAAGTGGGGACATGCCTGAAGTGGGCTAAAGAATGTCACAAATTTTTAACCATAGGTGAGAGGAATATTACAAAGAATTTATATTTTATGAGAATCGAAAATCGTGTTAATAGCCATCCATGCCCAACTTCAACTGTGAGTAGGTTTAGTGTGCAGGTGGACACAGTTTCAGTACTATCGGAGGACAGTAATGCAGGACAAGGCATAGATAGATTTTTTTACACTGTGAAAACAGAACAAACTATAAGGACCATAATTTGGGCATGTCTAGCATACAGCACATCCTTGCAACCAAGAAACACAGAAAATTAAGATGGAAATCAGTGCTTTCTCTTAACACCACCAAACAAATACGTAAAATGTATTTTAAAAATGGCCCTTGCTATCTATATAAAATATTTTTTAAATAATTGAAATAAAAAACTCATCAATAAAAGTTTAAAATACAACAAACTACCATGATCCCTCTTCATCTCAAACCCAATTTTTTCCCCTCCTTTCTTCACATTTTTTTAAAAATCCCAGATATGCTTAAACTTGGGGCCTATCAACACTAATACTGACTGACTGAGTTTGGTTTTACGCCGCTTTTAGGAATATCCCAGCAACATTACGGCGGGGGACACCAGAAATGGGCTTCCTACATTGTACCCATAAAGGGATTTGAACCCGGGTCTTCGGCGTGACGAGCCAACGCTTTAACCACTAGGCTACCCCACCGCCCCTTCAACACTAATAACAGAGAAACCTATTCACTAATTACCTATTTACTCACTTAACAAACTAGTTGCATAACTTCAATAAAGGCCTCCTAATTCCATTCTTCCCTGGCATAGCATTGAGACCCAAAACAATCAAATATTTTTCAGCCTAATTGGTAAAACTCTGTCCAACTCAGCAGCTGTTCCGTGTAAGATAAACACGATAAAGTCCCTGTACTTCATCACACATGTAACAATCTGCTGACTCGGCTGTTTCTTTACACATAGCTAACCAGCCCGGTGGGAGACCCAGACCTGTGATCCTGCACCCCACTTGAGTGTATCCAGCCCTTCATTAATCCACTGGGACAGGCAGGGAGGGCAGCAGTTTGTACATGGCGGTAATGCCTGGCTGACAGCTGCTCTCAGAGCTGATAAACCCACTACACCTTCAGACAGACCGACTTTACTGTGGGTTTATAGCATTGTAAAGGTGCAACATGATAACAATTGTTTAAAAGAGTATGTCAGATATGATTATATTTCTTCAGCTATCATATTCTGATAAAGAAATTTTCCAGTCCCTCCTGGAATCCACGATTCCACTGTTGCAGAATAAAACGCGGAAAATACCTTTTGAAGCAGAAAGATGTCTGGTTCGCGGAAAACGCATTTTTATGCAGAAAACCTGCAGAAATTCCCATTTTCTGCCGCTGGATTGACTTATTTTGAAAGTTGAATCAAGATTGACTATCAACCAAAACGAAAAGCAGGGGTAAATGTCAAAAGTATGACTGATTATACAAAACCAAACTGAGACATTTGTTATATGACAATATTTCCAAAATATTCACGAATAAAGATGATTTATTCATAAAGTAATCTTTTCTTAAGCACCTTACAATAATATTACTTGAATGTGACACTGCAATTATGTTCACAAAATCGATTTTTTTAAAGATAAAATTATATTATTTTGTTGTTTTTAACTGCCGAATTTTGAAAAATAGGATGCAGAATTTACTTAAATTTACCACGGAATTCTTAAAAATTTGTTGCAAAATCCAGGAGGGATTGATATTCCCTGGTGATAACAGATCAAATATCTTAAGACTTCACCAAGATTTCAGAAAGCAGAGCTGAATCAATGAAGCATGTGTCAGTGGGAATAAATTTTTTTAATGCATTTTAAACGCATACTTCCATGGTTGCAATAAATTATTTGGATAATGAAATCCTGTTTATCATAAAGAAAATAAACATGAAATTAACTAAAGGGGTTAAAATAGGGTTCATATATATCCAAGAAAGTAAATGACGTTTTTCATTTAGCTACTCAAAACAAGCTAAGTGAATGAGTTTAGATTTGCGCCACTTTTAGCAATATGGTGGGGGACACCAGAAATGGGCTTCATACATTGTACCCAGGTTCTCAGCATAACGAGCGGATGCTTAACCACTAGGCTACCCCACTGCCCCGCTACCCCGCTAGTGCTACCCCACTGCCCGCTACCCCACTGCCCCGCTAGTGCTACCCCACTGCCCCGCTACCCCACTGCCCGCGCTTAGTGCTACCCCACTGCCCGCTACCCTATGCCCCCGCTGCCCCCCAAAACGAGCTAAGAACACTCTCGGTTGGAAAGCAAGTTACAATTTTACTCACAAGGTACAACACTGCAACTTAAACAAAAATATATAAAACCAGATTTACACACAAAGAGAAGCAATAATCAAATACATCAATTGTAAATGATGACAGGTACATGACGGACTGAGTGGTATTTGAGGTATGTATGTTGGAGTTCCATGTAAGAAGTGTTTATTTAGTGTTATCGTAACCTTTCACACCCCAATTATACACTAAGCCCATCTTCAACACTATAAAACCAGCCAATCAGTTCCAAATAACTCAGCTGACAGTTCAGCCGATCTATGCAAGCACTGGCATACTGACACATACTTCCTGGGTCACGAAACCTCCTCCACATTGAGAGGCAGGCCAACATACTTTATTTCTAGATAACCCTGGTCTTTGAAGTTACTAAATGTTTATACATATATATAAAAGTTAGGAGGTGCATATATTTTTTTTAATTTAATTAATTTTCTTTAAAGAAAACATGTATGCCATGTGTCATGTATGCCTTTACTTTTAAGTTCTTTGAGAGGCAATTTAGAAGTTGTAAAGATGAAGGAAAACCAACTTCTATGGATAGTCAACTTCTTAATTGCAATGAGTGCGGCGTTTCTGTGTAGGTTCTAACACCATTATCACTTGTAAACTATGTTATATACTGAACAACATTAGAAACTCACCACACAAAAATGCACCGACAATGCTCAGTTATCATGGATACATTTCAGTCTGACAGGGATATTTCATATTATATGGGTGGTGCGTTTCTAATGTTGTTCAGTATATTTGGGATTACACTTTCTCAGTAAAGTATAGATTCTAGTCCCTTTTTGGTTGAGTCCCACTTGGGATTTGAACCCACACAGCGGTGGCTGAGCAGGTTAGGCGGCTGACTTTGTGTCCTGGCAATTCGGTGCCTGACTCTGACGGTGTGGGTTCGAATCCCGGATGGGACTCAACCAAAAAAAAGTACTAGAATCTGTACTTTACTAAGAAAGTGTAATCCCAAATATAACATCTGTTACATTTGACCACTTTCTAAATGGTATTGTTTATTCATAACCATTGCTTGATGACAATGCTAGTACAAACACCGAAACATCGCACGCATTGCAAAAAAGAAGTTGACTATCCATAGACCTTGGTTTCCCTATTCCTTTACTTGCAAATGTGTGTTACAAGAAACCACCAAAAGAACAAGGTGGTTGTCCGATTATTAGGGTTGGGGTTTGTTTCAGATCAGCAAGTTTATGAGATCCAATAATGAGCACAAAATGTATACTTGTATCACTAATGAATAATACTGACAGACACAGGGGCGGATACAGCTTTTTTAGAAAGGGGGGGTGCATACTTTTGAGAAAAGGGAGGGTGCACATGTCATTTTCATCCGAATTTCTATGGTTTAGGAGAAAAGGGGTGCACCCCTGCACCCCCATTCTGGATCCGCCTATGAGACAGATGATCTTATCTAGTACTGACAGGTAACCTTTCCAAGATGCTGAAGTGCAATGAAAATGTGACATTATGAGATACAGTCAAATCCCGATGAGTCGAATCGCTGGGGACCAAGTAAAAGATTCGGCTTATCGATGTATTCGAGACATAGGTATGTCTATGAGGGTAGAAAAAAAAGATGATTGAATATTGAACAATTCCTTTATTCAGCACATCATATCTAAATATAGCACAACAATACATTAGGTGACATAGATAATGGATAATAATGGATAATGGAAACAAACATTATACAAATGAGAACACATTTCAATACTAGCACAATAAAATGCAAAATACATGTACATTTACCTCTTAAAATCCATGAACAAAATCTATCGGCAATCGATAGGTATACTTGTACATGCCGCCATCTTGAATCTTATTAATACAAAAAGATGAACTCACTTCTGGAAAAAGTCTGACATTAATGTTTGTTTCTGTGAATTTCCCTTACATTTATCCACAAATTCACAGACGCTTGCCAAGTGGGAAAAATGTTCGTTGTTTGTACCTGGGACCGACTCGAGAAATTCCTCCAGTCCTTCACAGAACCAAGTAAAAAGAGCGTTAGGCGGAATTTCAAACTCTCTCGCAATTTCACTCTTGGATTTGGTACCTGCCTCCACTGCAGTGATCGCTGCAAACGTCTTGTCAATAGTGTGCACTTTTAGAATGCGCTTATGTTTTGGAGTTGATGTTTCCGATCTGTTTATCCCCCCAGATTGCTGGGAACATTGTAACTCCGCCATGATATACAGATGATGAATAGTTATAACCGAATGAAAGCTGCTATATAACGCAACCGATTTGATTGAGTTAACTCAATGTCATGTGCTAATTCTTCCGTTTCCGTAAAATCACTAATCTGCCTTTTGAACTCACCCGACAATAGCGGAAAGGTGCGAGCCGCGCTGGTTTGTTAATTGGATCAGTTAGTTGGATCACCAATTAACTTTTCATTGACTGACTTCGGCTTATGTATACAAGATTACTATTGTTTGAATCTCATGGGACCAAATTTCCATTTCGAGTCATCGTGTGTATTTATGAGACGAATTCGTGTAACCGGAAATCAAATGATGACAAAAATAGCAGGGAATGGTCGGGACCGACAGGTACTTCGTGTTATGCATAATATTCGAGACACCGGCATTCGACTCATCGGGATTTGACTGTATATGTAAATTTATATTATTAACATATTTTATTAAAAACTTTGATTGGAATTTTCCATTTTGGTCATATTGAGTACTAGTATATACAGAAGGGGGGAAATGTATTATCTGCAAGTGTTTTTTTATATCAAGCCTAAGAAATTACCAAGTGTTGCAAATGAGACCATATGTCACAAAAACTTGTCTTTCTTATGTAAAGATCATTAATTAACATACAAATTGTTGAAAGAAACTGCCACAGAAAGTTTGACTAGACAAACAATGGAACATGAACTAGAAAGTTAGTAGCAAATTCAAACTTTTATAGTTTCTATTTCCTAAAAGATATTCACGGAAATGGGCAGTCAGATATAAGTAGAATTTTCACGATTTTTTATTTTTCACAAAAGGGGTACGGAAGTGAGTAGGAAGTACTGTAGAGCTTTGAAACTTTTTATCTAACAAAAATAAAACTTCAAAGATGAATTGTGAAGTGTTACCCTGAACCATGGATGAGTGAGTGAGTGAGTGAGTGAGTGAGTGAGAGGAGTGAGTGAGTGAGTGAGTGAGTGAGTGAGTGAGTGAGTGAGTGAGTGAGTGACTGAGTGAGTGAGTATAGTTTTACGCTGCTTTTACTTAGCAATCTTCCAGCAATATCACGGCGGGAGACACCAGAAAAGGGCTTCAAACATTTTACCCATGTGGGGAATCGAACCTGGGTCTTTAACATGATGAGCGAACGCTTTAACCATTAGGCTACCCCACTGCCCCTGAACCTTAGATGCATATTGTTGTTTTTAAGTAAAGTGAGTGAGTATGGTTTTATGCTGCCTTTCGCAATATTGTAGCAATATCAGGGTTAGGAACACCAGAAATGGGTTTTGCATATTGTGCCATGTGGGAATCAAACCCAGGCCTTCGGTGTGATAAGTAAACACATTAACCACTAGGCCATGCCCTCGCCCATTTTCAAGAAAATGATTGCAATTGGCACAGACCAAATACACTGCATCCAGAGAGACATACAACAATTCACTGAACCAAATTCTAGGGCTGGTACGATTCACCTATGTGCATGCATCGTGATACATATCGTATCGCAGGTAAAATATCACGATATGTATCGTATCGTGACATAGTGTATCGTCCCAGCCCTACCAAATTCTGGGCAAGAAATATACATTTCCTCTTGTTATTGTCTTCATTATATCTTACAGCACGCAGCACTACTTCATTACCTCACAGGACCGGTGAAAACACTGCTGGAATTATTAATAAGACTGACTGACTGACTGAGTTTGGTTTTACGCCGCTTTTAGCAATATTCCAGCAACATCACGGCGGGGAACACCAGAAATGGGCTTCACACATTGTACCCAAGTGGGGATTCGAACCCGGGTCTTCAGCGTGACGAGCCAATGCTTTAACCACTAGGCTACCCCACCGCCCCGATTAATAAGATGTCCTCTTGACTACTAGTTTTTAAGGTTAGGTAAAACCCAGGTCAGGTTGTAATTATGAGGGATATAGAGAAGGAATACTTCACATATATGACTAGGTACAGGGCAGATATACTGTCAAAGCAATGCTTGGTCTCTGAACATTTGCAATTTTGAAAGAATCAAATAACTCCAATAAATTAAAAAGGATACCAGTTACCACAGTGATACAGAACCTGAAGGAAAAAATAGACATGCTTTATTTGGGGCTTTTGCATTACAGAAAGGCTGGACAGACGGGAAATATTGGATTCTGTGAGACAGACTGGATATAATGTAACCCCCATATCGCCTTGCTATTGTATACAACACTGTGTCATACTGGGTCATGCTAGGTCACACTAGGTCACACGAAATGTACATTGATTACATTTCCTAGCACCTAGTCATATAGTATTAGAAGGCTCTGTGTGTCATGTGTGAGTCATTTGAGATTGGCGTCTTAACTACGCTGGCAGATAAAGTGGTTGAGATACAGAAATAATACGAATCAAACCCATGAATGATCTTTCAAGTTGCAAGCATACATGAGTAGATTGCACAAAGTTACAAACACAATAGTAATAGTTACAAACACATAAAACAGGTTGTCTCACGGAGCCTCCAACCTGCCAGGAATCCAAATTAGAACATTTTATGGTTCCAGGAAACTATGTTCATTGTAAGATGCAACTAGATGCATTCAGTGGTAAGGCTCATTGACCAAGTTCATTGTATGTCATTGTACTCTAACTGTGTGGCTGGAGACTCATGATGTCAATCACAGGATAGTCTGGTTCAGTTATTTACAGACTGGGGCGGTGGGGTAACCATGTGGTTGAAGCATAAATTGGCTCAGCACGCCAAAGACCCAGGTTCGATTCTCAACATGTGTGAGTGGGTGAGTGAGTGAGTTGGGTTTTACGCCGCTTTTAGCAATATTCCAGCAACATCACGGCGGGGGACACCATAAATGGGCTGTACACATTGTGCCCATGTGGGGATTCGAACCCGGGTCGTCAGCGTGACGAGCCGAAGCTTTAACCATTAGGCTACCCCATCGCCCTCTCAACATGTGTACAATATGTTACAGGGGTGTCACTAAGCTACCATTATAAAAAAAAGCCCGGGCTTACACATGATTGTTGCTCAAATGGATGGGCAATCAATACTTAAATCTAAATATAAAGCTTTGCAAGCTATTGGGCTTACACGAAAAAACATGGCTTACTACGCGCCTGTGTTAAGTCCACAGGTGTTCCCCCACCGTCATATTAATGGAATATTGCTACAAGCAGGTAAAAACTCACTCACTGTTTGCAGACTGAATCACAGAGCTAGATTATTGCTGAGCACTAGAGGTGGTCCGATTAATTGAAATAATCGAAGATTGGTCGGAGTGACTAAACGACCAAGCAATCGATCATAATTTCTCATAATCGAACACAACCAATTCTGGAACACTTGTTTTCATTAACAATATTTTTCACATGGTTGGTTTTGTCTTATATTTTTGAAGCACTACAAGCACGTTTCAAGTCATGATTAAATTTATCTTAAAGATTCCAAGAAATTTATGTTCCTAACATACTAGTCATCCTTTAAAGATATGAAATTTTGCCCAAAACCCAAAAAACTACATTTTTTCCCCTTATTTTTATGTGCATTAACAAATTTCATAAATGATGCTCACCAATTATTTTCGATGATTGATCGGGTAGTACTGACTGACCGATGATTGATCGGTAGTAATGAACCAATCATCAATTATGAGATTTTAACCAATTCCCAACACTACTGAGCACTGCATTTAATATCAAACATTCAATGTCTTAAATCTCCATTCTCAAGCTTGATATGGTCCCTAAGCTATATTCCTTCACTAATGTTCCCCAAGTCTAACATTACACATTTCAGCAACCATTGTGTTTGGTAGACTCTGTAACAATATCAAGTTACAAGACTACCCAATAAACCCTACTATAAACTCACAAGCCAGCTTAAAATATAAACACTTTCACTTTCATTTGTCACTGTCAGTCTACTCACGGTCTAGTACTATAAAAACAGGGCATTAATCAAGTTTGCTGCATATATAAAACCGGCCTAATAATAACTTGTGTATAGTATCTTGAAACACAATGGCGACCTTATTAACAGGTTCATCTAACCATGCAGCAACTCTGAACCTGTCCACCCTGTATAAGATATCTATCAAGAGACTGCCTGTTTGATAAATTGACTTGCATTAACCATGAAGGAAATATCACTAGTGTATCCAAGTTGAGTTCACATCAGATAATATAACACAAGTGTTTAAAATTCTGAGGCCAGGGTTTGTCATGAGTGTTATATTGAACAGGGAAGATGAGTGCTAGGGGAAAATGAATAAAGATACATTTGTGATCTCCGTTGTTTAATGCTGCACTCAGCAATATTCCAGCTATATGAGGGTGGTCTTTAAAAAATTGAGTCTGGACCAGACAATCCAGTGATCAACAGCATGAGCATCAGTTTACGCAGTTGTGTTTATATTATGATAATATTTGTTAAATTAATACACATAATTGACATACCTGCATGTTAGTGTATTACAGTTTGGTTATATTGATACACCTGCATGTTAGTGTATTACAGTTTGGTTATATTGATACACCTGCATGTTAGTGTGTTGCAGTTTGGTTATATTGATACACCTGCATGTTAGTGTGTTGCAGTTTGGTTATATTGATACACCTGCATGTTAGTGTACTACAGTTTGGTTATATTGATACACCTGCATGTTAGTGTACTACAGTTTGGTTATATTGATACACCTGCATGTTAGTGTGTTGCAGTTTGGTTATATTGATACACCTGCATGTTAGTGTGTTGCAGTTTGGTTATATTGATACACCTGCATGTTAGTGTACTACAGTTTGGTTATATTGATACACCTGCATGTTAGTGTATTACAGTTTGGTTATATTGATACACCTGCATGTTAGTGTATTAGTTTGGTTATATTGATACACCTGCATGTTAGTGTATTACAGTTTGGTTATATTGATACACCTGCATGTTAGTGTATTACAGTTTGGTTATATTGATACACCTGCATGTTAGTGTATTGCAGTTTGGTTATATTGATACACCTGCATGTTAGTGTACTACAGATTGGTTATATTGATACACCTGCATGTTAGTGTATTACAGTTTGGTTATATTGATACACCTGCATGTTAGTGTACTACAGTTTGGTTATATTGATACACCTGCATGTTAGTGTATTACAGTTTGGTTATATTGATACACCTTAATCATATTAGTGTGTTGCAGTTTGGTTATATTGATGCACCTGCATGTTAGTGTATTACAGTTTGGTTATATTGATACACCTGCATGTTAGTGTATTACAGATTGGTTATATTGATACACCTGCATGTTAGTGTATTACAGTTTGGTTATATTGATACACCTGCATATTAGTGTACTACAGTTTGGTTATGTTGATACACCTGCACGTTAGTGTATTACAGTTTGGTTATATTGATACACCTGCATGTTAGTGTATTACAGTTTGGTTATATTGATACACCTGCATGTTAGTGTATTACAGATTGGTTATATTGATACACCTGCATGTTAGTGTACTACAGTTTGGTTATATTGATACACCTGCATGTTAGTGTATTACAGTTTGGTTATATTGATACACCTTAATCATATTGTGAAACAGATGGATTATAGAAACACACCTGGAATATAGAGATACCACTTGATTATATTGCAGATTATTGTGAAATACATTTTGGATACATTGGTATATTTTGATTATACGTGACACAGATTGATTATAAAGATACACCTGAATTAAAGGGTGATACACCTGGACTATAGAGTGATGTTTTATTGAACAGATATCCTTTCCTTATATATTGATACGACCAGACAGTCATGTTACATCTGGCCTAGAGTGTATTTGAAAGGCACCTTCATTTTGTTACCCATGAATACCAATTGGAAACCTTATTGTGAGCACATCCCCTACAGGACTATCAGCTGACACCCCCTGCATCCCACCCCCTGGGTCTGTGTACACTGCTTCACCCTGGGGAGAGTCCAGCCTGGGGTGATGGGTGACAAGCACCTGCTGTGTTGGACATCTGGACAGGTGGGGACCTAAGGGATTCCTCGCCTCAGGGCGGTCACTGACTTCCACCCTTTTAGCTAAGACACCAGCAGTAATCCTACAACAGTGTTAATTAGCAAGCAGCCCCAGGACCCAGTAGGGTCATGTCTTCAGGGTAATCAATTCAGGATGTAATCGTTTCACTTGACCACATGATCAGGATGAGGTGGTGAGAATATACTTTGTTTACGTAAATTTCAGAAACAGCATCCCTTCCTATTAATGTTTTGTTTGTTGTTAATGTCATTGTTGAATGCCATTCTTTAATGCTATTGATTAATGTCATTTAAAGTTTAGTTGTTTAATGTCGTTTAATGTCGTTTTTTTATCATATTGTTTAATGTCATTTAATGATAATGTTTAATGCTATTGTTTAATGTTGTTTAATGCTATTGTTTAATGTCGTTTAATGATAATGTTTAATGCTATTGTTTAATGTCATTGTTTAATGTCGTTTAATGCTATTGTCTAATGTTGTTATGTAATGCTATTGTTTAATGTCATTGTTTAATGCTATAGTTTAATGTTGTTGTTTAATGCTATTGTTGAATGTTGTTATTTAATGCTATTGTTTAATGTCATTGTTTAATGACGTTTAATGCTATTGTTGAATGTTGTTTAATGCTATTGTTTAATGTTGTTGTTTAATGCTATAGTTTAATGTTGTTATTTAATGCTATTGTTGAATGCTGTTGTTTAATGCTATTGTTTAATGTTGTTGTTTAATGCTATTGTTGAATGTTGTTGTTTAATGCTATTGTTTAATGTTGTTGTTTAATGTTATTGTTTAATGCTATTGTTTAATGTCATTGTTTAATGCTATTGTTTAATGACGTTTAATGCTATTGTTGGAATGCTGTTGTTTAATGCTATTGTTTAATGTTGTTATTTAATGCTATTGTTGAATGCTGTTGTTTAATGCTATTGTTTAATGTTGTTGTTTAATGCTATTGTTGAATGTTGTTATTTAATGCTATTGTTTAATGTCATTGTTTAATGACGTTTAATGCTATTGTTTAATGACGTTTAATGCTATTGTTGAATGCTATTGTTTAATGCTATTGTTTAATGTTGTTATTTAATGCTATTGTTGAATGCTGTTGTTTAATGCTATTGTTTAATGTTGTTGTTTAATGCTTTAGTTTAATGTTGTTATTTACTGCTATTGTTTAATGTCGTTTAATGCTGCTGTTGTTTAATGCTATTGTTGAATGCTGTTGTTTAATGCTATTGTTTAATGTTGTTGTTTAATGCTATAGTTTAATGTTGTTATTTAATGCTATTGTTTAATGTTGTTTAATGCTATTGTTGAATGTTGTTATTTAATGCTATTGTTTAATGCTGCAGTCAACAGTATATGACACCAAGCGTAAAACATCCAGTCTGGAAAGTCAATCCAGTGACTGACTTCATGAGCATCAAAAGAGGCAATTTGCTAACAGGGCAGAGATGTTCCCAACAGAACAACCAATGATTTGAGATTTAAAGTGAGTGAGTGAGTATGGGGGAGACCAGAAATGGGCTTCACACATTGTACTCATATGGGGAATCAAACCCGGTCTTCAGCGTGATGAGCAAATGCTTTTACCACTGGGCTCCCTGAGATGTAAACACATCACCAGAAGATGCCAATCTACATCAAGGTTTTCTGACTCAGGCAGATGTTTGTCACTTTCTTCATGCTGAAAACCCACAAACATCATCGGAATTTAGCAGAAGTTCCCCACCTGCTGAGTACCATATACAAAAATGAATTCAAAAGTTTATAATCATTTGTTCAGTAAATACATTGTTCATGTAAATTAAATATGGTGGCAGACATTTCCAGGTGGTAATCCTCAATTTCAAAATCACTGGTCCTAATAGTAATATATATTTACTAGCATTGGTCTAGCAGGCCAGTGTATTTGTTGAAAATGATTTCTAAACATAATTCCCTTCTATCTCAAAGTTAAATATCTACAGTGAGTGAGTGAGTTTAGTTTTACGCCGCACTCAGCAATATTCAAGCTATATGGCGGTCTGTAAATAATCAAGTCTGGACCAGACAATCCAGTGATCAACAGCATGAGCATCGATCTGCGCAATTGGGAACCGATGACATGTGTCAACCAAGTCAGTGAGCCTGACCACCCAATCCCGTTAGTCGCCTCTTACGACAAGCATAGTCGCCTTTTGTGGCAAGCGTGGGTTGTTGAAGACCTATTCTACCCCAAATATCAACAGTATGATTTGCATATGACAGATAAACATTAATACAAACAAAAGCCTTATTGTGGCCTTAGTTTACATCAGGAATCGTACTGACGTGTCACAATGCATGCAGAGAGCATGCACAAAACGCATACTGACTGCATCTAATTGCACAAAGTTCGGGTAAGGTCCTTACTAGGATAAATGTCAGTCTGAACCACTGACAGAGCTAATAGCATTATTGTACAGATCGTTGTGTTAACTCCCATCTCTGTAGGCCAGATAATGGACATAAATGCCGTATCAACCGCTTGTTTCCAGACTAGCTGGTTAGCTAATCAACTAAAGTAGGACAAAAAGTCTGTGGGAGAAATCAGCCTAATTTGGTCAGTAATCATTGTAATGGAACTGCTGCAGCGGCTAGTGACAATCTGGGCTTAATTAAAACATTTAATAACATTCACTGAACACACAGCTTAGCCAGAATAATTCAGTGTTGCTGTCAGATATGGGCACTTGTTCTGGCAAACTGTCCCCAGAGTAGTAGCAGTGCTGAAGGGGTGGTGTCGGAACGGGGACTACAGATGTGTACCCCAGTACGTTTCTGTATAAAGAAATGTACCCTAGCCAAACTCAGAATACAGAAACGTACCCTTGGACGATTCCATTCTGCATTGTGGAGTTTTCTTGATCGGAACTGTCATACTGCTGTATTAGATGCATTTGATAGCGTTATATAAGAGCATACACAGTAACGAATATTTCACGGTGCACAACGTACACCACTCGCAATCAGTTGAACGGGAACAATTACATACGGTTTCGGTTTTGGGTTGCGGAATATGGACTCGTCCGTCGTTTAGGGTACCAGGTACGTTTCTGTAGTTTGTCTTTGTTTAGGGTACGTCTGTATACAGAAATGTACCTGGAGTACATATCTGTAGTACCTGTGCCGACAACGACCCCTTCAGCAGTAGCAATCTGGTCTGGATTAAAACAATTCTTGACATTCATTGAATACACAGCATAGCCCAAATAATTCAGAGCTCCTTTCACATATGGCCAACAGGAGAGTAAATACTAGTCTGTCTAACAGACCCTTAGACTAACAACTTGTGATAGTTAAAAACTCTGAAATGAACATATTTTACAGAAAAATGCTCATAGTAAAAAACATAAAATATAATGCAAAGGAAGCCTGAGACTTTCTTCCTGAAGTCGTGGAAATCAATACTTTCCACATTTTCTAGACTTGCGTGGGCTTTCTTGGATATATTTGCTTCAGGGTCTGTATGGCAGACTAACAGTCCCTGAACTGACATTATTTTCCCTACTGCCCAGCCCTCCCTGCAATGCTAAAGCCCTAAATGAAGAAGTCTAGATTCTTGAATGTTCCAACTTAATGGGGCTCCTTTTCAAAATAAATGGGCATATTTGTTCACACTCAAAATTATATATATTCAGGGACTGTGCGTTAGTCTAAGTAGGGACAAGCTGGTCTGCATTAAAACAATGCTTGACTGTGATTTACTGAGCTCACAACATAGCCAGAATAATTCAGCATTGCTGTTGGACATGGCCACTTGCTTGCTAATCCCAACACAAGTGACACAATCTGGTCAAGACTGAAACGGTACATGCCATGAATTCATTGACCACACACACACCAACATGGACGGAATAATCCAACATCACAATCCAAATACTGTCTGGTCGTGATTCAATATATCCTATACATACATATTTCAAAATGGATATGTATTAACAATTTATACTTTACTTTTGTAATTGTGGTGATGTTCAACGGACTGTTTCATTTTTGAAAAAATAATTAACTTCTAAAAAAAATAAAATACACTTAATAAATGTTCAAAGGTCACAGAACAGATTTGATTTCTTCTAAAACGTATTCTTTGAGAATCAACTCCTCTTGTTCAAACCATTGCCTTAATTATTAATTTTCAACTTAATTTAGAATTATTAAACATAGATTAAATATTAAATTCTATTTCAACCTCCCCAATCAGACTAATATTTAGAATTTACATTTGTTCTCTGAAGCAAATATATATCAAGACATACATTGGGGGATAAACTGTCTTTAAAGAAATGATATAGAGGAACAAAGAGAATTTACCTAATGCTCCTGAAACCAAGAAAGCAAGTTCAACAAGGAACTTGCACGGGAGTTTACGATACACTTGTTTCAGGTATGGGAGACTAAGATTTATGGGACATTAATTTTCTGCTGAATGAACTGGAACTTAACACCATGATGAAGAATTCCATATTACTATCTGTAACACCTTTGTGATTTCATAAACACCCACTGTCATCCCCCCTGAGTCTGGGAGTAAGCTTCCTGCTGACTATCTCATCCCCCGTGTGTGTCCTGTCCTAGCTACAGCCTCAGAACCTGCTCACCAGATGGCAGGATGGAGCAAATCTGTCCCTTCATCCCATTAGCATTGAGCATGTTTACTTTAAATTTCCTTCAGGCGGAAATTCATTAACCATGAATTCATGGTCTACAACATTTTAGCCAGGGAGTATCATCACCGTCATGATAGAAAGCGGTCTGTTGATATTGAGCAATTTGAAGCAAAAGCACAATGCTGAAAGTTATTTTTTTTAAATTTCCATGTAAATACGTAAATGAAGATATTTATCTTATTTTGTTTATACATGATATATGCTACTGTATTTATGTCCAAAAATTAAATATCATATAAGTAAACCATGTTTACATCCTGTGTTTTATCAGTATGTGAGCAACTAATCAGAGGGTAAATGAAAATTGTGTTTAATTAACACCAGTAATTGAGCATATAAAATCTATTATATGGTCTCTGATGCATCCAAGTCATTAATCTAAGACAGAAACCCTAACCATGAGTCTGGTATCTTAAAACTTTTAGTTAGAGATCCAAGGAGTGAGTGAGTGAGTGAGTATAGTTTTACGCCGCACTGAGCAATATTCCAGCTATATGGTGGCGGTCTGTAAATAATCGAGTCTGGACCAGACAATCCAGTGATCAACAGCATGAGCATCGATCTGCGTAATTGGGAACCAATGACATGTGTCAACCAAGTCAGCGAGATCCCGTTAGTCGCCTCTTACGACAAGCATGGGTTACTGAAGGTTCATTCTAACCCAGACCTTCACAGGTAAGAAATCCAAGAATCAACCTGGGTCCATCTATATTCAAGTCTAGGGCACTCATGGTAATGGACTCATGGGGTCCTGGACTTCCAAGCATTTTTCACATGTCCTAACATTGCAAATGCTCAGGTTCATCTGAAGCCTAAAGCCTGTTATACTCCAGTATTATTCAGTGATTGATTAAAATGAAGAAAATCAATTAGTAACATACTGAACTATGTACATTTCTTAACAGAACAGAAGTTTTTGTTGTAAATAATGACATTCTACAATTCCGATAAATTTTAACATTGCAAATATCTATAATTTTATGTACCCCAAAGGACTTGGCAAGTACGTTATTTGCATGTATTCTCAATTTGCATGCATAAAGAAGTGATATTTTGTTTCTGTTACAACTCTGGGGATTTATCAAGTTTTAAAGTCAGTTTTTAAATGTGCATCAGCCATTAAGTATGTATATATTCAATCAATAATCTTCATCATGTTTTATTTTTTATTCATGTTTTTTTAATCATGTGTTTTGGTTGAAACCTACTGCAGTATTACAATGGCGTTAAAAATCCCATCTACAATGGCTACCATCTAATTGGAGTTGGATTAATCATAGTTAATGGTCTGAAGTTGAAATGACCCCTTGCTGTGATAACCTCTTGCATACCAAGCTTGAAACATGTCAAACACAGTACCTTATTCAACAGTACAGCAGGCACACATTACATGTAAATGCTTAATAACAATTGTTAAAGGTCACATGCAACCCAAAAATCAAACATAATTAAAACACAATTATCACTTATTCATGACATATAATATACATTGCTGGTTATGAAAAAACATAAAAACAAAATTATAAGTGTACAATCGCAAATCAAAAGGGCAATATTTTGTACTTGGGTTTACTTCCCAAGAAACGAAGCAGCCGGGATACCGAACCCAGTCAGAGCGGGTGGGTGTGTACTCAAGTGTAACGGCTGGTTCATTTCCAGATTCCCTCACGGCTCATTGAGTGTGTGTATATATAGAGATGTTGGCTTTGGTAAATACATGCTCATTTTTTGTGTATAACATTTTGCAATCAACAGACATCATAACATGTCATGTGTACAAGTATCACACCTGCCTGTCTGTGTAATTACATAAAGTGACAGAGACTGAACTCGGGCCATAAATCAATGCGTTTTGTTTATGGTGTATAGCCTGATAGGTGTTAAGTTCAAATTGCATGTGGTCAGTGATTGAAATTGTGTATTGAATATTAGCAGACGGGCAGGCAGACACATAGGTGCCAATAAAACAGACTTTGAGTTTTGTCTGTGACGACATATCTATATCACAGTTACAAATTCTGTCGATGCTAAATAATGACATTGCTTTTAAGTATCGAACTGAGAAAGTGACTCGGCAAGAAGAAAGTGTGGTGAAATAGACAAATGAAATTATATAAAGAGGTAAATCGGTAATCTACTATAATAACATATAAAAAGCTCGCGCCTGTGAAATATCAACATTACATTAGAAAAAAAGCTCACACCAAAGCCATCCCCGAATATTCACCGGACAACCCGCTTCCAAGCTCCACGAACCTATTTCACTGCGCATGTGCTATGAGCGCAGCCGAGCTGTTGAAACCACTTCAATTCCCCCAAGCGCTTGGGGAAAGTTAGTGAATCGTTTGACCTACAATTTCACTTTATAAGTTGAATTTGCATTTTTGATGATTTGTTTCGTAAGTCCATACCGAAAGGTATCAGAATCTGCAAAGTTGTGTTTTACGTTGCATGTGACCTTTAAGGTTCAATTTCGACACCAATGCTGGAATGAGCGAATGCTGTAATCGAGTCAGGAAAACCAGTCGTCAACAGAATGAGAATCAACCAATGCCATTATGCATGATGAGCGAGTGAGTTTAGTTTTCTGCCATTTTTTGGCAATAATCCAGCAATATCATGGCAGGGGACACCAGACATGGGCTTCACACATTGTGCCCATATGGGGATGAAACCTGGGTCTTTGGTGTGGTGAACGAACGCTTTAACTACTGCACTACCCCACCACCCACTTGTTCAGAAACATCAAACATTTTGATGAACCGATTCTATATCGTACATCTTTATATCAATAATTGGAAAACTGGTGGAAAATAACCACTATTAAACGAACAGGACTGGTAATGCACTGAATATGGTAAGCTATGAAATTTGATGATACACGCTACACTCTTATACAAAGAAAAACTTTAACAGTTTTAAAGCTGTTTACAGACACATATTTACTGATCGTGATGATACTGTGTGTTAATGCGAATTTATACACCATGTGTAACATAAAACTGAACACACTGTATATACTTTGAGGATAAACGTCCTCTTAAACTTCTTATAAACAGTGTAATAAATGTCCTCAGACATGATATACAGATTGTTGATAAATGTAAACACTGACTTGAAACTTCAAAAATCAAATGAATATTCATGTAAAAAATGCCCAACATTAGATGGAGTACTTACCCAGAAAAGGACATTGAAGACAAATAAGACGTATCGTAGAAACAGCAGACTGCAACAACCATTGTCCGATCGTCTATTTCGGGGTGCCATCTTGTCAGCTTAAAACTTGCAGGGAAATTGAATCCAGGAGATTTAAGTTCCAACTCAAACAGACATTGATGGAAATTCCTCAGAGATAGATGTGTGAGGAGATCTTTCCTCTTTTCAAAACGAGTTAGAACTTCCAAATTTCACAAACACTCTTAACTTCACAGAAGAGATGCTTAAACGACTGCCACTTTTTATCTGTGGGTTCCTTCAGTTGACACCGAATCACTGCAGGCAGCTGGTCTGGAGAAGAAACACGCCTGGTATGGTCCACAGGAAGTGTGGTGATTAAGCAGTGTTATTTTTCCTGGTATCAGTGAATCTTTCTCCCTGAGGTATCCTGCTAATACATATAACTGGAAGATCAGGTGCACCTCCTCTGGAGCAGCCCCAGACCAACAAGCAATGACTCCACACTATCAAGCTCTGCCTGGCGAACTGTGAGGCCAATCTGATTATTTTGTGTGGGATGTTTTCAATCTCTTGTTTTTGTTTGGGTCAGTGGCAGTGGGCTTGATTGGAGTGCTGTGTCCTGAGCTGCTGTGGGCTTGGCTGTTGATGGGTTTGGTTGACACAGCTGGTGGTGGTGAGGTCACAGGACTCAAACACATCCTCTGCAGACTAAGTCATGGAGGGGGTCTCACTGGACTGGAACAATAAGAGTGGTGGTCAGGACAAATACATGAATATACACATATACAATATACACATATACAACATACACATATACAATATACACATATACAATATATACATATACAATATACACATATACAACATACACATATACAATATACTACATACATATATACAATATACATATACACATATACACATATACATATATATACAATATACACATACAATATACACATATACATATACACATATACAATATACACATATACAATATACATACACATACAACATACACATATACAATACATATACACATATACACACATACAATATACACAATATACACATACATATATACAACATATACATATACACATATACATAACATACACATATACAATATACACATATACAATGTACACATATACACATATACAATATACACATATACAATATACACATATAATAACATACAATATACACATACACATACAATATACACAATATGATACATACACGTATACATACAACATACACATATATACACTACGATAGCTACATGCTTATACAATAATATTTAAAAGTCCAATCACAATCAACAATCCTTTATGATATCATTAGAATTATACACGAATAAATAACTCGTGGAGTAGCGAATTAACGACTATAGCTAACTGATTTACTACCCCCAAGCCAAATTAACGACGATGATTAGCGAACTCACTCAGTGTCAGCTCAGTGTCAGCTCAGCCACTTAGCGGTATACATCAACCTTGTTGGCGGCGAATCAACATATTGTTGAGATTGTTGTGATTGTTAAACATGTTCTAGCTAATGTCTGTGAATGATAAATTCAGAATTTTAATGTTATGTCAATATACATGTACAAGAATAAAGATTTGTAGCCTCAGCATATACGTGTCTCTACATCTCTACAATCCAAGATGGCGGTCAAATGTGAATAACGAACACCGGATATAGCGAACTAAATTTCTTGGTCCCTTGGAGTTCGTTATATCCGTGTTCTACTGTATATACATATACAATATACAATATACACATACACAATATACACATACACACATATACAATATACATATATACAATATCCAATATATACAATATACACATATACAATATACACATTCAAGCTGTTCCAACAGTACACTGCAATTAATGCTGTTTCATCTATTTGTACAAACATTTGCAGACAATTGCAGGAATAAATGAGTGAGTGAGTGAGTTGGTGAGACAGTTGCATAGATAATATCACCTTGGACAGAGTATCAGTCAAATCAAGACATGGGAAGTGAACAGAGGAATAACAAGATGCTTGTAGACATCTGTCACCAGGACAGGGAAGTTCAATGAGTCAGTGAGCTCTTATCAATATCATGGTGAGAGACATCAAAAATAGACATCACACACCCACCACTTTCCTACTTGCCCCCACCCCTAGACTAACAACTAGTCTCTGAAATGAACATATTTTACTGAAAAAAAATTCATAGTAAAAAAAAAATAAAATAATGAAAAGCAGCCCTGAGACTTTCTTCATTTTCAGAAGCTGAGGAAATCTAGACTTGCCACATTTTCTAGACTTGCGTGGGCTTTCTTGGATATATTTGCTTCAGGGTCTGTACGACAGACTACCCCACCCCCACCCCAAGGTTTTGAGAACAACAATCCACATTATCTGCATTAGGGGGGTCGAAACAAGGACTGGTCACCTCCATCAGTATGCTGTTTCTGAAAGGATATCCATTTTAACCTGCAGCATGGTATCTCAAGGGGACATCACTATAAAACTGACATCAGTCTCTGTGCTTCTTTAGTGAAAAAATACCATCTTATAACACTTTTTGAGCAACACAGCTGGGAATCTAGACAAACAACTAGTCTCTGAAATGAACATATTTTACTGAAAAAAGTTCATAGTAAAATAATATATAATATAATGAAAAGGAGCCCTGAGACTTTCTTAATTTTCAGAAGCTGAGGAAATCTAGACTTGCCACATTTTCTAGACTTGCGTGGGCTTTCTTGGATATATTTGCTTCAGGGTCTGTATGACAGACTACTGGGAATCCAACCACCAGCAATCCATTCAACGACCAGATGGTCTATCAACTTTGCCACATGGCCAGTCCCGGCAAGATGGAAGGTTTCAGGAAAGGTAGGTGTTGGTCTGTGCAGGAATTCTTACAGTCATCCTCTATGCTAAATATTCAGATGCAAGAAAGTCCTTATTTAACTCCCTTTCCTCTAAAATTAATAACTTTCTCAGACTTACTACCACTGAAAACTTTAACCTCCTTTTTAGAAATAATGATCCAAATAGTATAGAAATTATTTGCTACCACATGTAGAACTTTAAACAAATATAGAAGATCTGATTGTCCTGGGCCATTATTATTATTATTACACATCTGTATTATTATATGTTTTGTTGCTCACCATATATATGTGATTCATTATATATCTTGTTTATGTAGTTTATAGAATATGTCATTGTTTCTGTATGGAATGTTTGCACAATAAACATTTGATTTGATTTGATTTGAATATGTTCAAATTTGCAAAAAATGGTCACAAACTATTTGAACAAGCAAATGCACATTACACTATGACTGACTGACTGAGTTTGGTTTTACGCCGCTTTTAGCAATATTCCAGCAACATCACGGCGGGGAACACGAGAAATGGGCTTCACACATTGTACCCATGTGGGGATTCGAACCCGGGTCTTCGGCGTGACGAGCCAACGCTTTAACCACTAGGCTACCCCACCGCCCCCTAGGATAAGTGTCAGGTAAATGTCAAAATGAGTGAGTGAGAGAGTGAGTATGGTTTTATGCTGCTTTTAGCAATATTCCAGCAATATCAAGGCAGGGAACACAGTAATGGGATTCACACATTGTACCTAAGTGGTAAATCGAACCCGGGTCTTCAGCGTGACGAGCGGACGCCTTAACCACTAGGCTACCCCACCGCCCAGATGTGCTATGAGACTTGGATGAATGACAGACTGATGTCAAAATGACCAGGTAGGAAGTTGCATCACAGGTAGGCGTGGAGAGCTCATCAAATGTTGGATTAAAAAACAGCTGACTTTCCAGCTGTTGGTTCTGAGATAGCAGACAGTGCCTGTTATTGAGTTTTGTATACAATGCATCTCCAGCATGTTTAATGCATTTGGTAATAAAGTAATGAATAATGTATATTGTATGGTAGAGAAACAATCCTGTCTGACAGACCATTCAGTCTAACCTACTCAACCCAGGTGCCTGTTCTGCAACAACACTAACTATCCCCATTGTATTTGTCATGTATTTGATAAACATGTCAGTTACATGACAGGGCTAATAACACTACAGCAGGTATTTATATAAACAGTCTAACATAAGTGCTCTTAGAATCCAATAGGAAAATACATCATTATTTTGTTCAAAATTATAATTATTATATTGTCCTATTAACATTTTACTTTCATATTAAATTCAAAGCATTGATACAAGTCTAAGCATTAAAGCTTCTTATTATGTGCTTGTCGTAAGAGGCGAGTAACAGGATAGGGTGGTAAGGCTTGCTGACTTTGTTGACACGTCATCGTATCCCACTTGCGTAGATCGATGCTCATGACATTGATCACTAGATTGCCTTGTCTAGACTTGATTATTTACAGACCGCAGCCACATAGGTGGTATATAGTCAGGTGCGTTGTTAAACAACAATCAATCAATAAACTCTTCATTTGTCAAATTATAATACATGTCACCCCTACAAAACATTGGTTAATCTGTAACAGCACAACACAAAAATAATCAATTTTAACTTGGGAAATTTTACCGACATTTGTAGCAGACTCAACTTGTGGTGTTCCAATGATTGAAAATAATCAAAAATTGATCGAAAGAAGGATTAAAAATAATTATCGATTGTAAAAAATATATTTTCAATTAATCGGAATTTTGTTGGTTTAGTATAACACACTTGAATGAAGTAAACTAACCATTAAATTTGACGAATATTCATGAACAGACATGCACTCAACATCTTAAAGCTATGCGTATTCTATTCATAGTTTCGTATTCATCACTATGGTAATATTAATGTAACCCGTCTATGAATAAATTTTACGTCTATCGTGAACAACATGAGATAATACTAATAAATATTTGTTCTTGCATGTGTCCATTTCATTGCATGACCGTATTAGTTATAAAAAACATTAAATAGAAAAAATCTGGGGAAAAACCTTCAAAATATGTGATTACATTAATAATGTATATATTTCGATTATAATCGATAATCATTCACCACAAGTCCTCAGATAATCGATAGTGGATTTGGTTTCTGATTCCCAACTCTAGACTCAACATCAGCCTCTGTGCAGGTCAAGATAATCCCAAGTATACCATTACCCAGACCAGGAGACAGTAGGGAGACTCTCCAGCCCCAGTAACACTACTCTAGCGTGGGAATTACAGTGTTCATTCACAGCCAGGTTAAATGTGGGTCACATGGCCAACTGCTAAGTAAATTTGACCCAGTAAATACATCTGACATACAATTATCACTTGCCATGATCCTTGTGTCTGGCTTGAGTACCAAATCTACAATGTGATGAATATTAGGTGTGGGGTCCTGTGCATGGAGAGTCGTTGGGTGGTGTGTTTGGCAGCTTGACTCCTGAGAGTTTCTAGGACTTCAGTCCTTCCCCACAATGACTGACTGACTGAGTTTGGTTTTACGCCGCTTTTAGCAATATTCCAGCAACATCACGGCAGGGGACACCAGAAATGGGCTTCACACATTGTGCCCATGTGGGGATTCAAACCCAGGTCTTCGCATGACGAGCCAACGCTTTAACCATTAGGCTACCCCACCACCCTGCCCCACAATGAAGCACATGTGATACATGTGGTCTCACCTTAGGCAAGTGAGTTTGTTAAAAACTGCCTCTGTTCAGCCAACAGAAAATGGGTACCCGGTGAAATATAAGTCATGTGACTATAACCTTCTAGCGCCTCACAGGCAGCTTGGGTTATCCAGGGTAATAATAATAATTATAGACATTCATCCTGGAATGGCTATAAAAGTGGACCATTATTATAAGCTGTGTGTATTACTTTGTTTACAAATAAGACACAAAATCACTGAGTTGTATGTCTTGGTTGGTTATGATTAGAAAGGGAAGTGGAGCCTGCCAGCACTACGGTTGATTTCGTGTGAGGCAATGTGTTAACAGAGTAGGATTACTGCAAAGGTTAATGTGAGGTGAGGCATGGTATTACATTGCATTGGATTATCACACTTACGCAGTGACGTGGGTGAGTGTATTTTGCATGTGTTTTTGTGTGTTCATGTTTGCATCCATGCACGGTTTTACGAGACGTGCAAATGTGCATCCAGTTCGCAAAAATGTAGAAAATGGATGCAGAAACAAATTCACTGCATCATGAGGGACGGACAATATTATTTATTGTACCAACAAAACATCTATGTGTTTGGTTGTTTTTTTCAGAGCAGTTACGTGCATCATATCAGTGATTCATTTCAGTCTCTAAAAAAATCACCAAATCGTACAGTTCTCTACGACTACACCGTTACTGCAAAGACCCCTAAAACTGACAATTGGGGGTCCCAAGGACCCCTATGTTTGTGAGTCGAGGTTAAACTCTTATCTTAGTCTGTCATACAGACCCTGAAGCAAATATATCCAAGAAAGCACACGCAAGTCTAGAAAATGTGGCAAGTCTAGATTTCCTCAGCTTCTGAAAATGAAGAAAGTCTCAGGGCTCCTTTTCATTGTACTTTATTGTTTTTACTATGAACTTTTTTTCCTGTAAAATATGTTCATTTCAGAGACTAGTTGTTAGTCTACCCTTATCTATGTGCATGTGCATGTATAAGCATTTTAATTTGAAATAGATCCTGGTTTGAAATAGAGTTGGCATGGATACCCCACTCAGATTCAGTATACTGACACTGAGCCCAAAGTCCTTTTTCCCCTGTAATGCTGTTCACAAGGCAGGGAAAAAATAACTACCATCTTTTAATGCATTCTGGAATAGCGTAGCCAAAGGTCGGACGATCAAAGTTCTGACAGAAAGGAATCTCTGAATGATATATTCTCAGGTGGCTATGTCATCCTGGAGCGGCTATGTCATCCTGGAGCAGACAAATCAGTGGTCGATAGTGTGAGCTCCAACTATCTGACCATGCTGGTAGCAACTGACAGTTAACTTTCCCTGGCTATGCAACTGACTTTAAACTAAAATTATCTCTTGGTACCATTTTCAAACTAAAAATAAACAGATGGTTAAGAATTGACAGTTATTAAAGAGAGTCGGATGAGAAAATTTAAAGTTTTCACCAATCCATAGAAATATAATAATTTTAAACAATGATTAATTTTGGTCCATTACATGGGCTTTCAGTAAAAACACATGAAATTAATGTTTGTTTTTCCTTAAATTCCATTCAACTTATTTCATCTATATGACGACGATATGTAAAAAATACAGTAAAGGCAGACAATCCAGTGATTGACATAATGAGGTGAGGTGAAATTGAGTTTAACGTTGTGCTTGAGAATATTTCGCTCATTTGACGACGTGCATGCGTGTGTATGTGCGGCTGCTTGTACTAGCCCAGACAGAAGCTGGTTTTATAGTGCTAGCCCACTGAGATACCATGCCGCAGTGAAGCATGAATACCCCACTCAGACACATTATACTGACTCCGAGCCGACCAGTCCTTGTTGTACCCATTAATTCCGAGCGCCAGGCAGGGACCAACAAGTACCATATTTTAACGTCTTTGGGTATGACGCGGTCGGGAATCGAATCCGCGACCTTCCGCTCTCCGGGCGGACGTTCTAACCACTACACCACGGAGGCGGTATTGACATAATGACATCTTGGGATACAATAACATGCAACAATGGCTGTGAACGTGACCACCCTATCCCGTGACTTGCCCTTCATAACATGCCCTGTTGCCTTAGTCACTAACCCTCACCAGGATCTTCACTGATGGATGGAACTTGATACACTTGACATACATCTTCTTGATATATCAGTTTCAAAATTGATAAGGCCAAACGAAAAAATGTTGTGGTTCTGATTACACCTCTTTAAAATTTAGGGTAGGTTTGTAGGAATTTTTTTTACATTTTTTAGAAGTACAGTAAAGTACAAACTAATAACACATTTATCAATGTGTAATTGTTTATTCAATCAAGCTTGCGGCCATCATGTCGCCTTTCTCTATCAGAATGACAAATGTCCATCAGTGACAGGAATAAACAATGGTATCTTAAAGCATATTTTATTCATACCCCTTAGAACAAATAGGGTCGGCACCAGAAATCAAGGGTGGGTCGGGTAATCAGAACCACAACATTTCTTTTAACCTTAGGGGCTGAATATTGCTAAGCATGGCATAAAACCATAGCCATTCACAGTTAACTAATTACTTCAAGTAAAAATAGTATTTTCTTCAAAACACAGAAATACATAAATTTCACAAATATATCTGGCTTATCAACTTGTGAACAGAAATATGTGGCATGCAGAATTTCACAGGTTGAGCTTATGAATTTGGACAAATCCATAAGTGAATTTGAAGTCTGCAGAATCCTTTATAATCTTTGTATTAAGCAACACTGTTACACATAATAAAGCATTGCATTTAGCCGGCAAAGCTTGAATAATGGCTGTAATCATAAAGTATTTCACCTTCAGTTAGTTATTCACAGCATTAATCAATATGTTCAAAGTGCAGAAAATATGGATTTTTCATTCATGTTATAGTGAAAGCAAAACTATCAATACTTTCAACAAAAACATCAATAATTTTAACATGTGGCATTTGATAGTAACCACTTGGGTCTCACAGAGGTCTATAATCACATGCAATTGTGCACAAAATGAACATAAGCTATGAAGAAAAAACACCACCAAATGACGCTGTGTGTTGCAGTGACCATTTGATTTATTATTAAAACTAAACACTATTTCAGTCATTCATTATTGACTATTTTAGCTATCATAAGTGTATGCTTTAAGTTCATTTATCTAGAAAATGAAGAGAAATAAATCCTGAGTGAAGGAAACATAGACTAAGATTTATCATGCATCCTACTACAGCTGGTTTGTTCACTATACAATTATGTCAATTTGGACACAAAATATCTACACATTGCTCATGCTAAGTTATTCCCTTGTTATGAATGCATAACTGCATGTGCAGTCAAAAACAAATATATATCCATATCATATTACAGATTTTACATTGCTTTTTTTTTTTTTTTTATTCCTTTATCAAGCCATTTCATTTCACTTCCTGGTTTCACAAAGCACAAAAAGGAATAACAAAGATTAAGACTTTATAGATAACAACTTCTTGTGCACTGCAAAGAACAAACGTTTTAGTGTAAATTCTTACACTGGTGACAATAACCATAAGGTGAGAGGTATACACAGAATGTGACAGTAAGATTATTGCTCTGTGCAATATACAAGAAATTGTTTTCCATAAAGTCAACAGCTCCGTTATTGACTCACCAACTTCAAGAATTCCCATCAAATAATTTGCAAAATGGAATAGCTAAACTACTGTGCTGGACTGAAAACGTAAAAATTTACTTCTATATAAATAATGCAAGTTTAAAACCTAAATAACATCAATAATAATAACAATACAGCTTTATACTGACATATCACTTGATATCTCTTAAAACCACATTAACAAATACAAATATTTCCCAGTTGTCTACAAAATCATAATTTAAATTGTCCAATTTAAATTGTCCAGTAGTATCAAATTTCTAACATTGTGTCCTTAGGGGTTTTTTCACCAGGAAGACTACCAGTTTAACATTCCAAAATATGTTCATCAAACAAAAAAGCTCTGAAAAATGTAAATCAACGTTGTGATAGGTTGGTCATTTTATCCTAATCTAAACAGGCGTATTATTTTATAAAGACATATTGGGCACACTTTGGGTATATAGATTTATGTAAATCATATTTTATCATGATAATTATTTTGCATTGCGCAAAACCCAAATAAACGTTGATATCATATAATTTCGTTTTACATGCGGATGCCCAACTGCCGGCGTGACAGTCAACGAGTCAGGTTTCAAGTTCATTCATCTCGGTTCACAGCCCATACGGGCAAAGATGTCAAGTGAGCTGCATTTTGAGTTTAACAAGTGCATTAAATCAGCTGTCATTTTTCCTGACATATTATAGCAATACAAACAGAGTTGATGCAGACATTAGGTAATTGTCCGGATACACCAGTATCCGCCAACAGACCAAGTTGGCAAATTAAATGTGACGTAATTTACATCTGAAAACAACTTACTATTTGAGACAGCTGCTTGTTCGACGGTGAGCGACGGTGTAATAGGTAATGTGTGTCCCTCGTCATTGGTTGATGTGTAGGCAATAATTGATGACGTATTTCACAACCATGTGCGCGCAGTTCAGAATTTGAGAAAGACGAAAATGGCTGACGAACAAATGGAGGTAAGATTAAATTCCTGTTTTCTTGTTAAACTGTAGAAAACAACTATGATTTGGAGTTAGAGTAACACAGGAAATAACATTGTTAATGAACTGAGTTGATTATAAAGGATGATAGCGTCATTTTGAAAGAAGTTTCTTTATGATCAATAATGACATAGGAACTGCGTGCTGAACACGTGAATTCGGCTGGCAGCTTTTTAAATGCTGAGTTTTAGGGAATATTTAGTGTGTTGAGACAAAGTTTTATAACTGCTCATTGCAGCAAAGGCTTCAGGACTATTAAATCACCAAACGATACCAGTAACGTGATTTATCAACGGGAATGGCCAGAGACTTCATCAGGTGTAACTATTGACCATTTAACCAGCAAATCTGACATTGAAAGTTATATTTTGTACAAGATAGTGTGTTCAAACACGCGTGTGGCATTCATTATGTTAGATACTCATGGGTATGATGACCAATTGGAAAGTGTTAAACTATGACAAAAGTGAAAGAAATTACGACATTGCAATGTGTTCACCACAACACAAAGGGTTAACACATGGCGAAGCCCCTAATCCAGCATGGTGTTACACAGAGACTAGGACTATTAAAATTGGTAAGATTCTCAATCGTATTAAGAACTACGTATTAATGAAAGTTAAAATAACATTTTAAATATTTTTCATACCTTTTTTTCAAAATAACATGTATTTATGTACTGATAGTACCAGTAGTATGGTTCCTTGATAATCCTGATGGTTTCAAGTTTTGATTGTTTTACTTCAGGGAATTGAGAGGGTTGTTAAACTTAATTCAGAAAACCAAGGGTGCTGTGTGGTCAAGCCTTATTTATATGTGCTGTAATGTCATAACTTCTTGAAACTTAATCAGTGTTAATGTCCACAATTTTGATAATCAAGTAAACATGGTACAGGAAAATTGGATTATCTTTCAGCAAAAGCACATGCTGCTGTTATTTGTCTATACTAATGGACAGTAGTTGCATTCAGTATCCAAGAACTTTGTAGTGAGGTTGCATATACACTGGTCAAGACTGGTCTGTGCTGGCAGGATTTGAAATAAACGCAATGCAGCTATTCCGAGGCTATTGACAGTCAGGAAATGTGTTAGGTTTGTTGTGTATCCAAAGTAGATCCTGTTTGTAAAGAAGTAATAATTTTTAACCCAGACTGGCTATTGTATTTATGGGTTTGCATACCCAGTGCTTCATATTGCCAGAACTGTAAGATCATGATTGATTATGTATTCTACTATGAAAGAGTCTGGGTTTTTTTCCTTTCTTTTTGAATCATTCCTATGTTTTTGTAGATGTGACCTCAGATAGAATATCAGAGATAAGCCAATCTAGACTTGGCAAATCATTCTTAACTTGACTTGGATCCTGTAAGTTCTTGGAGACAAAGTAATATCTATGAACCTAGTGGTGACCCAAAGTTCACTGAAAACACAACCAATAAATGATTTCATATCCTTGCATTGATTACAGTACAGTGTTAAAATACCTCTGAACATATGAAATTAAAACTTGCGATAATTCCAGTTTTGAGCTTTAGAACCATCCTATTTTTCAAATTTGCCAGTCTGGAGTATTCAGTTTTGAATCCTGGAACAATATTTTGACTTTGAATGATGCTTGTGTTGCAGGCAACCCCCAGCAGTAGCAGTGGCACCACCAATGGCCCTGCAGGTCCGGTCCTACCCGCAGAGGACATGACATCCAAAGATTACTACTTCGACTCCTACGCACATTTCGGCATCCATGAGGTAAGAGAGCGGATGCTCATTCAAATGGAGTGTTGTCACAGGAACTTGCTGTTAACATGTCTTTGTGTATTATTTGGGGAGGGGGTTCTTTCTTATGATTTATCTTTATTGGGACCATGTAACAGTTGTGGCTGATTTTGGATGTTTGTTCTTGTGTGATATGAGAGTGTGATGAACGCTTGGTTTGGGTTTGTTTTGTTTTTGGTTTTTCAGGTGGGGGTTACAGTTTTTATGTTTGTCATATGTCAGTCTGATGAGGAACACTTTTTTTCTTACATCTGTTGTATGTAGGAATTATTATCACAGTTTGACTTGTTAATAGAATCGCAATTTGATCTTGAATTGACGTCCAGGAGCCCATGCTCATCATAAGAGGTGACTTACTGAATCTGAGGATCAGCCATTGTGACTTAGACTCCTTTAGAGCTGTGGATAGATGCTTACAATATTGATGATTGTCTGGCAATCACACAAATATTTTCAGGCCCCCATCCTGTGGCTGCAATATTGCAAAGCGTGGCTAAAACCATCCAATGAAAGAATATAATTTCTTTTCTCAAAACCTTAGACACTTGCTAAAAATTTGTTGTGGTTACTTCAGTTAATCTTCAATATATCTTGAACACTGTACAAAAGTATAACCTATCTATATAAAGGCAGTGCTTTTAAAAAATAAAATATTTTAGACAAATGATGTAAACATACTTTCGCATTGCAGGAAATGTTGAAAGATGAAGTACGAACCCTGACGTACAGAAACTCCATGTATTACAACAAGCACCTGTTCAAGGGGAAGACAGTCTTGGATGTTGGATGTGGAACAGGGATCCTCTGTATGTTCGCAGCCAAGGCTGGGGCTGCCAAGGTCATCGGTGTAAGTGGTCACTGTTGCATTATAGGAACTTTGAATACAGTTCCAGCTCTATGGATAGCAAACGTTGAAAATAAGTTCTACTGTGCATGCTGCTTTCTGTAATAAACCAAACCGATGAATATTGTAAGGAATATTTGATAAAATTGTGTGCTCATTGTTCACAACTAAGTACACCCCATCCAGTGATAAATCTACAATTTTTAGTGAGTCCTGGGACTCGCTCAGTTGAAAAGTAATGAGTCCTTTTGAAATTATTGTGAGTCCCTCAAACTTTACATACATACATACTAACATTTGTATAGGGCCGATGTCCAGCTCAGAAAGAAAAATATCAGCTTGTAAAACATTATTGCTACGACATATCATACCCCATTTGAAAGGTCAAATTCTAGCTACCTGTTTATAAATATGAAATTTATCTTTTATCATATTATTCAAATAATGCAACTACAACTTAAATAAGTTAATTTAAATGAAAATGCAAGCTTACACAATTATAATGTCCGGATAAACCACAAAGGAAGCCAAAAATGCGGCAATTTTTTCCCATTTGTAACATGTCATAATATCCCCTTACCTTTTTCTTTCTTTTTTTTTCATTTTTATGTAATCGGAAAATTATTATAAAAAGATTTCTCAAATAATATGTATGGTCATCTATTTCCCGTTATCAGTGCCTTTCCGCTCGGTAACGTGATACAACAGTGGAAAATACCTCCGTTTTCGAAGCTTCGTATGAATAACATATGATAAGCCGAGATGTCTCTTGAATTACACTACACGATCGCTCAATTTAGATAGAAATAGTAAGTTATCATGTATGTTTGACAACTTTTATGACTAATATGAGTACTGTTGTTGATTTTATTCTTCAGTTTATTCAATTTAATTATTTCCACGAAACATTGTTACTTTGCTGTTTGACAACTTTGATATGGACCCGCTGCCGAAGCATCTGTCCGAGAAAGCATGTATGATCAGTGAATATGTATGCATCCACAGGATGCACATGTAAAATATTTGTGCGTCCTTTCAAATTTTCATGCGTATATTACGCAGGATGCACAGGTAGATTTATCCCTGCCCATCCCAACCCACCACCCCCAAAATGAATTTGAAATTGTTTGTTCGGTATATAACATGCATTTGACTTGTTCCTGGTTTTGAAGACCTGTCTTCTCTTGTACTCTCAATCGGAGCCATGCTGCATTCTGATTTTTTGTTGTGTTGGAATATTTTTTTTACTATCGGGTTATGTCATGTTCATTCTTTTGCTCACTCATGAAGGGCACATATGAGTACCAGTAACCATGGAATTTGTTTTTTCCAGATCGAGTGCTCAAACATCATTGAGTATGCGGAGAAAATAGTGAAAGCCAACCACCTTGATAATGGTATGTGCATTGTTCCATTGTTTGTGGAGGGAGTTAGTTGGTTGGTTGTTTCACGCCGCACTCAGCAATGTTCCAGCTATATGGCAGCGGTCTGTTAATAATCGTGTCTGGACCAGACAATCCAATGATCAACAGCATGAGCATTGATCTACGCTATTAGGACACGATGACAAGTCAGCGAGCCTGACCACCTGATCCTGTTAATCGCCTTTTACAACAAGCATTGGTTACTGAAGACCAATTCTAACCCAAATCTTCATGGTCTTGTGGAGGGAGACTGGTGACCTATACTACTAGGTCTTTGTTAAAATTCCATCCATGAGATTTGAGGTGAGGTGAAATTGGGTTTAACGTAGTACTTGAGAATATTTCGCTCATATGACGACGTGCATGCTGTGTATGTGTATGTGCGACTGCTTGTACTAGCCCAGACTGAAGCTGGTTTTATAGTGCTAGCCCACTGAGATACCATGCCGCTGTGAAGCATGAATACCCCACTCAGACACATTATACTGACTCTGAGCCGACCAGTCCTTGTTGTACCCATTAATGCCGAGCGCCAGGCAGGGACCAACAAGTACCATATTTTAACGTCTTTTGGTATGACGCGGTCGGGGATTGAACCCGCGACCTTCCACTCTCCGGGAGGACGCTCTAACCACTACACCACGGAGGCGGTCCGATGAGATTTGAATTCCCTGGATGGTGCTTGTGAAATAGATTGAAAATCAGTACCTCGGTGATTAAGCTGTCATCTAATGTGTCTGTGTCCATTTCAGTTATCTCTCTTGTACGAGGCAAGGTCGAGGAAGTAGTGCTGCCCGATGGAGTAGAGAAGGTGGACATCATCATCAGTGAATGGATGGGCTACTGCCTGTTCTACGAGTCAATGCTCAAGACTGTAATCTTCGCCAGAGACAAGTGGCTGGTAGGTGACATGGACATTATAGGTTAATGTTAATTTGTCAGTACCAAATTGATCGTTTTCATGTAGACTGTGAGGAGGGGCGAAAGTTTGAAATTAATACAGGACTATTACAGTACAAATACATATGATATTTAGATTTTACTAAGTTTGAGCATTTAGTACACCAGACTAGTTGAAATTGTGGATAAGAATGATTGTCTTTTTTAATAGGTAATTGTATTATTTTTTTTCCATTCTTGCCATTTTGAGAATATCCCACAGGATTACAAATGTTATCTGCAACAAATGAATGTATTTTTCACTTCTGAGCTTTAACTAAACATCACATGATTTAAAGTGTAATTCTGAGTTGCAGATAGGTTGCTTTCAATGTGTTGGGGTTTTTGTGTGTGTGAGAAATGTAGAGACATGGGTTTTGAATACGTTTTAGTTGTCTTAGGGCAACATGTATAAGTTGGGGTCAGTAATGCTTTCTGGTACAAAAGATTTCATTGTTCATCCTTGAAACGTTGCATATGTGATTAGATCTCAGGGCTTTCAAAGAGACCAAATCTATTTATTTCCAAATGAAGGAATGATACTGTTCTTGTTTCTTTATATTTATGTATGTTTCCAGGCACCAGGAGGTTTGATCTTCCCTGACAGAGCAACCCTGTACATTACAGGAATCGAAGACCGTCAGTACAAGGATGAGAAGATTAACTGTGAGTTAGGCCTGGTCCCCAGTTTGAGGGGTTGTTCCCGGAGGGAGTGGGGTTTTTTGTTCCTGGTGTGAGGGGAGCTGTTCCTAGAGAGACGGGGGTTGCTAGAGGGAGTTGGTTGTTCCTAGAGGGAGGGGCTTGTTCCTGGGGGGAAGAGCTTGTGCCTGGTGCTATGAGACCTGTCTAAACTGTTACATCAGGTCCTTAGGTCAGACAACACACATCATTTTATACATTTGAACAGATTTCATATGTATACACAATCTGTGATTGGAGTCCCTCGTCCAAAGCATCCAGTAAATTGTCTTCCGTTTAGAACAGTCTTGATAGTAGTCATACTGTGACATTATACACATGGCATCATATCTCAATTGTGTGGATCGATGCTCATCATGTCAACCACTGGATTGTCCAGACTTGGATTATTTTCAGAGCACCATCTGTTGGCTGGAATATTGTTGATTGCAGTGTTGATTCAGCAAACTTTCCAGTGTTAAACAACAAAAACCTCAACAATACACATGTCCTACAGATCCAACTTTGTTGTGGTCCCGGGCGGTGGGGTAGCCTAGTGGTTAAAGTGTTGGCTCTTCACGGCGAACACCTGGGTTCGATTCCCCACATGGGCACAATGTGTGAAGCCCATTACTGGTGTCCCCTGCCGTGATATTGCTGGAATATTGCTAAAAGCGGCATAAAACTAAACTCAGTCAGTCAGTCGTTGTGGTCCCAATGTTTTCCTTGTTGTATTGTATTGTACCAGGGTTGTATTGTTCAAGGGTTTTATTATTGTATTGTTTTAAGGTTGTATTGTACCAGGGTTGTATTGTTGTATTGTATTGTTCCAGGGTGGGACAATGTCTATGGATTTGACATGAGTGTCATCCGAAGTGTAGCAATCTCCGAACCCCTTGTGGACGTGGTTGATCCCAAACAAGTTGTCTCAAATTCTTGTCTTATAAAGGTAAGCAATACAGTGTCACTTTTTGTCTGCAGAACCTCTAAAACTCCATCTCTTGGATTACATAAAAGTTCCATATTGAAGTTATTTCAACTTTAAGAGAATTAGAATTAGTTAAAACAAATATTTACTTGCTGCCATGACAGCTGTAGCATTCAAATCTGAAGCGAAAAACTTTTGACTATGGCTGGAGAGTGACGCTCTGTGTTGGCACATTTCAGTTGATTTAGGCCAGAAATCTGACCGAATGTTTCTTTTTTATCATATGGGTAAGCACTGCATTTTCCTGTAGAGTTACTGCCCTTAGTTGTGCTGCATCAGTATGATGTATCTAATTATTGCTTTGTCTGGACTCGATTATTCACAGGTCACCGTCATTTAGTTGGAATATACTTGAGTGCAGAATGAAACAACATGCAAACAAAATCTTGCTCTTTCAGAGAGCTGATGCTTGGATTTCCATGTTTTGAAGGTTAAAAATCCCTTGCCTCCAAGAAATGTGACAATTAAACGTTGATTCATTCTGATGTTTTGGTGATTTCAGGAAGTTGATATCTACACAGTAACAGAGGATGACATGACCTTCACCTCACCGTTCCACTTGCAATGTCGGCGTAATGACTACTGTCACGCATTAGTCACATTCTTCAACATGGAGTTCACAAAATGCCACAAGCGAACAGGTTTCTCCACAGGTGAGTTCAGTATATGAGGAATCCTGTTTCACATTGCTGTGGTGACCATGACATGTATTGTTGATAAATTAAAACAGCATGAAAAAGATGTGGCCAAGATTGGGTTTTGTTGTGTAAGTTATGAATTCTTTTGCAAAAGATGTGAGAGTTCCATGCTTGCCTCAATTAAGTTAGGTATTACTACGTTGACATACAGTATTTAGTCTTGTCAGGTTGTCTGCAGCTGCAGAAACTTATGAAAAGTAACAGCTTGATCTGATGGGGTCTTTGCTCTTGTTAAAAATCTTACGATTAGATACAAAACACTGCACCCAGCCTGGCTAAATACTGAATAAGGGAGACGTGATGCCTATTTAAGTAGTACTCCGCTAATATCATGGCGGGGTACCCCAGAAATGGACTTAACATAACCACATGGCCACCCCAATGCTGTAACCACATGACCACCCCGCTGCCATCTACCCCACAACATACGACATCCATTGGCCCAAGAGTGGTAAGCTAGTGTTCTGTGTTGTTTGAACGGTGTTGTCCTGTTGCAGCACCTGAGGCGCCATACACCCACTGGAAGCAGACAGTGTTCTACCTGGGAGAGAACGACCTGACCATAAAGAAGGGGGAGGAGATCTATGGAACGTTTTCCATGACACCTAACAAAAGCAACAATGTGAGTAGCAAGGATTCTGTGTTAGAACTGGTCCCTAGCAACGTCATTCTCTTCCCACAGAGGCTACTTGTCATATCTTCCTACGAACCTCTGTTCTAATACAGCCCTTTCATGGTGCGAGTGTTCAGGATTCGTTATTGGTTGCAATCAGATTTAGTTCTGCGTTCAGCGATGTTGTTTCAAAAGTGATCATTCGCAAGGCCTCGATAATTTCTGTATGCTTCGGGAAAACTAGAACCTCTTCCCCTGCGCGATGCGCAAACGTTTCTTGTACTCAAGTCATGTAATGGCGGATCAATGGCATCTCCATCGCCCTCGTTGACAACGGACAAGCTAGCCATTAAATGTCTTGTGTGTCACATCAACACAATTCCCTGCTGATGAGGGACATTTGTGGCCCCACATTTGTTTGTATTAGTAAAGCTGGATCTAAGTCGTCGTAACACGTGTTCTGATTGGATAAAAAGAAGGGAGATAATTCGTGTTGTGACTTTTTGCCGCTAGGGGATTTTATGAGAACCGGGAAGTATGGCCGTATTAGAACAGAGGTTCGTAGGAAGATATGACAAGTAACCTCTGTGGGAAGAGAATGTAGCAACGTATGCTTGAGAGGATTGTTAGTCCCAAGCAACGATGCTTGAGATTGTGTGTTAGAATGGTCCCAAGCAACATATGCTTGATAGGATTGTGTGTTAGAACTGGTCCCAAGCAACGTATGCTTGAGAGGATTCTGGCTTAGAACCTCCCCTTGCTTATCTTAAGAGGCAACCAAGTGGATAACTTGTGCTGGTTGGGTGTTTACTTTCCTAGTAGCATAAATCCATGAACATCCAGGTTACCAGAGTAGGTCTTCACCAACAAATGCTTGTCCTAAGAGGCGACTAACAGGATAGGATGGCTAGGTTTGCTGACTTGTTCGACACATGTTGTCATATATCAAATGCATACATCGATGCTCATAATATTGATCATTGGATTGTCTGGTCGAGACTCAAATATTTACAGAAAATCTGTCACAGATCTGGTATATTGCTGAGAGCTGTGTTAAACAGTGAACAAATCAAATGTAGTCATTCATGCTCACCTGACAATTTCTTTTGTTTTTGTTTCAGAGAGATCTTGATTTTGTAGTTGATGTGGACTTCAAGGGTGAGCTGTCTGAGATGTCTGACACATTAAAATACAAGATGCGCTAGGTGTTTTTAAGTATATGAACTGGTTTAGAAGCTGCTGATGCTGCCTTGGAGGAGAGGGAGGGGCAATGAAATTGGAACTCCATCATGATGTTAGAGACTCCGTTATCGATGTGCTCTTGCTGCTGTGGTGTGAATAACGATTGACGTTGCGCCAAAAGTAAAACCAGTGAGATTTTCTCCCAATACCGGAGCACTACATCAAGTTAAGCATTGCGTTGCTCGACGGATCTGTCATGTCATGAAGCGTGACTTAACAGCTATAACTGTTAAATTTGATTTTTGTGTAGGGATTACATTGAAATGTTTGTGAATGTATTTTGGTGGAATTTGTTTTTCAAATCATGCTTCAGACAAAACTGAAAAAAATATGGGAATTGACATGGTGTCCCATCTTCTGACATAATCAAACACGCTTGCTTCATTCCTGTACATTTGGGAGAATTCAATTTGTTTTTCATATCAGTACATTCTGGGAATCGAGGGAAGCTGCTTTCCGTGACAACAGAAGTAGCCACTATTTTTAACAGATAGTTTTAATGTAAATGAAGAAAGAGTGTCTGCATAAAAACAGGTTTTCTTGTTAGCATTAAGAAACAAAAAAATATCAATTTGCATTTATGTATGTTTAGTATTTTAAGCCTTTACATGTCGCCATCATCTCATTTGATGCTCATTGTCAACACTGTTGCCAAGGTAACGAACTGGGGGAGTGTATAGATGTTCGAAGCATATTTTCAGATAACATTCTGTGCTGTTATGGAGGTTACAAAATGAATTTAACATGTGTCTTTCAGATTCAGATGATTATAGACTAGACATACCATCTCAAAGAATGTTAATTTGACTATATTGCTTTGACACAGCCCCTCTTGTTACTTGGCAACAGTATTAAGCGCATGTCATAACTTTCATGATTTCAAAAATATTTATCACTGTAGGCAAACAATAAACAGTGTCACTTGTTATGCTTGGTAGAATGTCCTATTTGAATTTGTTTTACTAAATCTGGATCTATTGAACTGATTGGCTGTTGGTATAGTGACTCTCTGGCAGTTGCACAGTCCTAGAATACATGTACAATGCGTGTAAAAGTTGGAGCCACAATTAACAGGAGTCCAGGCCATCAGGCCAAAAACTGTTGCTGTGGCTCCTGAAATACAGCACTGGAAGTGACAGTATTGTTATGTAGAACTGAAAGGACAACATTTTGGTGATTGAAAATCATCTTGGAGATCGTTTTTGTAAATGGCTGTGCTAGATCTGTTTCAACATTTCACATAAAGTCACCAGTAAACAACCAAAGAAACTCGCACACTGTGTCGTGTTATCTCTTTCACAGAAGTATCCTGGGTTCAGTTCTTATTCCGCCCTGACTCTGGTTCCAGGTGTCTTCGTTTAAGGCTGCACTCTGAAATGTTACATATATCTGGCGAAGGTCTAAATAAGTTGATCAGACAATCCAGTGACTGACATCATCAGCATCGATCTTCGCAATTGGGATACAATGACCTCTGTCGGCCAAGTCTTCAGCACCATACCCATACTGAAGATGTTTTGACCTGCATCACTTTGGACCTTCCTCTTATTTCTTGCAGATACCCTATCTCTACTCCATCATTTACAAAATATAACTCCACTTCTTGGCCCTTTAAATTTCTGTTTTGGGAAGGTCATATGCCCCTGTCTTGAATGTGGACCAGTTTGAGTCCCCTACAGTGAACCTGTTTCTTTTGAAATGTAGATAAATGTGAAGGTCATTGTTGTGATTCCACTTTCCTTGAGGTTCCACTACACTAAATCAGTATCACATGCTCCCTGCGCCAGAGCCGTATGTAATGTAAACAAGTGAAGAGAGACTGAGACATGTGACAGCTGTGATTGGATGAAATAGTGTAAGATGTTTGTTTTTTAAAAGTACATCCAACCAGTAATAAAACTGACCACAGTTTTAAGTATTTAGTGCTGTCATATTTATCACCATCACTTATGCTTATTGTGTGTACAGATATTTTCCAGTAGGTGACATTTGGTGCGGAACTGGGGTTGATGTGTTCCGCTTCTAGTGCTCGCAAAACGAGCCGGACAAGTTGGCCTGATATTTGTTTTATGGTAGTTTAAAGGCCAGAGTGTACCCATGTGTACATGGAATTGCTGTTGATAGCCTGGATATTGTTTTGAAAAATATAAGGTTACTATAGAAGTCTATGGGAAAACATTTGGTGGTGTGTAACCTTGATCATGGAACAAGCTTCAGACCAGTTGTTAGAGTTATCTCCCTTCAGCGTGACACGGTCGGTTGTTGCTCAGTTTGTTAGGTCTTTGATTTTGATGCCGCTCTTGGCAATATTTCAGCAATATAACGGCAGGTGACACCAGAAATGGGCTTAAGACATTGTACCCATGTGGGGAATCGAACCCCGCTTTAACCACTAGGTTACGCCACCGCCACGTAAGTCACTAAGACCTGCTGTGGGGTAGGCTGGTGGTTAAAGCATATATGGAGAATACTAAACGATGTCCCCTGTAATACCATATTTATGAAACGAGTGAATGGTTTAATATCTAACTCGCTTTTGAACCGCCTACGTGGTGTAGTGGTTAGATTGTCCGCCCGGAGAGTGGAAGGTCGCGGGTTCGATCCCCGACCGCGTCATACCAAAAGACGTTAAAATATGGTACTTGTTGGTCCCTGCCTGGCGCTCGGCATTAATGGGTACAAGGACTGGTCAGCTCGGAGTCAGTATAATGTGTCTGAGTGGGGTATTCATGCTTCACTGCGGCATGGTATCTCAGTGAGCTAGCACTATAAAACCAGCTTAAGTCTGGGCTAGTACAAGCAGCCGCACATACACATACACACGCTGGCACGTCGTCATATGAGCGAAATATTCTCAAGCACGACGTTAACAATGTAACTCAGATCACTTGGAGAAAATGTGTTGTGGATACGGACGCTATATTTTCGTTATTTTATATTCTGGTGAACCTCACTATTCCAATTCAAAGTTCCCCAATGAGAACGGATGCGCTTTGGTAGTTTCACAATTTATAAGAAAAGATGACAACGTATTACATTTGAAAGCACGTAATAGCGATTTGAATGGCCTATCCGATATATAAGTTAGTTCTTAGATTCCCATATTCTCCTGTTTGTGTAGATGTAATTTGACTAATTTTGCATCGTTATTACCAGAGTACTAGCCATATCTTCAAATGTAACGAAATTGCTGAAAATAATACAACATTTTACTTGACGTCATCGCTTGTTTTATGCATTTTGCGACGTCGGAAAACGACGACATTGGTATGCTGATTAGTATATATCTCACTTAATTTCCATTAATTGTATAAAAGGTCTAGACTTCTATGTCAGAATTTTACACTCTTTAGACAAAACATAAAATGACTGATTTTTCCATTTAAATAGTGTCCTGAATATATCAACAATTAGACAGTTTGACAGCGTATCTTATTGTGACCAACACGCGCACCTGTTTGGCATCAATTTAACGTAAATAAAAATAATATTTCACAACACCCGAACATTTTGTTTGGGATAAAATTTTGTTTGTTTATGATTATGAAGCTATTTCTCTTCATACGTATGCAATGACAGATGCATAAAGATAGCTTTTGATATATGGAACTATATATTAGAATATGGATATAAGATTTGTCCGAATTAACACATGAGATGGTATATATATTTTTCAACAATTTTCCTATGAGTAGTTAGAGTTTGATATCCTGTCATCACAATATTATTTAATCGAATATGAATTGAATATATTATCGAAAACAATGATAGAGAATCATAAAACGTTGCCAACAAACGCGCACCTTGCCGATCTATATGCATCATTCTTTTGTCTATAAAACGACACAAAATTATGCAATGAGCAAGAACAATTCCTTTAAATATGTGTGCATGTACATTTCATACCATATATAAATAATTGTCATTAATATTATCAGTTTTGCGTATAAGGTTGAATCATATCACCGTTCATTAACCTGTTCATATGAAATTGCAATATTAGTCCAAATAAATTGAATATTGTACATCATAGGAACTAAAGTAATTGCAGTTATGGCTACGTTTGATCTTCTAACACTTGTGTAAAGGTTTAAAATATGGTGTATTGCAATAAATATGTCACTTTCTTATGTAAATATGATTCAAACAATCAAAACTTTCAAAGAATAAAACACCGTAAACCCTATATGCATGTATGATATGATATTGAACAAGGCTAAATGTAGATACTGAAGTCAGTTTCATGAAAAAGTATCCGAACTATGCGCAAAATATACATCATAATACTGACAGTGTAATCGGAAGGATATGACGATTGTGTTTACTCTTGTTCAACCGACCTTCACCTCAAAGAAATTGCCTAATATGTACAACAATGTTGACGTATGACATCACTACCGCTGACCGATTTCTTACAAAATGGCGGCTTTGCTGACAAAGGGTACACAGGATTTTGCGAGGACCTTTCCACTGATTCAGGGATCGTTTGTACATAAATATGAGATGTAAGTAATCAGAATGATTCTGACTATCTGTGTATTGTTATATGTTTTATCTTTTCACTATACGTAAGAAAAGGACAGAAATGCAGATAATTACCGTTGTCGTTCTGCGTGATTTGGCGTCAGTCATGGCGTCACGCTGCACGGAAACTTTGACAATTTCTTATGAATTATCAAATCATTGCATTGTATCTATTTATAATTTCCTATTTCTTGCTACGATACTCTTTCCATGTATATTCTAAAGGTATTGAGCCAATCGCAAGCAATGAATAGACGGATGAATGTTGAAAAATTTCAGAAAATGCTACGCAGTGTAAAATCGGAATTTGTCTTTGTTTACATTTCACACAAACGCAGTCTTTCCACATAGAAATAACCGTGTGTTGTCGCTGTGCCGAGTTTATTTGAGCGAGACGTTATGAAAACTGCATACATTCGTCTAAAATGTACGTCAAACAGCATCGGCGTTACTCACAATGTTCAAAATCCACACTGTAAAAGTTCATTCATTTCCCGTTATGTCTATGTAAATATTTTATGGCATGGATTCATTATGCGTAAGAAATAGCTCGTAAAAATGTAGAATATGTATTTTTTACAGAATTTCCACGGCAGCCATTTTTTGTGCATTGCGCATCGGGTCATTCGGGCGTCTCGTTAGATTGTAAATTTGCAGTAATAAACAAAACGAAAACATGTTATGGAAGCTCGTTTGATTCACAATTACCATGTTGAAAATGAAATATGTAGCGGAAATAAAGCCAGCGAAATCGTCGATTACAAATTCGTTGAAGTTTGTATGACGCCATTTGGCCCGTAAATTGGTTACACTGCAACGTTTTCCCATGGATGTCTTGTCGGAAAACGCTTATAAATGGAAAAACTGTTCGTGATATATGAATGAAATCTTATACCTGAAATCTGCAGTTAATTGCCTTCGTTATCATATAAAATTTGACGTAAAACATAATCTGAAAGATCAGTATTGACGTTTTTCATGAAGAGGGAAACGAATCAACAACTCAGAATCTAAACTGAACACACTGCTGGATTTTTTTTCGGTGCAGTAAATCTATATTCTTAGCGGCCATTATTCACTTGAATGTTTAAAAAGGGTATTTCATCAAATGTTGAAACAATCATGCCCCCATGAATAGTTTTTCTTTTACTTCTTTGGCACCCACAAGCATTTATTACGGTCCCTGTCAAGTCGTTGCTCAAAACACTCCTACCGTGCGATGGCGGACACGTCGACGAAATTTGCATACAGACGAATGAAAGAGTTAGTCTCGTATCTACATGATTAGTGAAAGACGTGTTTATATTTTCATTTTCATTTAAAACCATTATGGTAAACACAAGTAGAAATGTCACAACAAATAGAAAATTACTTGAAGCAGAAATACTCAGAAAGAGCTATTGTCTTGTCGACAGCTTTGCATATTTAAAAATGTCGCCGACAATGTTCAGCGGTGTGTCGGAATTCGGATTTACTTTATTTGGTCCTGTAGTGTTTTATTCAGTTCGACAGCAACCGAGAAGGTAAGTGCCAGAACCTTATGTCGTAATCGTGGGGTAAATGTGAGGGATTTGGCTGGGTAATGCATGGAATCTGCCATACTGTGGTACTTTGTACACGATAAACGCAGTGACCTCAACGTTCTAGACGTTATGCTTAGGTTAGGTTTCCAGTTTTCAATTCCCGTCACTTTGTGTTGCTATCATGCAGTAAGAAAGGCATACATCGCAATGTTATTGTATTACCTGATATGTGTGCAGTCAATTTGATTTAATTGTGAGTTGGTATTTCGTGAATGTTGAAAATTTGGTCGAAATGAAGATCTGAGTCTGAACCGTGTGAAACATTTTGTTGATATATTTCTTTCAATCCATGGTCGTGTTGTGACCTGTTTATGTCCATCGTACACTTAGTTGACATGGTGACATCATTTCAGCGGGCAATATCAAATTAAATTATTGTTTAACTATGCATACGTGTTAATGTTTAAATGATTTGATAGGAATTACACGAAAGTTTACGCGCCTGAAAAAACGGGCGTGAAAATAGTTCGCCGCGAATTAGATGTCTTCTCTTAGGTCCGCGCCTGCTCGTGACATTTACCGCACAAATTGATTTGGGTTACGTTATTTCAGTTTCAAAAGTGACATTTAGATAGGTTATGATAAAACTGATGAAAACCAATAACTATTACTGAGTATTTGTTTTTAAAAAAAATCACAAATTCGAATGCGTATATCAGTGAGTAAAGATTTATACAAAATTTCACCTTTATTAATCCCACAACAAGCCATGTGTATTAGTAGTTATGTATTATGGAAATAGTTATAAGGCAATAAAAAACATTTCAGTCATAACAAGAAATTGGTATCAAAGGTTACAAGTGCTCATATCTTAGACACTCCATGAAAGAAGACTAAAATTCTGTGAAATTATTTTAAGAAATTGTATTAATCCACTATATATAAATAAACCTGTCATCACCTATATTAATACAAAATAAAGGTAATACAGTACTTTCATTTACACTTGTTAATAGTTATTGTATATTGAAACGTCACAATCTCCTTCCAAGCATCCAGTGAATGTTTCAACATTAGTGTCAGTTAAATCAGGTTATGGTTTTGTTATGATTATCTGTGACCACCTTAACTGTATTTATTCCTATTCCTGTATATAAATTGTTATATTCTTGTGCACTTTTGAACCATAATACAAACATGAATAATCAGATAAATTGGAATATATTGTTATCATTGACTTCTTTTACTTCATATGAGTATATGTTTCAAACATGAAATGTAATTAGGGTAGTTATATTACTTGTTAAATTACAGATAAAAACATTTCATTACTGAACAAGGAATTAGTAATTGAGGGTGTTCCAGACTCCTGGTTTTTGAGTAATTTGAAACTTTGCATGAGGTTGTTATTCAAATGTGTAAGTAAAAAAATTGTGTGTAAAGTACAATTTTCAAAGTATATTTTAAAAAATAAAATATAAGTTACATGTATTGTCACAAAGTATCCATTACAATAAGTATTTTCCAATAATAGAAATAGACGACCATACATATTATTTGAGAAATATCTTTATAATAGTTTTCCGATTGAGTAAACATGAAAAATAGAAAAGAAAAACGTAAGGGGATAATTATGACATGTTACAAATGGAAAAAATCGCTGCATTGTTTGCTCCCTTCGAGATTTATCTGGACAATATAAATGTGTAAGCTTGCATTTTCATTAAATATGAACTTATTTACGTTGTAGTTGTGTTATTTGAATAATATGATCATATCCATCTGTCATGACTGAATTAAACTATGCCAAAACATATTGTGTGTTTGTTTGTTATGATACCACACCTCTGCCAATACTGCTTGACTAAGTCAAATTAATTATTTGGTTTATAAAAGATTGAAATTTGAGGACTACCAAAATTGTGTGAGGACTAGTAGTTTGGTGAGAGTCACTAGTCCTCATGGCTAGTAGACTTTTCAAAGAGATTTCTAACCCTGCTCATTCTATCCCGGACCTTCAGGGGTTAAAAGTATGTTTTAGTAACAGTTGAGATTGGCATGTGTTTTCTGGTTCATTCAAAAGTAAAGTTCTCACAACTTGTAACTTTAGTTCTAATCAGATGTATAAGACAATGAAAAGAAATCTCTCATTATATACATATTTATTTACATGAAAGACATTTGGTATAAATAGATATTATACAATAATTCGCCGTGATTTTGCTTCAATATTGCAAATACGGCGTAAGTCATATTCTCACAATCAGATAATATTAAGGATATTTACAGGCACTACATTTGTATACAATAATTCGCCGTGATTTTGCCTTAATATTGCAATTACGGCGTAAGTCGTACTCTCACAATCAAATAATATTGGCGATATTTACAGAAAAAATGTATATACAAAAATTCGCCGTGACTTTGCTTTAGTATTGCAATTACAGCGTAAGTCATACTCTCACACTCAAATCACATCAAGAATATTTACAATCAATAAATTTATATACAATAATTCGCCGTGACTTTGCTTTAGTATTGCAATTACGGCGTAAGTCATACTCTCACACTCAAATCACATCAAGAATATTTACAATCAATATATTTATATACAATAATTCGCCGCGACTTTGCTTTAGTATTGCAATTACGGCGTAAGTCATACTCTCACACTCAAATCACATCAAGAATATTTACAATCGATATATTTATATACAATAATTCGCCGTGACTTTGCTTTAGTATTGCAATTACGGCGTAAGTCATACTCTCACACTCAAATCACATCAAGAATATTTACAATCAATATATTTATATACAATAATTCGCCGTGACTTTGCTTTAGTATTGCAATTACGGCGTAAGTCATACTCTCACAAAATTTATGTACAGTGGACTTAAGCACACAGATGGGGAAACTGCCTGAAGGGATGATATGCCAGTACATACAGCCGTTCACTCTTCAATGTGAGCGGCTGTGTGATACTGGCTGAAACAGCGGGCACAGAGGCCTACAGTGCAGTCAGGACACCAAGTCCTGACCTTCCCTGCAGAGCCATCTGTGGTCCTCTGTCGTTTTCTACAGAGGACACACTGTTTCCTCTTCCTTCCAGGCAGCACTTCGATGAAGTGGCGTCCGGTCAGTCGTCGGGAAGGAGGCTGGGTCCTTGGTCTGCCAGTCCTCCTAGTCACATGAGTGTTCCCGACGAGTGAGTGGAGAAGGGACATGTGGAAGTCCAGACGGGGGGTCGTCCTACCATGGGTGTTCATGAAGGTCTGATAGGCATTAACTGTAACGTAAAGATAAGAAACATTGAAGAATTATAGTGAATAATCACTGGAAAAGCTCATTCTTGATGAATCACTATAATCAAAATATATCGGAAGTGGTACCAATTAATATTCAATAACTCTATTTTTTTTAAATTGTGTCATCAGCAAGTACACTTTGAGAGCAATAGCAATAATTATATGAACAGATCCATTATTACCTTATTGATGATAAGCAGACACTACAGTATAATACCAATGAGTGATGATTATGAGTTCTATGGGAAAAAATTTTCTTACCTGAAGCTGTGAGAAGAAAGTTGATTAAAATTTTCTTCCACAGCTTCACGGAGCGGACTTGGGGATCATATACAGCAATGAGTTGATCCCCAAGGTCAACTCCCCCCATCAAGGTGTTGTATAGTCTTACGACTGAGGGGAGAGTGACAGACCGGCCCCGTGAGTTAAGCCCATCTTCCATTCTGTAAAGAAAACATTACATGTTAAGAATTCAAGAATCATGTCAGTAAATTCAAAACATCTTCACAATAAAATTGAGGTATTTCACACTCATAAAACTGTATCATGATATTATGTGCTTGAAAGATAACCACAAGTAATAGAAATCATACTGACTAAACTGCCAAACAGGATATTGAAAAGTTTAAAATACTATATACCTTGGACTACCCATGGTAGATAAAATTGTGAAGACCCTCCTGTCTGAAAAGAGCACTGCCAGCAGTGGACCCTGTCTTCTCACAATTGTCGAGCCCCTGGGTGGTCTTTTCCCAACAAAGGAGCTCGGCATTCCCTTCCTCCGGACGGCGACAACTCCTGTGCAGAACGTCTCCCTGTCGAAGAGATCATGGCAGAGAGACGGACTGCTGAAGAAGTTGTCACAGATGATGTGGTGTCCCTTGTCGAGATGCGGTTCCATCAAGTCCATGACCACACTGTGCCCAAGGCCTGCCCTGGGTGGTGGTCCTCCAAGGTTCCTGCCCTTGTAGATCCGGACTTGATGGGTGTATCCAGTACCCGCCTCGGCAAGGATCCACAACTTCACTCCCCATCTGTGTGCTTTCTTGTTGGGCATGTATTGAACAAGATGATGTCGTCCCTTAAAGCCAACCATCCTTTCATCCACGCAAACACTCTGGGCCAGCCTGAATAATGTGAAAGATCTTGATGCAAACATTTCAATATTTATGCAATATAAGGTTCATGTCATCATTAAATTTCATTTACCGGTAGTCATTTACTTAGATGGGCTTTCATGGATATATTGACTATGTCTAGACACCATGTCATACATTTCATCCTAAAAATTGTTAAATTTAAACTGGAAAATTTAAAATAGCTTACCGGTGAGTGTTTGCGAAGGATCCATTCACAAGATCAAGGACCGGCCTGATCTTGTGGAGGGGGTCATGACCTGGCTGCCCTCGGGGCACTGCAGCAGAATTGTCATTGCAGTGGAGGAACCGCATGATGATTTGGAAGCGGTTCCTCGACATGGTTGCCCCGAAGGAAGGTGTTGATGCCAGCCAGTTCTTGTCCCCCTCATTCCAGTAGGATGAAATGGTTGGCTTCCTGACGACACCCATGCCCAACAAGAGTCCAAGAAATGCCCGCATTTCTTCCCGGTCAACGGGTCTCCAAGCCCGAGCCCTGCTCTGCGGCGATAGAGTGCGGCCCTGCAGGTACTGCTCTGCATACCTGTTTGTCTCCCTGACCAGCAGGTCGAACAAATCAACACCTCCATCCCCTCCTCCCAGTTGTTGATCAAAATATTTGATAGGAGGGGCATCTTCACCTGAAAATTATATCATTATTTGTATCTAAACCTTTATCATTATTACAAACCATTATTGATCATATCTTCGCATTTTGTCTACAATCAAAATCTTTCATAAACATTCATACATACCTATATCTTTGATAGATACCAGCATAATGTCAATAGTATTCAATTGATATCCACATTTATACCTGAACATGTGTAACTTTGCCACATACCAAATTGAAGGATATAACAATTAAGTTATTTCTTATGAATTGTATTGCCTATGTTCATTAATGAATACATTCATTTTATGATAAATCATGTATGTTAGTATGTCATTTATTTGTTTAATGTACTGTTGACATGACTACCTGGAGGGTTGACAGGGCCGCAGTCCCCGGCAAAGTCAATGTCATTGCCGAGGTCAAAGCTGTCTGTGTCCAGCACAGGCAGCCAGGGGCCACGAACCATTGGTTGGGCCCCTCTTTCTTCTTCATCTTCTTGAAGTTCTTCATCTGAAAGTTGTGATAATTTTTTGCATCAGTGGGGTACTAAAAAAATGTAATATGTACCAGTGTTCTCAATTAAATATTAAAGGAAAGATTTATTTTCATTTAGAGAGTGTTTTCATGCAAGTAACACAGGAAAATATATTAATGGGCTTATGACACATGCTCATATAAAGCATTTCCCAGATTGTTCACAATACTTTCTTAATGGGGCAGGTAATACACCCTATATATAATGTGACACCATTTTGATTTTTCAGATTAGATATCCTAATATCATTGGGAAAAATATTATCATTCTTTACTCTCCCTAGTCATTCCTCGTTGAAAAAATAATTTGACTGTACTGAATACTGCAGCATTTATTTCTCAGTGCTTCATACAGTGAGAATTAAAGCTCAACAAGTGTTGGATGATGGATTTTCATATTGTTAGAGGGGAGATAATGCAATTCTTTGTGTACTGTATTACCTCCCTTAGATATACAAATTATATTGGCAGATTATCTGAAAGATGTATAATGATGCTACTGTATTGCACCAGTGTGGTTTCTAATGATTTTCTAATATGATGTTGTGATGGTCATGGTGGAGAATTAGCTCAGCAAAGAGTCTGAATTCACCAGAAGTATATTGTCTTAAATATTTACAAAAAAATAAAAAGGGTATGACCACATAGTTATTAAACCCCTCTGGGCTGTGGCCTACAGCTATTCTGTTTTAGGTAGTTTCAGGGTTCCCACAGGCATGGCAGGTAAAAATTCCCTGACTTTACCCTGACAAGTATAGATTTTCCCTGACCATGTAAGTGTAAAAACTGGCCTCCTCCCTCCCTTTCAGTCAGTCCTAACCACCGTGTTTGCGTGTTAAGATATTTCCTTCACACATATCATAAATACACATAGTATTTGTTAATTTATTACATTAACCAAAACATTGATATTTGGGATGAAGAAATTTTTCCTTGACTCTCCTGCCATAATGTAAGATAATACTATTAGATACATTTGACTGTGACCATGAAATATATATTCTCACTTGATGTCAGTAATATATCATCTGAAAACTTTGTATTTTATATCAAGGGCATTTGACAAAGAGCATAAATGTGAAACTAATGATTTAATTGAATTTTTTCATTCAAAGTCAGGAACACATTTCTTCATTATCACAAAATGTTGTAATTATCAAAGGCGTATTTGGAAAGAATAAACATGCAAGATGTCACTTTACATTCAGTACAACCATGACAACTAGAGTATGAACACCATTCAACCACTTTCAACTTTGTGAATAAACAGCAAATGTCTGAACATAGGGCACATTATAAACCAGGGATAGAAATACGTTTTTTTCTAAGTGTGCCTTATGGCACCAGACAAATATTTTAGGTGTGCCTTTCAGAAATCAAGTATGCCCACATGTTTTTAGAATACATGACAATGATGATGATCATTTGAAATTTATTGTTAAATAAAGATATGGGTTTATTGGCATTCAAATATGTATGGTATTATTCAGTTTGGAAAAAATAATTGTTTGGGGGATTAAATGACTAAATGTGAGTTATGTCTCTAAAACATTAGGCGTGTCAAAAGGGCACCAAGAGCATTTTTCAGCCGTGCCATTTCAATATTTACTGTGCCATGGCACACTAATATATGGGGTATTTTTAACCCTGTAAACCTAGACTGTACTTTAACAAAGAAACTTATATGGGTATTTTTGACCAAAATGGGCTTTCACAATTTGCAAGAAACCACCATAGCCATCATACTATTTATAATATTTTGGAAAAGTATACAAATGAATGGAAAATTATGAGTTAACATAGTTATCTTTAGACAAGGTGGACCTATAAAGAAAAATGTTTTGAATGGCAAACAATTATCTATTGTTAATCACTATGCCTATCTCGGACTAGTGTTTTTCCATGCTAAACAAGAGTCATCAAAAGATGACAAATCCCCCAGCCACTACAAATATGAAACAGCAAATCATCTGACAGTTACTTAAAGTTGAACTTCATTTTTTTAGACAAAGTCTAAAACGTTTCCATGGCAACCAAGAAAAATAAAAATGACAACAATCTGTAAATATTCAAAGGCACCACTTTATTTTCTGTTTGATATATCTGCAAAGTTTTGTTGAAAATATTGAACCGTTTTCGAGTTATGCTCCGGAAACAATATGATTACGGACGGACGGACAGACAGACAAGACGTTGACTATATCCCCCCGCATTACATCGGAAATCACATGCTAAGAAGGCTCTTGTCAAATTTATGTCAGTTTCGAAGAATTTTTTTTTATATTAACCCAGAAAATATGTTTCATACTGTTTAATTCAGAAATTGAACCAATTCTGCTTCATAGAAATATCAAAATTCCCTGAATTTTCCCTGACTTTCAGAGAAATGCCAGATTTCCCTGACTTTTCCCTGACCTGTGGGAGCCCTGAGTTTATACCCCACTTTATAACACTTTCATTTTCTAAGTATTCATTTTAAATGATTAATGAAACGATAAAAAAATTATGTTTGGTTCATTATACTTTATTGGTTGTGCCCTACAATAACATAAATTACTAGGCAGAGTGGAGTAATTAATCCTGCTAACCCTACTTGATCTGTTTACTCTGTGAAGTAACTCAAGGCATTATCTTGCACAGTAAACAGTGTAAACATAGGTTTTTGAATATCAAGCAATGTTCGCTTCATATATTATGTACATAAAGCTATTCCATATCTCTGTGTAGGAAGTATGTATCAAAATTGTGAATGTGCTCCCATAACTTCGCAGTAGAAAATGGCAAATACCAAAACATAACTTTTGTTAATTGAAAAGATGATATTTAAGATGAATTGCATTTCATGTTATATTGTCCATCATATCATAGATATAGATACTGTTTTTATTATTTAACAATATAATTACAAATGTCCATCAGTAACTTTTGTATTAACAATGTTAGAGTAGTTAGGTAAATATTTATATGAGGCTAGTATATTCAGAGATGAGTTAATTAGTACACATTAATTGTACAGGTATCTTCCCATAATAAAGACCTCCCAACAGACAGACCTCTTAAAACAACACATTTTATGGTTGGTTGCATAAGGCTTAATGAAGCTTAACCCTTGTTAATAATGGTATGTGCCCAGATAAAAGAACAACATTAGGTATTAACTATAGTTTCATCAATTCAAGTAATTAATTATGATTTTTAAATTCAGACATATTGCATCAACACATCCACATCTATTTGCCAGATCACATCTACTTGTGAATATTATCAAATACAATAATTTATATACATGTACCTACCAAACATATGAGACCAAGCACCATATTATTATTCACCACTAAACTCTAGCGTTGCCAAATTTATCAAAACTGGACTTTACTCAATTTTGTAATATGTGTCAATAATAATATGCTGTATGTTCTCTGTGTCACAAAATGCTTGTACTAATAATTAAGAAGGCCCTTTTTGTATAATTGTACTCACTGACATAAAACATATTTTCTTCTATGTCAAAAGTACATGATTACATTCAAAGACAATATTGATATGAAAAATTCACATGTTATTTTTATTACATTGAGTACTTATGTTGACACTATTTCAGAATACACATTCTCTTTTTTTACTGTGTGAATAGTGCTACAATTCCTACGATTTATTAAAAATAAGTGTTGCCCACATATGGACATGTTGAAATTTTCAATTTGCATAATATTTGTACTTCAGTCAAATGAGGATTTATTTATTTCAAATAAAACTCATATAGGAATGTATTGTTTCTGCGGTATCAATAATTGCATGGTAAATGTCTAACATTTGAAAAGTCAAAATTGCACCAATATGTTAAAATTACTAAACTTGCAAATCAGTCATAATTCATATATTCCCGCCATGTACATTGTCACTGACAATAGCCATACACGATACTCAGTTTAGTCTATTTGACTTGAAAATGACAGATAATTTTACTTACCGCTCATTTCTCCTGATTGGGAGTCAGACTCTGAGTCGGAATCGAGAGAATCGACGGATATGTCCGACTCAAAGTCCGACTCCCCCAAATCGTAGTCATCACCCACTCCCACTGCCGTCATGTTCCAACGATGATATGTTGTCGTCTGTCACATGGGGCTATATTTACACTCATGAATATTCATACTCTTGGCGGGAGGCAACCTTTTTATATATTTCCGTGAGCATCCCTTGTGCTGATTTCTCAAACAAAACAAGGATGAACTATTGTAGCGCCATTAGTATCTTTAATCACATTTCATTCATCTACGTATCAACGTTAGCGATTGAAACGTAGAACTTTATTGTTTTGACTCGGGCAGCGGTAACCTCTGTGACGCGGCATGTCAAAGGTCGCGTGTCACGGTATTTTGTTCCAGACGAACAATCGCAAATTAACCGCGCCCACCTCGCCAATATTATGGAAGCGGTGCGCGGTGGAAATTTAGAAAGTGTCAATAGAAACAGATACACACATATTCTTCAAAATAAGAAATAGGAATCTAAATAATAACAGGGTATCCAACAAATGCATACAGCCAGTATGAGTGTATTTTTTACGCACTGAAACAGAAACAACAACAATTAGATGACAAGCTTTATGATAGTCAGCGAATGAGCAACCGTGCTACAACTTATGATGTATATCATTACAAAACAAAACGTATTCATTCCGTGGTAAATCACACTTACACGAAGTTCGTGTTGAAATGAGAAATAACCTATTAATTCAGGATAATCAAAACAGCGATTAGTACGTATTAAATATAAGCTTTTGGTGTTGTTACCAATGTGTACTTTTCAACGTCTATTCAGAAAGTTAAACATCTATAATATTCTAAAAACAATTACTAACACGCGGTCGTTCCGAAGAAATAAACAACACAGTCCCCACTAGGAGATATCACAGGCTATCTTGCCTGCATTTCTTTTGTCATCTGAGAACCGTAGGTGCCGCTATTTCTTCTCGTGGAAAGTACTGTCAGCGACCTTCAACTTCGGTCGCCATTTTGTGTCAACTTCCGGCGAATGAGTTTCGGTACCCTTTCTGTATTTTTCCTAAATATGAGGTATGAGGGGACATAATGGAATATCTGAGTATACACACCATTATGAAAAGTGGCAGTGTTCCACAAGTAAAGTTCTTAACATGATGTCAATGGGTATGTATTACTGTCTGTATGATTTCAAATATACGTTGAGGCGCGAAGTGAAAAACGATGCATATGGCAACCAAGTCGGTTCGCGATAACTTAATAGATGAATGGATTAGTCTAATAGTCCAATTATCTAAACCGGATCGATGGACTCATTTACAGTCCTGATCAAGTTAGATTTAGGACAATGCTTCACTTGGAATCTAGACCAGATCGGTGGACTCAGTTACAGTCCTGAAAAGTCAGATTATGGAATCCTATTTCTATGAATGTTTGTTTTACACTCGGCAGAACTGGATCTGGTTTAGGCTGACTGAATTGCCCACCTAAACATTGTCAACTGCACTGATCCTGAGCTTGTAGGATCTGACAGCTTGAAGACCTCATACGTCGGGACTTGTTCTGTAAGGAGACACATTGACTGGATACAACACCTATATGGAATTCTCATTGTTGCCATTTTTAGACTTCATCTCTGTATGGATGATATATCGCTGTATGGGGCTGTTACCGCCATTCACTGGTCGCCATTGCATGGTGCAGTGTTTGCTTTTGGTTGCATGCAACACAACAGAGAGAACTACAGGGTGACAGGGAAGTTCAATGCCTATAAACATTGCTACTCTGTTGTCGTTGCCCCCGGTGAGATGACCCGACACTTGTAGCTTACTGAAGTCCTGACCAGCAATTCCAGTGATGATGAGACTGCCCTGTGGTGTGATGAGATGTCGACCTCCATTGCTGATTGGCTGTTGCACATAATCCGGCTTCTTGTAGAAGACCCATAACCTGGATGTTATGATCTCAGGTGACACCACACCACTGCAGGGTGGCACTGGTACTCAGGATGTCAGTGATATACTGTTGTGGCTGCACTCTGTGTCTTGATGATGACTCTTCTGAGGCATTACCATGGGTGTTGGTGGCAATACATCGGTAGAGATCAGAGACTCATTACTTGGTCGTAGTGATGATGACTCTTCTGAGGCATTACCATGGGTGTTGGTGGCAATACATCGGTAGAGATCAGAGACTCATTACTTGGTCGTAGCCATAAACAGCAAGCCATTGTCCATTGATGCCAACACCTGCCCTGCTAAACACTGAAACACTCCACTGTCCAGTAGGTTGATTCCATTAATTATCAGTGCCATTACCAAAGTCTCTGTATCTTGGATTGCCAAGCAGTTTGATCCGCCAGTGTTGTACTATGTGAAACTACTCACAGACAAGTTTCACTGTCTCACTGAAGTCCTTGTCCCGGTAGTACAGGATGTTGTGGGCAGTGGTCAGGTGGTGAGGGGACACTCGCTGATGGTGACCTTCACCCTCTTGGTAACACTGGGAGACTGGAGGACAACCAGCTATAGACCTCTCACCATGCATTCCTGTGTCAGTATTCTTGGGTGACTTTATTGTCAGAACTCACTTGAATGGACTAAACAGGTATCTCCTTCACATACTATCTTCAATAGAATTGACTGGACAATCTCTGCGAAAATGGCCTGTTTTCCGCACTTGAAGCACTCCCGATCTCGTTGGTGATGATGAGGGGCTTCTAAACCCACGACTCAAGATGACTGTCAACTTCCTCGTATGTCATGCTGACATCTCCTCAACCCGAAGCTTCCAGGTGGGTCAAACGTTCCACCACATTGTACCTTTACGGGTTGTGATGGAGTTTGCCGCTTATCCTGAGAAGGAGGTGATTCGACTGAGAAGTCATTTGCGAAACCAAGTATTCATCTTCCTCGAATCATTGGCCAAGTTTGATTGCTTCACATCTCGGCTAATGACTGGTCTACCATATACTGCCTGGGTGTTCTGGAAGTATTTCTGTACAGCATCCATGGCTGATTCCAGGTTCTCAATCCCAGGTTTGAAACATAGTGGGCAGCTTCTTTATTAGCACATCCTTGGCAGAATCTCCGCGACCACTTGTTGTTCCACAAAGTCATCTGGTAAACCGAAAGGCAGCAATCGCGACTTGAGTACACACGCCCGCCCATTCTTCCAAGGACTCGTCCGAAAGTTCTGACGAAGGTTTGAAACTGCAGTTGGGCAGTCTCTGCATGGCACTGTTTCCCAAACCGCCTATCCAGTTTCTTTATCATTCCTTGGAAAGAGATGAACTCATCCCTCTCTATCAATAAGGCAAAGAAATCAGCTGCTTTACCGGTTAGGCAGTAACACAACTGATCTAACTTTTCTTCATCCTTCCATGATTGAGAGCGAGCAAAACGTTGAAATTTCATATAAAGGAGGACCATCTTGTACTACCGCCATATAACATCCGCGGTAGTGAAGCTGTTGGTTTATCCCCATTTGCTCGATGTTTCCTCCCAATATGTTTAGGCTGAACTTCATCTAAGTCGCTATCCCAAGAGTAGCCTAACGGTTCTCTCCAGGCGGCTTTGATGACGATGAGGAGCTCTTTGGATCCTGTCTACCCTCTCGTTACGTAGAGGTTTACACATCCTCTGCCTATCTCTGGGGCAGGTGCGGAGACCATCAGCAAAATATCCAGGATGATCTCGAGTGGCTGGAGTTCCCCGCAACTGATTGGGTTTATGGGCCACAGGATGTGTAGCATCCACCCGCATCGATTAGGACCTTCTATGGAATAATACTCCCTTGGCTCATGGTCGATATAGTCTCCATATATGTGAGACCTTTTGGGAGCCAGGAACGTTGATGGCTACCATAAGAATGGTCATGTGTGTCTCCATATACAGGATAATCCCTTAAGGAATGGTTAATCCTAGGGTACCCATCTGTATATCTTGACAAACCATCTTCTGTCCCAGATTCCAGATACATTTCCTCTCTAGGCCCAGCAGGGGTACTGGAAGTAGGAGGCCCAACGGGTCGCCCCCGTTCCGCTTTAAACAGATATTCATCTCCTTCTGATTCTCTATCGGAGATTTTCCCTGCTTCTCGATGCCCTCTCTCAGACTGTCATCTCGCACAGCTTGAGGATGATGGGACTTGGATCTAGCTGTCCCTTGGGTGGATGGGGTTTCACGGTGTTTTTCCCCTGGGCTGAGTTAAATAGGATTGGCTGAGGGGCCATTCTTTGGTTTGGCCTGTCCCTCCGTTCCTTATACCCAGGGTTAGAGCATGTCTCTGATGGACATTCCCATCAGCACCTTGGAGGACCCGAGGGTCGATCTCCTCAGTATTGGGCTTTGTCCTTGAACTCTGCCGTGACACGTCCATACCATGTACCACAGAATGAGGGTTAAGCATGGGTGCCTTGGCAAGACGGCCAGATACCGGATCTTTAGGGCCACTGGCTCCCAGATTGGCAAGAACATCAGTAAAAGCTTCCATTTCCCTGTTGAAATCATGAGAGGCCGCCTGCCACTGGTCATAGAGAGCACTATGACTCTGTGGAGTAAGTCCCTCTACTGGCCTGCAAGTTGGTTTCCGTGATATTCCAACTGTCTTAAGTTGGACTGAATAGCATCAGCGCCAGTACTGGTGACTGGTTTCTGAACCTTTGATCAGTATCGACAATCTACCTGGTGTACCTTCGGGTGACAGGGGTAAACTGTCCAAAACTGATTTAGATTTGATGTGGATGGTGCAGCTTGCCCTGAAGCCTGTTGCTCCACCATCCTCGGAGACCAAGAGCCTGCAGTTGAGATACCAGGATATTCCACAGCCGAAGGAGATGGCGCTTAAGAGCCTGCTCAGGGTTCCTGATAGAGGGAGATCACGGAAATCCTCCTCCGCCAGTACACCGAGGGTCTCTCTGAGTTCCACAATTTTCCGGCCAGTTTCATCCCTATTCCCGAATAAGCCTGAGTTCCTCCTCAGAGCACAGATTAACAAATACTGGTGGCATGATTGGATTATCTGAAATAATCCAACAACCATACTTAATATATGATAAGTTAGTACAAGTTATAAATAACCCCATTTTTGGAACGAATACAGTTGGGAAAGGAACATAAGTGTCCGAGCCTTCCCTGCAGTATTCTTGCTCTTGTACTACAACCTGAGGTAAGACCAAGCTGACCTATGGGTACTTATATGGTAGCTGTATAACCTTAAACTAACCTAGCTAAAGAGTTGCCGATATTATGGATAAGACAAACTCTATATATGTCAAAGGATAGAAGGTGGAGGTTACAGCCCATGTAACGAGTCTACACCTGAGCCAAAGAGACCATGGCGGCAGAGAAGACCCGAGACATACGATCAACCACAGCTACCACCGATAGAGAACTGATACCAACCCAAACAACACTGTGCTACACGTTGCTGACAGGGCGAGGCAATGGCAGCAGACTGCGATGCCCATTGTCCGAAGAAGGATAGAGCGCCAGTTGATCGTGAAGAATGCTCCACGTTGCCGAATATACTGACTGCGGACCAGTAGAATGTTGCCGTTCGTATGAAGGACAGAGCATTAAAGTGGACGGCATATTGTCAGCAACCGGACTTACAGGCTTCACAAACCAGAACCAAGTGAACGATATCGTTCCCCGGAGGACAAACAACTCAGCCGCTAAGCGTAAGCTACCCTTGCCTAACACTACCAGACTTACAGATGCACACACACAACATTGCAGGCAAGATAACAGAACTGTACCAGCAGTAAACTATGGCAAATGGTATACCTAAGAATAATCTGTACGGTCAGCGGGCGTCCAATACTGAAATGCAACCTGGCCACATTAGGGTGAAACACTTGCACAATCTAACGTTTGACCTAAGCTAATATAACACAATCATATTTCATGCATGGCATAAACATGATTATAAAAATGACAAATAAATAAACACTAACACATTGAACAAGCTACCACACTTACCAAATGGACATAAATAATAAACAAATAATATACACACCAGGCCTAGGTGACAGTTAACCGCTGTCAGTCAGTCTTGACAAGAGTGAGTGAGTGCAGAAGTGTCAACCTAAAACCTTGTATAATAATAAAAAACCTAATACACATAACTTATAACCCCAGACTTAGGTGACAGTTGACCGCTGTCAGTCATCAGAATAACTGAGTGCAGAAGTGTCAACCTAAAGCCTTGTATTAAACAATAATGCACAGTGAATACATACCTGCTAACCCATTCATCAATGAAAAGACCTGCAGAATATTTACCCACTTTATAACGTGCATTAATGTAAATACATGTAATATATACAATAATAATATAAATGGATACATATTGGTAACACTACACATATATAAATATGTTGACAGAAATTTGATTAAATACAAACCACGCAAAGCCATGTGAACGTTGCTACAGCGTTGCCATGTATCCAGCGACAGTGATTGACAGCTAGGTACATCGCAACACTGCAATCAACACCATGAAATTTACACGTAATACGCCGGGTGCGAGGCATGCAGCTTCCAGCGGTTGACATGAACAAGCACATGGATAGTGGATACATCAACACCCTTTGGTATTACTATGTTTTTTACATTGCGATGAATTTGTTTACGGCCGAAAAGTGATAAATATAAAACTAAAGAGCATTGGGGGTTTTACTCTATTAGCCATTGAAAAAGCTTAAAACGCTCCATACAGCGAGTTTTGCTCTATATAAGGACATCACGTGACCCATTCATCAGTCCTTTCCCATTGTCGTGCGACATATTTTTCTTGTCACAAATTTCACAAAGGCTTAATCCTGTTCACAGCGCCATTGTTGTGAAAGCCTAGTGATAGGGAAAGGCGCTTACCTTGCTTAGTAAGCGTAGATGATGGGGAGATCAAGCGTTCTGAATGTATACAGCAGTTTGCGTCCGTTCTGGTCAGTGTCTGGTCTCGATCTGCTAATTGTCACCTGTCAGATTTGGCGGGTAAGTTGATCACGTGCCTCGATCACACCCGGAAACATACGAGCAGCATCAGATGGCCAATCCAATGTTACCCGATGTACGAGTGTGGAAGCACTGATCACTACAATAGCATGAAAACATTGAGGAGAAACATTACGCACATTACACCATCGATATACAAGGTATTTGTTGGTTCCAGAAGCTTATTCTTATATAGAACTGTAGACATTTGATCCTTTTCCAACTTTTAAGCAATAATTTCTGTCATATCTGTAACTGTGAATTACAATGTTTTTTTCCAATCAGATAGTGCAGTGTGCTCCAAATCTTAAAATATTCCAATGGCGTCAAGTTTGATCGTTAGTGAGACAAGGTGATTTTGACTACCTCCATATACAATTTGTATGTATGGTACAGTTATAAAAATAACGCACAATTGTTGGAAATTTACTATACTTTTAAATGTTGCATTGTTTTGGACTTGGGGTTGTGTTTATTTCTAATAATTTAACTTCTTTTACCATGTTGTTACAAAAGGACATATATGTCCCTCTGGCACACCAACTGCGTTTTGTGTAGGGACATATATGTCCAAATGGCAGCCAGGGGGTTAAACCCAAATTCACCTCACGGTTTCACCCCGCCGCGACAGATAACAACTTTTGCGTTTTCAATGATGATAGTTTCTTAAAGAACTTTTTTGGTGGAGTCCGGAACATTTTCAAATATCAGAAAGCTGTTGGGTATTAGTAAATGATAAACATGTGTACTATTTATATTTATGTGGCAATTTTGTACAATGATAAAATTTGCAATTCATCAGTCCGTTTCTGACGGTAGCCCTCGTACGATTTGGCAGCAGCGCATGCACACATGGATACATATCCCCATTCACCATACAGTGAATGACATACAGCTGGTCCCATAGGGCTGGTGCAACATAGAACGTTCCATCCATATACCACTTGTTGGCACTGTGGAGCATGTTTCACATGTCCTCTGAAGCAAAAGCCAGTATCTTGTCGTCGTCACCATCATCAATGCACAAGAATTGCTGTCCATCTTTTGTCTGAGTCCATGGTCCTTCGAGGTGAACATCAGCTAGAGACTTGGGTAGATTTGGTAGAACTTTGCTTCTGTGCCGGTAGAGGGAGGACTTTACACTCGAGAACGATGGTACAGACGCTGGGTCAGCAACATCAGACAACTCTTCATCGTACAGCTGCCGAATGGATGTGACGTCCTTCTGTACACGGTGACGCAAGGTGTCGAATCTTAACTTCAGCCTCCGTGGTGTAGTGTGTAAGGAGCGTCGAATCTCATCTGGTCGACCGCGATTCCACTGGGACATGGTTGTGCGGTGTTGTTGATTACATGAAGTCTCCCGTTGTAGAACAGCGGCCTTTGCATTCAGAATGTACACACTTCCAATGTGTTGTGTTCTGTTGTCTAACGTTGAGGCGATATCGGTAACCAGCAAAGAAAACTTGCCGTCCTCCTGCTTGAGAAGTGATGAATTGAACGCGTTGAACATTTGCCATTGTGTGATGGATACAGTTGGTTCCCCTTCTAATTTATTAGGAGTTTAATTAACTGAGAAGATGAGATCTTCTCAACAATTTAGTCCTTACCATGTTTTTCGACATAATCTGACAAAGACAGACAAAGCCAGTAACAACATAGTTAAAACAAGCCTACCCAACTTGATCAAATAGGATTACGTTAATCCTGCTTTGGAGGTTACAATATAAGCATGCTAACTGCTTCCCAAAACAAAATAAAACAATATCATTGTACTTGTCTTGTAGTCTGTATTGGATGAGAAGACTCAAAACATACTATACACAGAAGTAGATGCACAGATATATACTAATATAATCCCCCTAATTATCCCTTACTCCAAACGAAGCACCCCTTCTTCATTGATACTCGGGATGTTCCATTATTCTACAGGGCAAAAATTCTTTTCCCACGCTGCCTACAATGTTTTTGTTGGCAGTTTGGGATGTAGGCAGTTTGGAACTGTAGGCAGTATGGGACCTAACCGCCCGATCCCGTTAGTGGCCTTTTATGACATGCATGGGTTACCGAAGATCAATTCTAACCCGGATCTTCACGGGTCGACTTCTTTAGAACATAGTTCATAAGAAATACTGAATATCAAACACATTATTTATTTATTTATCAATTTATTTCCAGCAAATTGATGACTAAGTTCACAAAACTTTACACCAAGAAACAAAATACTTGCTAAGTATGCAACACAAATCTAACCTTTCAAAGTATACAAATATTCAAATTCCATATTTTCTAAATTACCAAATAATTAATACAAACATTTTCTCTTTTAACTCGTTTGGACATAGAAATATGTTAAAGTAAAGAAACAAACTGCCATCTGTGTTCTGCCATAACAATGAGTGAGTGAGTGAGTATGGTTTTACGCTGCTTTTAGCAATATTTCAGCAATATCACGGCGGGGGACACCAGAAATGGGCTTCACACATTGTACCCATGTGGGGATTTGAACCCGGGTCTTCGGCGTGACGAGCGGACGCTTTAACCACTAGGCTACCCCACCGCCCGCCATAACAATGAACTGTGTCCTGGTCTAAACATGGAGGCCTTCTACCCAACTGTCAACATGTGCTGCTAATCATGTGATCAGATGCCAAGATGTAGATTTTATTCAAATTAAAAAAGTTCAGGCAGCAACCTGGGTTTGAACTCTCAACCTCTACATTGGTGAAACCAGTATAGCGGCCCGATGAAGAATCCCTGATACCAAAGGCATTTGCGCGGGTGATAACAATTGTAAAATATTATTTTTTACTCTTTCTTTAATTGAATTAAGATGCAAACTGAGAGTTCTGCACGTACACTAATATAAGTCAGAAAATATGTAAATATTTCTTCACGATAACAGCAACATTCGAATTGTGTAAACATCAGTAACAAACAGTCCACCCAGTTCTTATATCTTTTGATCAGACGAAGCAGTTTTGTGGAACACATCAATAGAGGTATTCTAGTTTACAATAACATTGTCCCTCTGTAAGATACGTCCGACAAAACAGGTTCAGATACCACTCCGCCACGAACTTGGCACTGTGATCCTTTGGGGTAAATCCACTACAGAGTGAATGCGGTTCCAAAATGCACAGGTAATTTTGACAAATTTCATGTGACTGGATAGATGATATGGTTTTCACTTTTTCGAAAATCTCTTAATGAGAAAAATCAGTACCAGATTTGAAGCTGAGACTGCCAAAAACGTTTGGAAGAAGGTTGATGTCAAGACGCTTCTGAGAGAAAATCCCGAGGACCTGTTTTGCCGTCCGCTTCGTTCACTGGCTTGTGTGACGTAGCTCGTGGTCACTGTCAACGCGTCAATCAAATCCCTCTGTTCGCTCGTCATCTCCTCTTCAATAAGCTCAAAGTAAAGTCGAACAAACTGCTTGGAATATTCTAGACAGTCAGACGCTAAGAGAAGGTACGTTTTCTCCGCCAGTGTCGCCATTATGACGTCAAGTGAACGTCTTGGAATCGTCAGCGTGCCGATATATAGGCACGTGTCATACTGTGGGGCGCTCAGAACGAGGCTGTCAACTTGGACATAGAAGCGATCTGATTGGTCGTTGTAAACCACGTGGTATCTCCTGATACCGCAGCTCGGTTGGATAAATTCTTTTATATCTACATGTGTGACAAAACGTTTAGAGACGAGGGATTCAACATTTTTCAAATATTGGTCAGTGATGGCCCAAACTGCAGCATGGGTGTTATGAATAACCAGAAAGTACACCCACTCCTGGTCAGGTTCGTCCTCGAGGTCTGGGTGGTCAAACACACTATGTCGACCCTGTAATATGTCCCAAGTAATCTTCATGATACTTCGATCAAAGTTGCTATGGATTTGGTCACCTTGTCGTAACCCAAGCTTCTCCTCAAGTTGTTTTTTGCGAAGGTTTTGTTTTCCTGCCATGGTGTATGCCTAACCGCAGTCGGCTTCTCTCGGCTGTTTCCGTGATTTCAAAAACTACTACCATGGAACCTGTAGACGAGTCAACTAAAACCGTGTGTGTACGCCTTGACACGGACCCACTGACGTGCAACCCTTCAGGTAACTGGCTTATGAATCACGGATCTGTAATACAAAACCAAGTATTTCAATCGTTATCAGTGCAGGCCGCTTGTAAAGGAAGTGTCCTTGCAGATATACTCAACCAAGAAAATTAAGGAACATGAATATCTTCAGTGAATTAGACCGAGCATACTATTTCATATTCCACACGCAAAAAAGCTATGATCCCGATTTTTTGTTTGTTCAGTTCATAACCCACACTACTAATTGAGAAGAAAAGGTTCAATATGTAAAATGCATGTACAATGTATATTAAGGAGAGTTGAACCGATCTCACTCTAATTCCACATGGCAATGAATTTCTTTCTTATGCTTTCTTCATACAAAACTTCCATTAAGGGAATCGTGACCAAAATAGAATTCGGTTGACAGATAACACAGGTTCTAAAACACTGGAATTCAAACTAAATGAGTTGCATGTACGTCTGTTGTGCCCTTAAACGCACAATGGTCTTAAGTGCACAGAAATCATGAATATTCATGAGTGGGCGGAGCTTATGTCACTACGTCACATACTCGGCACAGTATCTTCCGCAGAACTAGTAGAGGGAGTTGACCTATGCTTCTTCGTCACATAAGCTCCGCCCACTCATGTTTATTTATGATTTCTGTGCACTTAAGACCATTGTGCGTTTAAGGGCACAACATACGTCCACATAAATGAGGTGTTATTGTTGTTTTACGGCGTATCTGAACCATATGGAAATACCCATAATATAACTGACCCACCAACCTGGCGTTGCCAGGGAAAAGGTCTCCGTGGAATTCCAAAACACGAGTTGCTCCAAATAAACCCAGACTACCACGGACTCATATCTGCGATCAATACTCGTATATCTAGCGACATGGGCAGGAATATGAATGTTGTCATGGTTACCATGTTTGTTTCCGTTCCCACCTCGTTACAAAACCACCCTCATTTAAACAGTGTTAATGTATGTAACGTTTCTCTGATACGAGTACACCAGGGGAAGGGCGAGGCGACCTGACTTGACAGGGTCACGGTGACCTATGTCTCGAGCTGTTAGGCCTAGTGTAATCTGCAGGTTTAAAAAACACATCTCACCTTATTGTCTCAAACTAGTTGTGCTTAAGAAGACATCGTGCACGTCCTTTGAATGTCGAATCATTCAATGACGACACTGAAGCAGTTGTAATTTATAGTCTCCTGTTATAGTGTTCAAAATCTAACACATCTCTACACATTATCTTTATTGGAAATCCCTAAACTATTAATACATGCCGGTATATTGGAAGTACCCCCACCAGTTGATAATCACCAGATTTCCAGGAAATCACTGAGGGTCTCCACTGATGGGGTCGGTATTGTGACATTTGTTTCAAAATTGTTTGACAACAAAAAGAGGACGTTTGTAAAATAATTATGATCACAATAATTGTTCCTTGATACCGCCGCCAAACAGGTGCCATACATGGTGATGTATGTGTTAATGATCAGAATAATTGTTTCTTGATTGTGTAATTAAATATGATCAGGAACAGGACTACTCCATAAAGCGCCTCATGAAAAAAAGCATCACGACACTTGAAACAGCTGTGGCAAGGACTACCTGACCGGGACCAGACGTAAGAAAACTACGGATTGCTGTTCCAGACAAATAGTAATTTCGTCCGCTTCTCTCGCTAAGCTGAGACATAAATATTGTCGTCACTGTCAATTTTTCAAGCAATTCCTTATGCTCTTTGTCCATAGTATTGCTAGACATTTCAAAGTATTTATACACAAACGTTTTACAATACTCTAAACAGTCTGACACCAACAGAAGATAGGTTTTATCGGCAAGGGACGCCATTAAAACATCCAAGGCTCGTTCCGAGATCGTCAAGGTTCCAACATACAAGCAGACGTCATACTTCGGTGATGTCAGAGTGAGATTGTCGGATCTGACAAAGTAGGAATCGGATTCGAGGCTGTAGACCACGTGATATCTTCGGACGAAGCAGTTCTCTTCCATGAAAGATGCCACATCACATGGCCAAACATCCCCGTTGGCGAGAATCTCCTGAACTCGATTCAACTCTCTGTCCTCGATGGCCCACAACGCTGAATGTTTGTTTTTGACGACGATGAAAAACAGCCAGTCTATATCATCCCCCTGTTGCAGCTGTGGGTGGTTGAAGATGTCATATTTGCCGTTCACGACCTCCCATGCAATGTCAAGTGTTTCCTTGTCAAATTTAGCTGTCATCTCACCAGCTACACCAAGTCCAAACTTGTCTTCGAACCGTTTCTGTCTACTTGCCATTTTCAAGACATGAAACTTATGTTTCTTGACAATAGATAGTGCATGTTCTGGAGTACCTACCGTGAGACTGTACCCACTCCCGATGTGCCACTGAATAATCAGATCAAGCAGCTCTCGTCCTCGCTGGTAGAGTCCATTATTAGGGGTGAAGGTGCACCGTCTTCTATAGACTAGCGCCTCGCAGCTTCGGGACTGGACTTACGCTTATAATCTCTGAATATATAAAAAATAATCCCATTTAAATTGAATAGGAGCCCCAGACAGATGAAGATCCTGAACCTGAGGAAATCTAGACTTGCTTTATTTAGAGATTTAGCATTGCAGGGAGGGCAAGGCAGTTGGGGCAATAATGCGGTTCAGGGACTGTGACAGACTACTTAGGAGTGTCAAGAAGACAACGTCTAATCTAATGTTATGAGGTTTGTATGCAGTCCAGTCTGATCACACAATCCTTCAATCTACAAGTCCAGTAGCGTCGCAGGAGCGAAGCGAGGCTCAGTTATTAACAGGATGAACCTCCGCCATTAGAAGATCTATTACGAAACACTCACAGTGCGTCCATTGTACGTGTTCTGGAGCTGTGTTAGACAGGCCGTTGATGAGTATCTGATACAATGCAGATAGATCGATGTACGATGCGCCGTTCATGTCAAATCTCGTGCTCAGCAAATACATAGAGTGAGTGAGTTAGTGTGGTTTTACGTCACCTTATGCAATAGCCCAGTAATATCACGACGAAGGACACGAGAAATGGGCATTACACAGTGAACTATTTTAGGAACCGAAGCAGGATCTTCGAGCGTCCGCTTTAACCACTGGGTTACCCCACCGCACAAAAATACACAGACGTGTCAACATTTTAACAAAACGAAAAATCATAATTATAAAACTTAAAGTTATACATATATACATTAGTTTATTCTACTTTTGGTTTGGAGACGAATACATGTACATTTATGTAGCTGTTGGACAATGTGTGGATGGGTTGAACAAAATCCTCTTTGTCAAAATGTTCCTGATAGAAGGATATTTCAGTTGGAAACTGTTTCTGTGTTGTGGGGGTTGGGTGGCGCATATCACGGTCACCCCTCCCCTACGGGTCAACATATAGACACCCATGTTCACACTCCACATCCGCCCCTTATCTGAAGTAGTGAGTGAGTGAGTGACTTTGGTTTAACGCCGTTTTAGCAATATTCCAGCAATATCACGGCGGGGGACACCAGAAATGGACTTTACACATTGTACCCATGTGGGAATCGAACCCGGGTCTGTGGCGTGACGAACGAACGCTTCAGACTGACTGACTGATTGAGTTTGGTTTCATGCTGCTTTTAGCAATATTCCAGCAACATCACGGCGGGGGACACCAGAAATGGGCTTCACACATTGTACAAAAGTGGGGATTCGAACCCGGGTCTTCGGCGTGACGAGCCAACGCTTTAACCACTAGGCTACCCCACCGCCCCCGAACGCTTCAGGACCCCTTATCTGACGTAAGATGTGGTAATCCACAAAGTAAAGAACCTTTTGTCATCCGTCTAAACATCAGACCAAATACAATTTTGGAAAGTTCATGTTATCTGATAAACAGAATAATCCCCATGTATATATAATACCCAATTTCCTTACTTTCGGAATATTGACTTTATCAGCTGAAACTGAAACCAGTAACACAGAGATTCATGCGGTGTTGTTCTCCAGACCTTACCCGGAAGTAAGCCAACGGGAATTGTTTACTGACTGATTGCCTGTGATAGTCCCTGGGAAATCATTGCATTTTGAATATGTAACTAGACACTTCCGAGTGATCGTGTTGGCGGGTATAATCCCCACTTGTGTTAATCTCATATGCAACAGACATTATTCATATAATCCTCATTTGTGTGAATATTATATACAGGATTCATATAATCACCCCTTGTGTTAATCCAATATGCATGCACCAGGGCGCTGACACAGTGAGTGAGTGAGTTTTAAGGGCTTTTAGCAATATTCCAGCAATATCAACGTGGGCAAGCACACACAAATGGGCTTCACATATTGTACCCATATGGGGAATCGAACTGGGTCTCAGGTGTGATGAGTGATCGCTATAACCACTAGGCTACCCAACCACCCGCTCTGACACAGACTGCTGCCTAAACTGTCTTAGTACTGATGTGTAGGCGTTGGGGTAGTCTAGTGGTTAAAGCGTTGGCTCGTCACGCCGAAGACCCGGGTTCGAATCCCCACATGGGTACATTGTGTGAAGCCCATTTCTGGTGTCCCTCGCCGTGATGTTGCTGGAATATTGCTAAAAGCGGCGTAAAACCAAACTCACTCACTCACTTAGTACTGATGTGTAGGCCAGTGATCTCAAGTGTCTTGACATCCTCTGACAACGCATGCTTTCTTTGTTCTTGCTGCACTCAGCAACATTCCAGCTATATGGCAGCGGTCAATAAATAATTAATTCTGGACCAGTCAATCCAGTGGTCAACAGCATGAGCATCAAAGTGAGGTGAGGTGAGGTGAAGTGAAATTGGGTTTAACGTCGTGCTTGAGAATATTTCGCTCATATGACGACGTGCATGGGTGTGTATGTGTATGTGCGGCTGCTTGTACTAGCCCAGATTTAAGCTGGTTTTATAGTGCTAGCCCACTGAGATACCATGCTGCAGTGAAGTATGAATACCCCACTCAGACACATTATATTGACTCCAAGCTGACCAGTCCTTGTTGTACCCATAAATGCTGAGCGCCAGGCAGGAACCAACAAGTACCATAATATAACGTCTTTTGGTATGACGCGGTCGGGATCGAACCCGCGACCTTCCGCTCTCCGGGCGGACGCTCTAACCACTACACCACGGAGGCGGTGGAGCATCAATGTATGCAATTGGGACACGGATGACCTGTCAACCAAGTGAGCGAGCATGACCACCGGATCCTGTGAGTCGCAAGCATGGGTTGCTGAAGACCAATTCTACACCTGGAACTCCATTGGTGAGAGAGACAGAAAACTTCACAAGGTAAAATGACACTGACAATGTCAAGGTTAACTAAAAGTAAGTCTCATGTTTCGGTGTTTTATTTATATATGTACAAAATACAGACAATCCCCAATCACATCTTACTCTGAACAAAAAGCGCACTTCATATTTTATCAATCACTTGATTTGACCACAATCAGTCAATAATTTCCATGCCTATGGTGTATATAGTAACAATAGGTTTGATGACATTAAATTAGCTAAATTAAACAATTCCAAAGTCATCCTGAGTTGAAAAAGAGATTTCATAACTGTTGAAGAACATAGGGCTTGACAACCGTTTTACTGGTCAAAACAGACATCACAACCATATAATAATGCTGAATTTGACAATGTGGACAGGAAAATGCATGATACCTATTCAAAATTTATGTTAATATAAATGCATCTAGGCATTAGTGAGTGAGTGAGTGAGAGTACATGCTGCTTATCGCCACATCCAGCAATATTCCAGCTAAATGGTTGATAATCCAGTCAAGACCAGACAATTCAGTGATTATTTTAAGCACCATCTGATGTTGGGGAATGACCCATAATCAGCTAAGTCTTCGATAATGAAACCCCATCTAACAGAGTATACGACGGGTAACAACTTTTTGTTTACTGCATGGAGCAACATTTTGGTGTACATCTTACACCATTATCAAGCCAAAGATGGCTACCAGCAGGTGATGAGTACTAGTGTTGGGAATTGGTTGAAATCTCACAATTCATGATTGCTTCATTACCAACGAACAGTCATCGAAAAAAATTGGTTAGCAAGATTTTTCCGATTTTCCAATCCAGGTTGTTATTGTAGATATGTATAACATGATGCAACTTGCTACTTTAAAGTGATGACTAATATATCATGAACATAAACTTCCTTGAGTCTTGGAGAAATATTCAGTCATGGCTTTTCAGTTAGTGAAGTGAGTTTTCTAAGAATTAAACACGTTTTCAGGCCCTGACAATTTCTAAGATATGTTCCATTGTCAAGTATTTCAAAGACTAAAAAAGTAGTTCAAAAATCGTTTATGTTCGATTATGAGAAAATGTGATTGATTACTTGGTCGTTTGGTCACTGCGACCAATCTTCGATTATTTCAATTAATCGGAACACCACTAATGAGTAGTATATACAGTAGTGTTGTTGTTGTTGTGTTAATGATCAGAATAATTGTTTCTTGATTGTGTAATTAAATATGATCAGGAACAGGACTACTCCATAAAGCGCCTCATGAAAAAGCATCACGACACTTGAAACAGCTGTGGCAAGGACTACCTGACCGGGACCAGACGTAAGAAAACTACGGATTGCTGTTCCAGACAAATAGTAATTTCGTCCGCTTCTCTTCTCGCTAAGCTGAGACATAAATATTGTCGTCACTGTCAATTTTTCAAGCAATTCCTTATGCTCTTTGTCCATAGTATTGCTAGACATTTCAAAGTATTTATACACAAACGTTTTACAATACTCTAAACAGTCTGACACCAACAGAAGATAGGTTTTATCGGCAAGGGACGCCATTAAAACATCCAAGGCTCGTTCCGAGATCGTCAAGGTTCCAACATACAAGCAGACGTCATACTTCGGTGATGTCAGAGTGAGTTTGTCGGATCTGACAAAGTAGGAATCAGATTCGAGGCTGTAGACCACGTGATATCTTCGGACGAAGCAGTTCTCTTCCATGAAAGATGCCACATCACATGGCCAAACATCCCCGTTGGCGAGAATCTCCTGAACTCGATTCAACTCTCTGTCCTCGATGGCCCACAACGCTGAATGTTTGTTTTTGACGACGATGAAAAACAGCCAGTCTATATCATCCCCCTGTTGCAGCTGTGGGTGGTTGAAGATGTCATATTTGCCGTTCACGACCTCCCATGCAATGTCAAGTGTTTCCTTGTCAAATTTAGCTGTCATCTCACCAGCTACACCAAGTCCAAACTTGTCTTCGAACCGTTTCTGTCTACTTGCCATTTTCAAGACATGAAACTTATGTTTCTTGACAATAGATAGTGCATGTACTGGAGTACCTACCGTGAGACTGTACCCACTCCCGATGTGCCACTGAATAATCAGATCAAGCAGCTCTCGTCCGCGCTGGTAGAGTCCATTATTAGGGGTGAAGTAGACTAAGGCTTAGTCTCTGAATATATATAATTTTGATAGTAACAAACAAGCCCATTTATATTGAAAAGGAGCCCTAGGGAGACCAGAGATTCAGACCTGAACCTGAGGAAATCTAGACTTGCTTTATTTAGGGCTTTAGCACAGCAGAGAGGGCTTGGCAGTAGGGGAAATAATGTGGTTCAGGGACTGTGAGACAGACTAGGGGTGAAGGTGCACCGTCTTCTATAGACTAGCGCATCGCAGCTTCGGGACTGGACTTACGCTTATAATCTCTGAATATATAAAAAATAATCCCATTTAAATTGAATAGGAGCCCCAGACAGATGAAGATCCTGAACCTGAGGAAATCTAGACTTGCTTTATTTAGAGATTTAGCATTGCAGGGAGGGCAAGGCAGTTGGGGCAATAATGCGGTTCAGGGACTGTGACAGACTACTTAGGAGTGTCAAGAAGACAACGTCTAATCTAATGTTATGAGGTTTGTATGCAGTCCAGTCTGATCACACAATCCTTCAATCTACAAGTCCAGTAGCGTCGCAGGAGCGAAGCGAGGCTCAGTTAGTAACAGGATGAACCTCCGCCATTATAAGATCTATTACGAAACACTCACAGTGCGTCCATTGTACGTGTTCTGGAGCTGTGTTAGACAGGCCGTTGATGAGTATCTGATACAATGCAGATAGATCGTTAAATGTACGATGCGCCGTTCATGTCAAATCTCGTGCTCAGCAAATACATAGAGTGAGTGAGTTAGTGTGGTTTTACGTCACCTTATGCAATAGCCCAGTAATATCACGACGAAGGACACGAGAAATGGGCATTACACAGTGAACTATTTTAGGAACCGAAGCAGGATCTTCGAGCGTCCGCTTTAACCACTGGGTTACCCCACCGCACAAAAATACACAGACGTGTCAACATTTTAATAACAATTTGAATAGTGAAGTCTATTTCCTTGTTCTCTAAAGTATTCCCTGAGCGTTGTCTGCCTTTATCATGACGTAGATATACCACGTCATGTCCCGTGCTAATGCCCCATGTCATCAAAGGCTCTGATTCAGAATCGTCACGAAGAACATGTCAAAACAAAACGAAAAATCATAATTATAAAACTTAAAGTTATACATATATACATTAGTTTATTCTACTTTTGGTTTGGAGACGAATACATGTACATTTATGTAGCTGTTGGACAATGTGTGGATGGGTTGAACAAAATCCTCTTTGTCAAAATGTTCCTGATAGAAGGATATTTCAGTTGGAAACTGTTTCTGTGTTGTGGGGGTGGGGTGGCGCATATCACGGTCACCCCTCCCCTACGGGTCAACATATAGACACCCATGTTGACACTCCACATCCGCCCCTTATCTGAAGTAGTGAGTGAGTGAGTGACTTTGGTTTAACGCCGTTTTAGCAATATTCCAGCAATATCACGGCGGGGGACACCAGAAATGGACTTTACACATTGTACCCATGTGGGAATCGAACCCGGGTCTGTGGCGTGACGAACGAACGCTTCAGACTGACTGACTGATTGAGTTTGGTTTCATGCTGCTTTTAGCAATATTCCAGCAACATCACGGCGGGGGACACCAGAAATGGGCTTCACACATTGTACAAAAGTGGGGATTCGAACCGGGTCTTCGGCGTGACGAGCCAACGCTTTAACCACTAGGCTACCCCACCGCCCCGAACGCTTCAGGACCCCTTATCTGACGTAAGATGTGGTAATCCACAAAGTAAAGAACCTTTTGTCATCCGTCTAAACATCAGACCAAATACAATTTTGAAAGTTCATGTTATCTGATAAACAGAATAATCCCCATGTATATATAATACCCAATTTCCTTACTTTCGGAATATTGACTTTATCAGCTGAAACTGAAACCAGTAACACAGAGATTCATGCGGTGTTGTTCTCCAGACCTTACCCGGAAGTAAGCCAACGGGAATTGTTTACTGACTGATTGCCTGTGATAGTCCCTGGGAAATCATTGCATTTTGAATATGTAACTAGACACTTCCGAGTGATCGTGTTGGCGGGTATAATCCCCACTTGTGTTAATCTCATATGCAACAGACATTATTCATATAATCCTCATTTGTGTGAATATTATATACAGGATTCATATAATCACCCCTTGTGTTAATCCAATATGCATGCACCAGGGCGCTGACACAGTGAGTGAGTGAGTTTTAAGGGGCTTTTAGCAATATTCCAGCAATATCAACGTGGGGCACACCACAAATGGGCTTCACATATTGTACCCATATGGGGAATCGAACTGGGTCTCAGGTGTGATGAGTGATCGCTATAACCACTAGGCTACCCAACCACCCGCTCTGACACAGACTGCTGCCTAAACTGTCTTAGTACTGATGTGTAGGCGTTGGGGTAGTCTAGTGGTTAAAGCGTTGGCTCGTCACGCCGAAGACCCGGGTTCGAATCCCCACATGGGTACATTGTGTGAAGCCCATTTCTGGTGTCCCTCGCCGTGATGTTGCTGGAATATTGCTAAAAGCGGCGTAAAACCAAACTCACTCACTCACTTAGTACTGATGTGTAGGCCAGTGATCTCAAGTGTCTTGACATCCTCTGACAACGCATGCTTTCTTTGTTCTTGCTGCACTCAGCAACATTCCAGCTATATGGCAGCGGTCAATAAATAATTAATTCTGGACCAGTCAATCCAGTGGTCAACAGCATGAGCATCAAAGTGAGGTGAGGTGAGGTGAAGTGAAATTGGGTTTAACGTCGTGCTTGAGAATATTTCGCTCATATGACGACGTGCATGGGTGTGTATGTGTATGTGCGGCTGCTTGTACTAGCCCAGATTTAAGCTGGTTTTATAGTGCTAGCCCACTGAGATACCATGCTGCAGTGAAGTATGAATACCCCACTCAGACACATTATATTGACTCCAAGCTGACCAGTCCTTGTTGTACCCATAAATGCTGAGCCAGGCAGGAACCAACAAGTACCATAATATAACGTCTTTTGGTATGACGCGGTCGGGATCGAACCCGCGACCTTCCGCTCTCCGGGCGGACGCTCTAACCACTACACCACGGAGGCGGTGGAGCATCAATGTATGCAATTGGGACACGGATGACCTGTCAACCAAGTGAGCGAGCATGACCACCGGATCCTGTGAGTCGCAAGCATGGGTTGCTGAAGACCAATTCTACACCTGGAACTCCATTGGTGAGAGAGACAGAAAACTTCACAAGGTAAAATGACACTGACAATGTCAAGGTTAACTAAAAGTAAGTCTCATGTTTCGGTGTTTTATTTATATATGTACAAAATACAGACAATCCCCAATCACATCTTACTCTGAACAAAAAGCGCATTTCATATTTTATCAATCACTTGATTTGACCACAATCAGTCAATAATTTCCATGCCTATGGTGTATATAGTAACAATAGGTTTGATGACATTAAATTAGCTAAATTAAACAATTCCAAAGTCATCCTGAGTGAAAAAGAGATTTCATAACTGTTGAAGAACATAGGGCTTGACAACCGTTTTACTGGTCAAAACAGACATCACAACCATATAATAATGCTGAATTTGACAATGTGGACAGGAAAATGCATGATACCTATTCAAAATTTATGTTAATATAAATGCATCTAGGCATTAGTGAGTGAGTGAGTGAGAGTACATGCTGCTTATCGCCACATCCAGCAATATTCCAGCTAAATGGTTGATAATCCAGTCAAGACCAGACAATTCAGTGATTATTTTAAGCACCATCTGATGTTGGGGAATGACCCATAATCAGCTAAGTCTTCGATAATGAAACCCCATCTAACAGAGTATACGACGGGTAACAACTTTTTGTTTACTGCATGGAGCAACATTTTGGTGTACATCTTACACCATTATCAAGCCAAAGATGGCTACCAGCAGGTGATGAGTACTAGTGTTGGGAATTGGTTGAAATCTCACAATTCATGATTGCTTCATTACCAACGAACAGTCATCGAAAAAAATTGGTTAGCAAGATTTTTCCGATTTTCCAATCCAGGTTGTTATTGTAGATATGTATAACATGATGCAACTTGCTACTTTAAAGTGATGACTAATATATCATGAACATAAACTTTCTGGAGTCTTAGAGAAATATTCAGTCATGGCTTTTCAGTTAGTGGAGTGTTTTCTAAGAATTAAACACGTTTTCAGGCCCTGACAATTTCTAAGATATGTTCCATTGTCAAGTATTTCAAGGACTAAAAAAGTAGTTCGATTATGAGAAAAAATCGTTTATGTTCGATTCATGAGAAAATGTGATTGATTGTGTTTGGTGTTTTTGGTCACAATATTCGACCAATCTTCTGATTATTTCAATTGATCAGAACACCACTAATGAGTAGTATATACAGTAGTGTTGTTGTTGTTGTTGGTTACTAATTTCATGTTGCTGATCTTCGCACTCAGCAATATTCCAGCTACATAGGGGCAGTCTGTAAATAATCCAGTCTGGACCTGACAATCCAGTGATCAACTACATGAGCATCTGATCTTATGCAATTGGGATACAATGACATGAATCAAACAAGATCAATGAGCCTGACCATCATGGGATGCCGTTCATGGGAGCTGATCTTTAAGACATGGGTTGCTGATCTTCATGGGTTGCTGATCTTCATGGGTTGATCTCATCTTCATGGGTTATATAGTCGCAGCAAAGAGCAGATTAAAAATACACAAGACATTGTTATCCATCAAGTCGTTTGCTATGTTATTTACTCACCCACATCTTGAATGCCAATCAGACAATCAACCTACGTAATTATTCTCCTGTTAGGACAAGCACAGGGACATTCCAACCTAGAATGCCCACAGGTTTCTAACGATCTAAACGTGTCTGTACATGATATAATTTGTGAGACAGAAATAAAGTATGTCATCGACTTAAGATTTGTGCACAAAATTGCAATCCCTTCATCATATTTTCTTTGTGTCAGATCAGAAAGACCATTACTTGACAAACTGGCAACTAATATCGTGCAGCAAGTATCGAGAATCTTGTGAATTTCCCATGGTAGGTGTACGTCTGCTCGGTTGGTCATGTCTTTCGTTGGTAGGTGTAGGTCTGCTCAGTTGGTCATGTCTTCCATTGGTAGGTGCACGTCTGCTCAGTTGGTCATGTCTTCCGTTCTTCCAGTTGGTCATGTCTTCCGCTGGTAGGTGTACGCCTGCTCAGTTGGTCATGTCTTCGTTGGTAGGTGTACGTCTGCTCAGTTGGTCATGTCTTCCGTTGGTAGGTGTAGGTCTGCTCAGTTGGTCATGTCTTCCGTTGGTAGGTGTAGGTCTGCTCAGTTGGTCATGTCTTCCGTTGGTAGGTGTAGGTCTGCTCAGTTGGTCATGTCTTCCGTTGGTAGGTGTAGGTCTGCTCAGTTGGTCATGTCTTCCGTTGGTAGGCGTACGTCTGCTCAGTTGGTCATGTCTTCCGTTGGTAGGTGTAGGTCTGCTCAGTTGGTCATGTCTTGCCGTGGAAGCCATACAGCACCCAGTGATACAGCTGTCGCAGCTGGTCGGATCGCTTAGCTGAAACATGCACCAAGAAAAACATATATCACTGAAAAAAAGTTGACAGAATATACTTACAGCCAGAGCTCCAGATAAGATTTAGCTCATGTGGATTCTGTACCCACTGTAGTTTTTTGGAGTGGCTATTATGAATGTTGAGTGGGTATTTCATTTTCCGTTACCCACTGCTTTCAAATATGTGCGTATTTCAGTCACTTTACTCACCTAAGTACATGTATTACGTCATTGAGTAAGTTTACTAAGCAGGTATGTTCTGCCTTATGCCATACCTAATCAAAACCAACTTAAATATAATGGAAATTATTTCATAAAAAAGCACTCACCCTTTACTGACAGTACAACACTAGTCCTATACTAACAGTACAACTTGATAGCAATCGATGCCTTTTTCATTACGCAAGCGATTTTTATAAATATCTTATGTACGCATTTGTTTTAAACTTTTTGCGTATCTAACATTTTAAATGCGTAATTGGTACGCAACAATTATTTTTCAATGCGTAATTCTATGCGTATTTTACCCGGATACGCAGCTTATCTGGGCCTCTGCTTACAGCTATTTGGAAATGTGCTCTAAAAGTTCATCTAAAAGTTCATCAAATCTCACTATTGAAGGATGCCTTGTGAAGGGTTATTTCTTAGTTTTTGTTGCTTTTTTAACATCACACTCATCAATATTCGAGCTGAATGACCAGGGTCTGAAAGACAGGCACCAATGAAGTCAGCAAGTGTGACTACCCATCTTACATCATCTTTTACAATAAGCAGGACGGTTGGGTATCCCAGTCGTTAAAGCGTTCGCTCATCACACCAAGGCCCCGGGTTCGATTCCCCATGGGTACAAAGCGAGAGGCCCATTTCTGCTGTCCCCAGATGTGATATTGTTGGAATATTATTAAAAGCGGCGTAAAACTCAACTCACTCACTCAGTCAGTCACACAACAAGCATTGCTTGCTGACGACAGATTCTTCTAATGGTCTGAATATGGCACCAGGGTAATCAAATGAGAGCTATAAGTGTCTGTTATATCAACGTGAACATACGATCAATGTTCATCCTGGCCAGCAGCTGCCGCGTGTCGTCTCTCCTGCCCATGACGGTGAGGAGGTTGGTGGACTCCACCTCGGGGAGGCTGATATTGTAGTAGATGTAGATGCGGTTGTTGAACGTTGCGTACACAAAACATGGCACGTTGCCTTGGTCTGGCAGAGCAAAGAAACCTGAAACACATACTGAACATCAGCGTGCTACTTGCAATAAGAGCAATCATTCATCTGCCACAAAGTCTACATCTTCTTTGTTGTATTCGCACATTCTGATGTGTTTGGGTCAACTTAAACATATCATAGGCTGCGTATCCGGGTAAAATACGCATAGAAAATTTCCAATTACGCAGTGAAAAATAATTGTTGCGTACCAATTACGCATTTAAAATGTTATATACGCAAAAAGTTTAAAACAAATGCGTACGGAATATATTTATAAAAATCGCTTGCGTAATGAAAAAGACATCGATTGCTATCAAGTTGTACTGTTAGTATAGGACAAGTGTTGTACTGTCAGTATAGGATGAGTGATTTTTTTATGAAATCATTTCCATTATATTTAAGTTTGTTTTAATTAGGTATGACGTAAGGCAGAACATACCTGCTTAGTAAACTTACTCGATGACACAATACTTCGGTGTGTAAAATGACTGAAATACGCACATATTTGAAAGCAGTGGGTAACGGAAAATGAAATACCCACTCAACATTCATAATACCCACTCCAAAAAAATACAGTGGGTACAGTACCCACATGAGCTAAATCTTATCTGGAGCTCTGCATATACATGAATAGATATGTCTGCCAAGTTTTGAACAAAATCACGCATGTTCTCGTGCATTAACAGAATTTGTTGGCACGTCACCATTGACATTAAAGAATTAGCTGACCCCAAAATAAGATTCTTTCAAAACAAGTTTTTGTTTGGTCGTTGTTTCAGCAATATTCCTACCGGCTCAGGTGACACTGCTTCAAAGAGGCATACATCAGACCGTATTACCCTCGAGAGAAGCATACAACTTATAATGTGTTACATATCCTGTTAGTCACCTCATGCCAAGCATGGGTACCTGAGGACCAATACGAACCCACACCTTCACAAGTATTTTTAAAACAAAGCAATAAGTGTGATGTATTTGAAATATATTTCTTGAACTTTGATGTGCACTTCTGAACAAATGGTCCACAGGATTAAGCTATTTTATTAAAATTCAGAGTTATTCATATTCAAAAACCTACCTGCAGAGAAAGCGGCAACATTCTCTTCAAATTGGTACCTCACCACCTCACGGCTGTGGTTGACGATGTACGTCTGCCCATCCCAGGAACAACATACAACCTCCTCACGATTGTTACCCTAGAGACAAGAAAACACATTCTACACCACAGAAACTTCTTCATAGTAACCTTAGCAACAAGAACAATACACAATTTTCTGTGGTTACCATAGTAACATGTCCTGCAATGAAGACAATAGTGTCTTCTGAGACTTGATCCTATCATGGCCATCCACATCCAGGACATACTGCCACACATATTAATTAGCATCAGAGAAGTGTGAGTGAGGGAGTTTAGTTTTTCACCGCTTTTAGCAATATTCCAATATCACGAATAGCAATATCACGGTTTGTCATCAGAAATGGGCTTCACACATTGTACCATGTGGGGAATCGAACCCGGGTCTTTGGTGTGACAAGCGAACACTTTAACCACTAGGCTACTCTACCGCTCCATCATCAGAGAAGTAACAAATGCAGTAGTAAAGGCTGCAGATTTGATGGTTAGGTCAGCATATGTACTGCATGAAATGTAAAGTCACGCCGAAGACCCGGGTTCGATTCCCCACATGGGTACAATGTTTGAAGCCCATTTCTGGTGTCCTCAGCTGTGACATTGCTGGAAGACTGCTAAAAGCGGCGTAAAACTAAACTCACTCACTCATTCCTGTGCAGTGTGTCTCAGATCTCACAGCCACCAACTCCCCACAACGCACAAATGACAATGTTGAAAATACTTTCAATATGTGCCACATCCTTGACACCTAATTTGTACAAGGAATAACAGACAATAATTCTCCTTAAAAAGCGTCCAAAACTCTTCGCCCACTTATTCTACATACTACACAAAGGGTAGTATTTCTCATTAAATCACCACAACTTAAGCGTACGCTTACTAAATTTAGATGTAACGCTTACAACTTCAAAGTCCAAGCGGCGCGATTTGCCCAAACTTCAAATGCAATAGATATCCAATGTCCAATCTACAATTTATCACAAGAAGATGAGTACCATGTATTACTTGTATGCCCGAAATATTTAGAAATAAGAGAAACATATTTGACATATTTTTTCTATAACCAACCGTCGAGAGAAAAATTCTGTATGCTACTTCGCACTGAAAATATTGACTTGTTGTTTAAGGTAGCCCTTGTGTTGTACCACATACTTATGTTGAGAGAAAAAATGTAAATTGTGAATGGGTGTTTATGGATTTATTGATGTTCCTATAACTCGCGTATTTACAGGTTGCGCATAAATGCACTGTTATTATTGTACACATGTACTATTGGCCTCAGGGCCACATATACAAATAAATAATATATCTGTTTTTCATATGCAACATTTGCCGTAACCTTTCAAGTTTTTCACACAAAATTATGTCCAGGTTAATGACTATAATCTTTCAAAGTTATTAAAAGCCTCAATTCATGGAGGGCAACGAGTATCACTATTCTGGCTCCTCCTGGAAGATGCATACTTTCAATTATATATAACTACAGCCTGTGTTAATGTTGGATATTATCCCTTGACCGACTGGCGTCTGTTCCACTGACCGTAACGTCCAGTTTGTGGAGAGAGAACAGCTGGTGATCGACCTGTAGTGACCACACGATCTTGTCCGACTCGGTCTTGTCAGACTGTACAAGCACAAGGCTACCTGCAAACAGTAAAACACACTGAATCAAGTCTTCCGACAATAGGCGGCGTCGGAGTAGCCTAGTGATTAAAATCGTTCGCTCGTCATGCTGAAGATCCAGGTTTGAATCCCCACAAGGGGTAGCCTAGTGGTTAAAGCATTTGCTCGTCATGCTGAAGATCTGGGTTCGAATCCCCATAAGGGTACAATGTATGAAGCCCATTTCTGCTGTCCCCCGCCGTGATATTGGTGAAATATTGCTAAAAGCGGCGTAAAGCTAAAAAAACAACTCATTTAGACCACAGCCAAGGTTTGACTGTTCTAGTCTACCCCTCTGACAAGTGTAAATTGAAATGACTCCAGTACTTTTGGGATTCAGTACTATCCCGGATTCACACGAGTCATTTCAAGGGTACACAAAGTATGTGATCTACACTACCAGTTGTCAGACTTCCATTTTTGTGGAAACCAGAGTCCAAGTTGGTGAGATTGTCGACTTGCTGATTACAAGCTAAGCTCTGAGAAATCTTATATCCCCATTATCCCCTAAAGACTACAACTTATTCGGTCATGACTGAATAATGGTATACCTTGCTCATTTAGGGATTTGAAAGTTGTGATGATGTTGACATGTTGATGGTGCATTAGCATCAGATATCAATGTTGATACAATGTTGATAAAATGTCTTTCAACGTAGCAACCTCAGATCAATCATATTTCAACAATGTCATGTGCCTGCTGGGCGAGTCGAAACACTGATAGTTACCATCTAGAGTGGCCAGGGCATAGAAAGAGGAAGCTTTGTCGTCTTTTTCCTTTCTCTCTCGTTTTATTCCACCAACGATGACAGTTGACACTTCCTTGTTGCGAGCTCTGCAGGACCCCAGGGGATGGTACACAAAGGACTGCTGAGTTGACTCCTCACTGGAATAGAACCCAGAATATGGTGGGATCAGCAAACACTTTAACCACTGGGCTATCACTCTTCCTTTGTGTTTGATATGTGACATGGCAACTTTTCCAGATCTAGCAGACCTGTATTAATGAAACATATTTTATGCAACAGGATTGACCAGTGTTTTATTTGGGACCGACCTGTTTTCTAAAGATGACAGATCTGTGCCCTGTAGATGACTGACCTGTGTCCCATGTGGGTCTGACCTGTGTTCTATAGACGTCTGACCTCTGTTCTACAGATAAACTGACCGGTGTTCTACAGATGACTGACCTGTGTTTTATAGACATCTGACCTGTGTTCGATAGATCACTGACCTGTGTTCGATAGATCACTGACCTGTGTTTTATGTAGGACTATGACCGACCTGTGTTCTATGTAGGACTGACCTGTGTTCTATAGATGACTGGCCTGTGTTCTATGTGGGACTACGACTGACCTGTGTTCTATAGATCATTAGATGACTGACCTGTGTTCTATGTGGGGCTGACCTGTGTTCTATGTGGGGCTGACCTGTGTTCTATGTGGGGCTGACCTGTGTTCTATGTGGGACTACGACTGACCTGTGTTCTATAGATCATTAGATGACTGACCTGTGTTCTATGTGGGGCTGACCTGTGTTCCATGTGGGACTACGACTGACCTGTGTTCTATAGATCATTAGATGACTGACCTGTGTTCTATGTGGGGCTGACCTGTGTTCTATGTGGGGCTGACCTGTGTTCTATGTGGGACTACGACTGACCTGTGTTCTATAGATCATTAGATGACTGACCTGTGTTCTATGTGGGGCTGACCTGTGTTCTATGTGGGGCTGACCTGTGTTCTATGTGGGGCTGACCTGTGTTCTATAGATCATTAGATGACTGGCCTGTGTTCTATGTGGGACTGACCTGTGTTCTATTTGGGACTGACCTGTGTTCTATGTGGGACTGACCTGTGTTCTATGTGGGACTACGACTGACCTGTGTTCTATGTGGGGCTGCTCTATCCTGATGTTGGTCCCCTGCAGCAGTGTGACCAGCGTTCCCCCAGGTTGGGACGCCAGCAGCTGAGGCTTGCCCTCACCACAACTGTTCACCGTAATGGATCCAATCTACATAAAAAGGGAATGTGTCAACCAGTTTATATAGCAACAATATGGCAACAGCAACATGACAATGACAGTACGGTGATGGAGCAGTCGAAGTAAACCCAAATTATTTGACTGACAAGAATTACAATGTCCCTCAATTCTACTGTAGGAATCTGCAAATAATTACATCAGAAAAGGTACCACTTGGTGTTGGTGTATGAAGGTTATTCACCAAGTCAGTGTATAGCTCACCTGACCAGCCAGCTACCACTTTGTGTTGTTGTATGAACCGTTATTCAACAAGTCAGTGTATAGCTCACCTGACCGGCCAGCTGCCACTTGGTGTTGTTGTATGAACCGTTATTCACCAAGTCAGTGTATAGCTCACCTGACCAGCCAGCTGCCACTTCTGGCGCTGCATGAATCGTTATTCACCAAGTCAGTGTATAGCTCAACTGATCGGCCAGCTGCCACTTCTGGTGCTGCATGAACCGCTATTCACCAAGTCAGTGTCATAGCTCACCTGACCAGCCAGCTACTACTTCTGGTGCTGCATGAACCGTTATTCACCAAGTCAGTGTATAGCTCACCTGACCAGCCAGCTGCCACTTCTGGTGCTGCATGAACTGTTATTCACCAAGTCAGAGTATAGCTCACCTGATCGGCCAGCTGCCACTTCTGGTGCTGCATGAATTGTTATTCACCAAGTCAGTGTATAGCTCAACTGATCGGCCAGCTGCCACTTCTGGTGCTGCATGAACCGCTATTCACCAAGTCAGTGTCATAGCTCACCTGACCAGCCAGCTACTACTTCTGGTGCTGCATGAACCGTTATTCACCAAGTCAGTGTACAGCTCACCTGACCAGCCAGCTGCCACTTCTGGTGCTATATGAACCGATATTCACCAAGTCAGTGTAAAGCTCACCTGACCGGCCAGCTGCCACTTCTGGTGCTGTATGAACTGTCCAGTTGAGTAGGCGTCACTGTCCAGCCCTGACTGCCATCGGAAAGTCCGCACCACTCGGTCTGAGTAGCCAACGACCAACTCTGTCTGGCCATCACCATCTTAAAAACATGGGAATAAAAGTTCAATCATGACTTTACCCTCTGTGTCCGTGTGTCTGGGACCTGTATCTGCTATGACAGTTACCTGTATCAGCCATGAGAGTTACCTGTATCGGCTATGACAGTTACCTGTATCAGCTATGACAGTTACCTGTATCGGCCATGACAGTTACCTGTATCAGCTGTGACAGTTACCTGTATTGGCTATGACAGTTACCTGTATCGGCTATGACAGTTACCTGTATCAGCTGTGACAGTTACCTGTATCGGCTATGACAGTTACCTGTATCAGCTATGACAGTTACCTGTATCTGCCATGACAGTTACCTGTATCGGCTATGACAGTTACCTGTATCTGCCATGACAGTTACCTGTATCTGCTATGACAGTTACCTGTATCTGCCATGACAGTTACCTGTATCGGCTATGACAGTTACCTGTATCTGCTATGACAGTTACCTGTATCGGCTATGACAGTTACCTGTATCTGCCATGACAGTTACCTGTATCAGCTGTGACAGTTACCTGTATCTGCCATGACAGTTACCTGTATCTGCTATGACAGTTACCTGTATCTGCTATGACAGTTACCTGTATCTGCCATGACAGTTACCTGTATCAGCTGTGACAGTTACCTGTATTGGCTATGACAGTTACCTGTATTCTGCATTGGCTATGACAGTTACCTGTATCGGCTATGACAGTTACCTGTATTGGCTATGACAGTTACCTGTATCAGCTATGACTTACCTGTATCTGCCATGACAGTTACCTGTATCAGCTATGCTGTGACAGTTACCTGTATGCCTATGACAGTTACCTGTATCTGTATACCTGTATGCTATGACAGTTACCTGTATCAGCTATGACAGTTACCTGTATCAGCTATGACAGTTACCCAGATTCGCTATGACAGTTACCTGTATCAGCTATGACAGTTACCTGTGACAGTTATCAGCCTGTGACAGTTACCTGTATCGGCTATGACAGTTACCTGTATCAGCTGTGACAGTTACCTGTATCTGCTATGACAGTTACCTGTATCTGCTATGACAGTTACCTGTATCAGCTATGACAGTTACCTGTATCGGCTATGACAGTTACCTGTATCGGCTATGACAGTTACCTGTATCGGCTATGACAGTTACCTGTGACAGTTGACCTGTATCTGCTATGACAGTTACAGTTACCTGTATCAGCTATGACAGTTACCTGTATCGGCTATGACAGTTACCTGTATCAGCCTATGACAGTTACCTGTATCTGGCTATGACAGTTATGACAGTTACCCTGTATGACAGCTATGACAGTTACCTGTATCTGCTATGACACCTGTTACCTGTATGACAGCTGTATGACAGTTACCTGTATCGGCTATGACAGTTACCTGTATCAGCTATGACAGTTACCTGTATCGGCTATGACAGTTACCTGTATCGGCTATGACAGTTACCTGTATCGGCTATGACAGTTACCTGTATCAGCTATGACAGTTACCTGTATCTGCTATGACAGTTACCTGTATCAGCTGTGACAGTTACCTGTATCGGCTATGACAGTTACCTGTATCAGCTATGACAGTTACCTGTATCAGCCATGACAGTTACCCTGCTATGACGTATCGGCTATGACAGTTACCTGTATCAGCTGTGACAGTTAGTTACCTGTATACCTGTATCAGCTGTGACAGTTACCTGTATCTGCTATGACAGTTACCTGTATCAGCCATGACAGTTACCTGTATCAGCTGTGACAGTTACCTGTATCGGCCATGACAGTTACCTGTATCGGCCATGACAGTTGCCTGTATCAGCTGTGACAGTTACCTGTATCTGCTATGACAGTTACCTGTATCGCCTATGACAGTTACCTGTATCAGCTGTGACAGTTACCTGTATCGGCTATGACAGTTACCTGTATCAGCTATGACAGTTACCTGTATCTGCCATGACAGTTACCTGTATCAGCTGTGACAGTTACCTGTATCAGCTATGACAGTTACCTGTTTCTGCCATGACAGTTACCTGTATCAGCTATGACAGTTACCTGTTTCTGCCATGACAGTTACCTGTATCAGCTGTGACAGTTACCTGTATCGGCTGTGACAGTTACCTACACTGACTAAGACAGTTACCTGTATCAGCTGTGACAGTTACCTACACTGACTATGACAGTTACCTGTATCAGCTATCAGCATCACCTTGCCGTTGGCTGGGAGATGTTGTGTGTAGGCAGGCTTGAGGATTCTAATGTCAATATCACTCTCATCTTCTTTGAGGAACTGTCAACAAGTGCAATGAAAAAGTCAGAGGACATCATATCGGTGTGCCAAGACATGTTTACCCCTATACACCCAGGACACAGGTAACATAGACACCTACCTCTGAGCTGCCCTCCGGCCTGATGTCGAAGATGTAGCACCAACCTTCAGCTGTCAGACAAACCAGGTTGTTCTGTAACCATAACAACCATAAATGTAACAAATGTGATTATAAGCTTAATGTCGTAAACCTGAATAAAAATGTGATATCTGTAATGAGTGAGTGAGTTAGTTGTGTGCAGAGCTGCTTTGTAAAGTATCACAGTTATATTTTACAGCATTTCAGCTTGATGTGGGGAAAAAAAACTCAGACATTTTCCCCTTTTTGAAACCCTCAAACACAAGTATGGTCCTATAAACTACCATAGTTTATTTGTTGTATAATGCCAGACTCAGCAATAATCCAGCCATATGATCGTGGTCTATATTACTCTATAAGTCTGGACCAGATAATTCAGGGATTGACATCATAAACATCGATCTACACATTTGGAAAATTTTGACACAGATCAACCAGATCCTATTCAGTGCCATTTAGACCCGTGAAGGTCTGGGTTAGAATGAATCTTCAGTAACCCATGCTGGTCGTAAGAGATGACTAACAGGATTTGGTGGTCAGGCTCGCTGGCTTGGTTGACACATGTCATCGGTTCCCAATTGTGCAGATCGATGCTCATGCTGTTGATCACTGGATTGTCTGGTCCAGGCTCGATTATTTACAGACAGCCGCCATATAGCTGGAATATTGCTGAGTGCGGCGTAAAACTAAACTCACTTACTCAGTGCCATTTACAACAAGCATAAGAGCATAAAGACCAATTCTAAGTCGGATCTTCAGAGGTCATAAGGATTAGAGAGACTTGTCTTGCAGTTGTTAAGGTGGATGCTTAATGCAGTGAATGTGGTAGTTTATATAAAAGTAAAAAATAACTCGTAGCAAGCATTTTATGTTGCCTCTTATGACAAGAATGGGATATGGAAGACCAGTTTAACTTGGACCTTCATGGGAACAAAAAAATAACTAAAAGTTTTTGACATCTTCTTTCAGTTTCATTTTCAATCGTATTATGACAAGGACACTTTCCCTCTTATTTCTGCCACCTAAAATACATCATTGTTAAGTGTTCTTTAGAATTCCTTTTGCTTGAAACAAATTAGGATTACCTTTCCTTTATTGCATATATCTCCTAGACCTATACATGTTATCTGAAAAGATGAAAACAAAATATTTGAACATGATCATCTTTGAAATGACTTTGAGGTAATAATAGCCATGCATAACTATCGCTGCAATATGGTCAGGTATATGTAAAGAGAAATATAAAGTCTCCAAAAAAGAGGTACACATAAAGATGATAAAAATGATTCTCCATACCACTGATGTTTCTGAAGGGTCCCTATATAACAGCACATTCCAAGTGACAGGCTGGATAGGAATTATGAGTATTGGATATTACAAATATGCAGAGGATGAGAAATGAATGGGATGAATATTTTATTAGGTATCATTTCTCAGGTCAGTAATAGAGACTAACAGAGAAATAAGGTAAGAAATGACTACTAATCTGTGGAAATTTACAGAGAATAGTTGTGTTTTGCAAAAATGTGGTCAGTTTACCTAAGTCACTGGTACAAAATTAGCTGGATTGTCAACACATGGAGATCCTTTTTCTGAAACTGTAATATCAGTGAATGCTAATGTCTACATTGACAGAAGTGATTCTAATCTACAAACCATTCCAAGATCGGAGGTCTTTCTCCATGGTGTGACACTGCTGCCTTTAAAGACTGACAAGTCTCCATCGATGTTCCCCACAACAAGCTCATTATACTATAAACAGAAGAAGCATAATACAGTAGGACTCCACACATGCTAATAGTCAGATGCAATAATTGTGCTGAGTTTTTGTTCAAAGTAAATCAGACAAATTTAGAGGTCTATGAGTTTTTAACAAACATAAGACTTTCGACAAACGCTTCTAAGGCTGGAGTGTTACAGACATTATCATTCCATTGTAGTCAGTGCAGCGACCATAATCATACCATGATTTGATTGAGTCAGTCAAATTTAGTTTTTTACTATTGATAAGTGCAAGACTATTAACCTTTGGATTTTCCAAATCCAATAAAATAACAAACACTTCTGAACCTAGAGTGTTAGTCATTATCATTCAATGCAGCGACAATCCTGTCATAATTTAATGGGATCAAAGTTATAGATGTTCGACGAAAGCAGTCACTTCAAACAGAAATCTTTGTTATTATAGCTTATTGTCTAAGTGAGTCTCAGAAAGTAAAACAAAAACCCAAAGTTGCAGTTTACCTTATCGTTATCAACATCGCCAAGCACCATCGCCTGATTGAGCAAATTATGTGTTTATCATATTCGTTGATGTCGGGGTGTCAATCAAGGAATGTTTTTATTTATTTTTTATAATGAGGTCCAGTAAAACGGTTTTTGGTAAAGACTGATAATGCGAGTATTCTTAATACTGTTTACACTCGGTCGTTGAAACCAACTGGAGTGCTGGTAAACTTATGTGTGGACAATAGTGGGCGTTGATGAAAAGTAGAGGACTGGCCGTGAAGACTTTAACGTAGAGTGAGTGAAAGGTTTTCAATATTCCAGCAATATTCAGATATATGGCTTCACACAAAACATGTGGAGATCAGTCCATTTTTTTGTCAAGATAGTTACCTATTCATCATTTTCAAAGAAGTGAAATCTCAATCGATGTATAATATTTACTCTCATCTGCAGACTTGTAACAACTAATACCATACAGCCACACCGTGTGAGGAGTAAACTATGTAATCTAGGTGTTAATAAAAACATTATCAGATGGGTTAAAGAATTCAGGGTACATAGAACTCAGTATGTCAGTGCCAATGGCTATCAATCTTCTTTTCTCTCAACCTCTACTGGAGATCCACATGGCTGTGTTCCTTCATCCGTACTCTTCGTTTTGTATACCAATGACTGTTACTTGTCAATATATGACTTGTTTACTGTGAAATTTGCAGATGACGCCACTGTTACTGGCCTAATTTCTGATTCTGAACATTATTATCGTCAAGGCATTGACAAAACCGTAATGACAGTTTTTTATCAAACCTTTATTCAAAGTGTGTTGACCAACAATTTTCTATGTTGGTATGGGGATCTGTCTCATCTTAACAAAAACAGACTTTTCAAAATTGTTAATACTGCTTGCAAAATTTCTGGAGTGTGTTTCGAGTATAGTCAAAAAGACAGCTAAAATTAGATTTGATAGTTGACATATTTCATCTCACCATTTTGAACTACTTCCTTCTGGACGCTGCTGTCGATTACCTTCCCTCAAAACAGAGCTCGACAGTCTTTCATACCATCAAGTATTCGTGAATGCAACAAATATTTTGAATCACCATCATGTGATTAGAACTAGAATTATTCAGCCTCTTTACCTATGTGGTTAATTGAATTATATCATGTCAGTTTTATTTGTAAATAGCATTCGTTTTGAGCATGTAATTATTGTGTATATTTTTGTGAACTGTGTATATATTTATTTTGAGACAGTTTGGATGTATGAGAATTTCCTCCGGGATAATAAAGTTATATCTTTTCTTAATATTAGACGTTAACGGCCGCTCATGCTTAGCACATAGTCAACGTCATTGGCAGACAGTCCGTCTAAAACGTCCTCAATAATTCGAGTTATCTAGACTACCCCACTATACCCTTTTTAGAAGTCCTCGAGTCCTGTGAAAATGGACTCATAGAGTATGATAAATAGTCCACGCTTAAACCGACTCGTCCTACGAGTACTCGAGTTACGTCCGTGCTCATATGAACGTGCATGCGTGTGTATGTGAGATACCATGCCGCAGTGAAGCATGAATACCCCACTCAGACACATTATACTGACTCCGAGCCGACCAGTCCTTGTTGTACCCATTAATGCCGAGCGCCAGGCAGGGACCAACAAGTACCATATTTTAACGTCTTTTGGTATCACGCCGTCGGGGATAGAACCCGCGACCTTCCGCTCTCCGGGCGGACGCTCTAACCACTACACCACGGAGGCGGTCCTCTACATGTTATAGAAATATAACCTGCCCCAAACACAGGCCGGTGGTGTAAAGTTGTTAACAGGATCGTATCATCATGACTTTTATATACCGATATCGCAATAAGTTCGTATTTGGATTAATAAATATTACAAATGCACAGTCTACCTTTGACTCCAAGGTTCACAGTGCCCTCCGTGTTTTGAAATTTGAAATGGTAAGGCTTGATGCAGATTCTTAAAAAAAACTTAGCAGAGCAAGTGTGTTAAATTTAATGCTATTAATAGCAATACTCTCGGAGACCCATCTGGTCATGTCATTATTTCGTGACGGTGTTGATGGATGATCGTGTTATCGACCACTAGTTTGAGTGTTCCATGACGGAGTGTGTTGGATTTTACACCGCTTTGTAGTTTGTACAGTGTTTCCGTTCCTATCTGACAGCCATCTTGGTTTGGGAGGAACGTCCGAGGTGAAATAGAGCTGCTTAAAATATAATTAGGCTGAAACGGAGCTCGAACCCTGAATCAAAGGTTTCCAGCACGCCTGTGACTCCAGTTCGGAAGGGGCGGCAGGGTAGCCCAGTGGTTAAAGCGTTCTCTCGTCACGCCGAAGAACCAGGTTCGATTCCCCACATGGGTACAATGTGTGAAGCCCATTTCTGGTGTCCCCCGCCGTGTTATTGCTGGAATATTGATAGAAACGGGGTAAAACTAAACTCACTCACTCAAGTTAGGAATCCCCATGAAGCTGTTAATCTTATAGCAGCCATTACTTGTATGTCTCTTGCCCATAGCCAATGGCAAATGTACTATTTCAGAAGTTTGTAAGTCGACCTTAAAATGTGTATTTCTCGTATTTCTAGACCGAGAACAGGTTTGTTAGAGTGTATTGTGAGCATCGATCCGCGACGTGGGTACGATGACACACTATCCAAGTCGCCATCCGACCCTCTTTAAGACACTTCTCACGACCAACAAAGTGGTGGAAGCTCTCAAGACTTGTGGGCGGTGAGGAACTTCGGTGTATTCGATTTGGATGTTTCCATTGCAGATCTGTTATAGCTTACCACGATACAAGACAGACGAAACTGGCTATTTTTGTTTTATTCTCCTTCTCTGCAATGTGAACTTTTAACAACATCAGAATAATGTACAGTCAGGGGTACCCTTGCTATGTTTTTACGTCAATCTCTGTGATCAGCTGTTGATGCTCCACATAATACCCGGATGCCATATGCATCTCCGTCTCGACCCGTCTCTTGCGATCTTGTCCGGGATGACTTGAGTGGACATGAATGATGCCATTCGTCACCACTCGGATTGTCTCGGAGTAACACGAGTTGGTCACGAATGGAATGGTGCTGTGAGTTGTCCAAGATGAACCTGGTACGTCTTTCCCTTTGGAAAATGTCGTCTGGCGCAGCTAATCTTTCATATTCAGAAGGCGAGATACCGTTCTGAATCCGTACTACAAGCCCCTTTAGTGTTACAATCGTCATACGTCTATGTAAACTGTTTAACTAATTTTACCAATGTTGGTTCTGGACAGACATAATGGTTTAACCGTAGATCAGATGACTGCAAAAATTAAAATATCAACTCACATGTCTTATATGCATGTAGTTGTTCGTTTGTATAGCTGTTCTGACTAAATTTGACTCCAAAAACATACATATATTATAACTACCACACCATAGCTTAAATCAGAGAAAATACATTCCTGGCAATTAATTCTTTTTTAAAAGAAAGTGGTATAAACTTCGACTGAATCTGAGCAGAAACAATGTTTGTTTGTTGGAGTTATGGACCAGACACTTCCGTGATCAGCACCATGAGCATCGATCTACGCAATTGGGATACGATGACATGTGTCAACCAAGTCAGCGAGCCTGACCACCCGATCCCGTCAGTCGCCTCTTACGACAAGCATGGGACCAATTCTAACCCGGGTCCTCAGGATTGATAGAAAGAGTAAACTATAACATATGCTGAACCTGGAAGTGGAACCATTTGTATTTCTGTGACATGGTTCAGGGCCCATCATGTAAGCAGGTGACAATTTATGAAATCAACTTGACGATATGAATGGCCGAGCCATTAGGAAATGAAAATGGAGACAGTGCTGGTCACTATTTACATATGGATGTACTTTGAGCGTCATGGTGGATTCTGTTGTCTGAAAGAAAACAGTTCAATATTCAAAACTATGACCGAGTTATGTAAGTGTTAGTTATTATATCGCTGTAGACATCTTGCAGTTGATTTTTGCATTAGACACCAACAAAATGGATTAGGACCTGTAATAATGTCGGGAATCAAACCCAAGAGTGGGTCGAACACCCCACCTACTAGGCTTTGGTGGGGTGCCACTTCTGTCACTATGTATGTTTCTTTGTATAATTAACATTGGTATGTTCGAATAAATTATATTTTTTTGTTACGAACTGAATTACCATTGTAAATGTATCGTTTGATAAAGTTACTAAAAGAAAAATGGCTTCATGCATGATCATCACTGGTATTTACACATAAAAGAAATTTACACTGGTATTTACACAGTACAGGTTAGAAATATTTAGTGCATACCGCATTAGAAAAGAACCTTGCATTAGTAAAACAAAGGGTGAGTTGGGTTTTACGGCACATCCAGCAATGATTCAGTGTGTCCCTTTGGGTTTAGTACTGACAAACCAGTATTCCTGATCTGGGGTTCGGCATCAGACTTGCGGGTCTCGGTTTTGGTTCAGGATGACGGCGGGGATATTTGGGCGCACATTGTACCCAATTGTCGTGACATATGTTAACCACTCGTTCACATTTTGTGTTATTGTAACATTTTGTGTTACTAACAGGTAGTGGGTTCACCCAGCAGATATATTTCCATCACTGTTTAATATACGACTACAATATGAGTGAATGAGCGAGTTGGGTTTTACGCCACTTTTAGCAATAGATATTCCAGTAACATCACGGCGAGGGGCACCAGAAATGGGCTTCACACAATGTACCCATGTGGGGAATCGAACCCGGTTCTACGGCGTGACGAGCGAACGCTTTAACCACTGGGCTACCCCACCGCCCCACAACAATATGAAAGCGTCAACCACTAAATCTGATTGATATGTATTATGTGAGCATATGGGTAGGATTTATATTCCGGCAAAATCACGGCGGGGGACACTAGATTTGGGCTTTGTCACAGTTTGTGTATTCAAAGCCCATTTCTGATATCCCCCCGTGATAATCAAGCCCAGGTCTTCCGTGTGATGAACCAACACTTCAGTCACTTGACTACCACCCAAATGTATCTAAACTGTCCTTGATAACAAACTGAACGGACAACTTGCCATTTGAATTGTTAAACTGACGTTAGATACAGCTGTCCCAATGTGCAACAGATCGCCGGTGGCCGTGGCGTCCAGAGTTGCCTCCCTTGTAACCCTCACAAAGCTATGATCATGGTTCAAATCCCGGTTTCTCCGATTGTTTCTAAGTTTGTCAGCTCCATACCCGTTCCATAGGCGGATCAAAGGGGGTGGAGTGGTTTTTTTTATGGTGTCTGTTTGTTTGTATGGTATCATGAATGTTTATTAAATGACCATAGAAACTCTCGTGGAAATGAAGTGTGCACACCCCCACCCCCTTCTCAAAAAGCTGTATCCGCCCCTGCGTTCTCTTGGGTTGCACCAAAATGGTAACTGAATTAAACCTGCATCTCTTCAGACTTTCAACAAACCTTACGCCGACACGTGTTTTAATTAAAATAGTGTTTAAATCTGCATTAAATCCAACTCAGTCGAATCTGCAGCAGGCATCTTACAAAGGCAACTTTCCGTGGAGTACAAATACACTCTTGCAATGAATGCGTGAATAAGTTTTAGGCAAAATGAAACATCTTTCCACATCCACAATATTAAATATCTTCCTGTCCTAATCCGAACACATCGGAACAAACGTAATGATGTCCTCGATTATTCAACCTTACGGCTTCCCCAGCCCCCATTGTCAGAGCTGAGACCCTGAACTTTAAAACGCCATTTAAGGGCAAATGACAGTCACGGGACCATGACTAATCAGCAAATGACCGTTCATAATTTATGGCTGTGTGTGTGTGTGTGTGAGAGAGAGAGAGTGAGTGAGTGAGTGAGATATGATTTGGAACACCACCCTACCCCACCCATGCATGCCATGTACAAACTCAATGACCCCTGTCCCCGCCTTCCCATAATTTTACAGCATAATTTGTAAATATTCTATGTACAAAATTGATGACCCCTGCCTCCCCAGAACAAAATGGGTGACTCCACCCTTAAAATCTTCATCATCAACTCCAAAACCCCAGCCACAAATTATGAATGGTCCCTAATTAGCTACAATGTTGCTTCTAAAGAATCCAGGATTCCATCCCGAGTAAGTGCCTGTCTGCACCAAACCCTTGGGTTCAGCCAAAGCTTGCCCTTATGACTGCCACCCAGTCTTAATGTTTTGTCTGCTTATTGTACATGGCACCCAGCAATATTCCAGCTATATGGAAGCAGTCTGTAAATAATCAGTGACCAACAGTATGAGCATCGATCTACACAATTGGGATACGATGGCATGTGTCAACCAACCTGCCTACCCAATCCCGTTAGTCGCCTCTTAGGACAAGCTTAGGTTGCTTCAGACCAGGGCCCCGTTCCTCAAAGCGATCGTAGCGCTACGACAGTCGTAAGTCTATGTTAAAGTATGGGAGTTACCATCATCTTAGTGCTACGACATAAGTCTATGTTAAAGTATGGGAGTTACGATCATCTTACTGCTACGACAGTCATAAGTCTATGTTAAAGTATGGGAGTTACGATCGTCTTAGCGCTACGACAGTCGTAAGTCTATGTTAAAGTATGGGAGTTACGATCGTCTTAGCGCTACGACAGTCGTAAGTCTATGTTAAAGTATGGGAGTTACGATCATCTTAGCGCTACGACAGTCGTAAGTCTATGTTAAAGTATGGGTGTTACGATCGTCTTAGCGCTACGACAGTCTTAAGTCTATGTTAAAGTATGGGAGTTACCATCATCTTAGCGCTACGACAGTCTTAAGTCTATGTTAAAGCATGGGAGTTACGATCATCTTAGCGCTACGACAGTCGTAAGTCTATGTTAAAGTATGGGAGTTACGATCATCTTAGCGCTACGACAGTCGTAAGTCTATGTTAAAGTATGGGAGTTACCATCATCTTAGCGCTACGAGCCACGACAGTCGTAAGTCTATGTTAAAGTATGGGAGTTACCATCATCTTAGCTCACGACAGTCGTGAAGTCTATGTTAAAGTATGGGAGTTACGATCCTCTTAGCGCTACGACAGTCGTAAGTCGTAAGTCTATGTTAAAGTATGGGAGTTACGATCGTCTTAGCGCTGCTACGACAGTCGTAAGTCTATGTTAAAGTATGGGAGTTACGATCGTCTTAGCGCTACGACAGTCGTAAGTCTATGTTAAAGTATGGGAGTTACCATCGTCTTAGCGCTACGACAGTCGTAAGTCTATGTTAAAGTATGGGAGTTACCACGATCGTCTTGGCGCTACTATCGCTTTGAGGAACGGGGCCCTGTCCTAAGCCAGATCTTCACAGATATAAGGTTTAATAATAGCATGTGAAGCACCTTGTTTGTTTGTTTGTTGTTTTACACTGCACTCAGCAATAATCCAGCAATAATCCAGCTAAATGGCGGCATGAAGCAACTGAACATTTGGACCATATATAGAGTTCACTGAATCAGTAGTGATATTCTCTTTCAATGGGTGTTAAAGTGTTGATTAAAGCCAAGCACTGTACACAGAAAGCTGCCTGACAACTACCCAACCATAACATAACCCCACATGTAGGTCCTAATGGTGAACAGATCAGTGCCAAACAAATAGTAAATGTAAAACAAGTGAATGTTTTTTCAAAAATAACATAAAATGTCCATAAAAACTCCTGTTGGTAATTAAAACCTGTACTGTTTTTAAAGGTTAAAATCTTTTTAAAATGAATGGATATAAATAGATTTAACAACAGCAAAACCATTCAGCTTTAGGAAACATAAATTCTAATTAAAGGCAGAACTAATTGTCCCAAGATTTCGCTAGAGATACACTGACCGTTTACATTCTCAGAGATGATTTTGCACTTCAGATTCATTTTTTTTACTACCATTGGGCCAAAAAATTAATAATTATTGACTAAAGGCACCAAATTTTGGTTACACATGACCTCCTTAATCAGGACCTTCACACAAAGGTACATGTTATGTAGCTCATAAATTAGTGCAGCGGGACTGAAGATGGTCTTCATCTGAATTTAGTAATATACATGCAGCAGCAATGCTGGGCCACCCAGAGAGGTTACAAATTGGAATCAAACATGGGTTTGTCAGGAGATAACTTACCATGCTGGGTCACAAATTAAGTGAAAATTTAAACTGTCCCACCAATAAATGTGTGAACCACCTGTGTAGCTCTCTAAATACCTCTGTAAATGTCCCACAATCCTATCTGAGCACTGGTCAGAGTATGACATTGAAGGTTTTCAGGATAGTTTTGCATAGGAACCAGTTATCTAGTGTAAGAGTAAGTGTGTCAACAGGAATCAGGGGAGGGTTGCCCAAAGTAGGACAGTCTCTTGGGGAGGGTTATGATCCAAAATGAAAAGGACATGTTCACCCAGCAGTGAATGGGTACCCGGTGGGTAATGGTCATATGACTGTTAATCTTTGAACGCCTCAGCTTGGGTTAACCCTGGTAAAAATGACTGCTTCAAAACCCTTCGACATTGATAGGTTCAAGAACTTGTTTGTTTTGACATAATGATAGAAACTGCAAAAATACTTAAATAATTTCCTTTTGTTAAACAGGATCATCTTACACCTGTTTTACATTAAACAATGAATTTACATTTAATGATGAATGACAAAAATATATATAAAAAAATACATAATATATGTAATATAAACTTACATTCACCAAAAATAAACTTTTAATACACTTTTGTTTCATTTGAATTTCTAAACAATACCAGAAACAGGTTTAAACTTCAGACCTGAAAAATCATTTACCAACCCTAAGGGTTAAGTATCCATACTCTGTGTTTGTCTTGGCCAATAATAGCTGGTTCCGATTTCTAAGACATCAAAATTTCTGACACCCTTTCCCTGGGGACTCCTGAACAGGTTATGGAGGGGACTCCTGGACAGGCTATGGAGAGGGACCCACTGACAGGTTATGGAGGGGACTGCTGGGCAGGTTATGGAGAGGCTGACTGACCCACAACACAGAACCACCACCTGATTCATAGAATACTCACACTGGCATTACACTTTGTCCTGAAAGCAACAAACAGTATTTTATCATCATAATGAAGCGATATGATGACATACTTGTACTGCAAACTAATTACAATCAATTACGAAAATTTTCAACTATCTTCAAATTGTTAGATAAAACATATTCGACCATCTCCCTAGCTAAACTTTGGTCAGTATTTTCTTAACATATTTTCTAATAACAAACCATAGTAGGATTCATCTGACAACATGTACATATATTTATCCAAATATCTATGAACATTATTCTAGATATATTTGGTCACTCGCTGACTTGATTGACACATTATCGTATCCCAATTGCGTAGATTGATGCTCATGATGTTGATCACTGGTTTGTCTGGACCAGACATGATTTACAGACCGCTGCCATATAGCTGTAATACTGCTGAGTGCGGCATAAAACTAAACTCACTCACTCAAAAGCCTGAGTGGCACAGATCTGAGATGTTTACAACTTTGGTGAAACCTATGAAAATGGTACAGACAAACCGAGAAACATAACCAGATCAAACAGGGATTCGAACCCAGAATGAGAGGTTTCTAGTACACCCAAAGTGCCTTGCCCCAACAATATCATGGCGGGGAACACCAGAAATGGGCTTCACACATTGTACCTATGTGGGGAATCGAACCCGGGTCTTCGGCATGACAAGCAAATGCTTTAACCACTAGGCTACCCCACTGCCCCCTTTCACCAAGTAATATCTATTAATGTATCTGACCTGTAAGTAAGATCCCAATTTTTACCGTAGTTCAACCATATATGCATGCGAAATCTCTGAAAATTTTGGGGGGTAGTAAAAGACAAAAAACTGGAATATGTCATATGATAGTTTTTTCTTACATAACTAAGATTAGTTAAAGTCACAATAACATGAAAAGTATCATAACACTATTTGTAACACATATACTTTAAACTTCAGGCTAGCTATTCTCAAAACGTTCGTAGCTCTACGAACTTCTTAAGCCCATTCTTTACACATTGGCTACGATCAAAGTTAAGAATTCTTAGGACTACGAACGTTTCGAGAATAAGGGCCCAGGTTAGCAGAACCTTCAAACACATCCTTATCACAAACACAACCTAACACACACTGATTATTGTACACACATATTGTATGTTCACAGGAAAAACTAAAACAAACAATACCATAGTTTCACATTTGTTTATTTGGCTATTTACATAATAAACTGAAGCAATGAATGATCAAGTGGAACGAGTTGGACAATTTTGACATCAGATAATACTTGTGAAAAGCTTAAGGTATTTGTTATAACCTCGATAGCTTTATGCAAGATATACTCAGAAAACACAACCATAAATGAACTAATTACCCTTAAGTGAAGACACAACACTTGTATGTAGGGCTGGCCAAAATGATTGCTAATCAGAAATATCGTCGATAGGAACAAATATGAATGATTATCTATATGAAAATTGTGTTATTGATAATATCGTACATTAACTTTTGTAATGGACAAAAGTTCTAATTTTCTCACATAATACACAAACTTAAGACTTTATTCATGGTCAGCTTTAAAATTATGTTCAGGACACAGGAAACAACTCACCAGTGATATGAGTGAGTAAGTGAGTTTAGTTTTACGCTGCTTTTAGCAATATACCAGCAATATCACGGCAGAGGACACCAGAAATGGGCTTCACACATTGTACCCATGTGGGGAATTGAACCCGGGTCTTTGATGTGATGAGCGACCGCTTTAACCACTAGGCTATCCCACCGGCCCACCAGTGATATGAAATGTTCATTTCTTTCAGACATTTTTGTTCAAAGATACGTCTCCGATATTTATCGATAATCGATTTCTATCATCTATAATGATAGCCAGCCCTACTTGTATGGGCAGTCTCTTCTTCATGGTTTGTTTTAACAGGTTACTTGAAGTAATGAGTTAAAATATACACACACTGTATACTTATCAGCATGAATGCCACTCACAAGAAGTTAAGGACACATCTTTTATATTACTGAAGTTAATTTGTCATGGCACTGAGTGAGTGAGGGTTTACGCTGCCTTTAGCAATATTCCAGAAATATCACGGCGGTGGGACACCAGAAATGGGCTTCACACATTGTACCCATGTGGGCAATCGAAGCTGGGTCATCCGCTTGATGAGCAGACACTTTAACCATTAGGCTACCCCACCGCCCCTATATTAATATGAAAGAATGGGGGAATTATTTTACATAGTATACATATCCTTACGTTTTGGAACGCTTAGGAACATCTGTTGTTTTCTTGATTCTCAAGGGCGGTGTGATGATCTAGTGGTTAAAGCGTTGGCTCGTCACACCTAAGACCCGGGTTCGATTCCCCACATGGGTACAATGTGTGAAGCCCATTTCTGGTGTCCCACGGCCGTGAAATTGCTGGAATATTGCTAAAAGCGGCGTAAAACTAAACTCAGTCAGTCAGTCTTGATTCTCACATGAACAATTGTAAAAACATGTCACCAAGTTATAAAGACAACTTTATCTTAAACACAAGCCATCTTCTGAGTATTTACAATGTCTGTGTGACGTAACCCGCCTCGTTATAGCAAGAGTAAACAAAGCCGTCCAAAAATGTACATTTAAAAACACATAATCCAAGGATATATGCATCAAGTACACTTACTCAGGATTACTTCTTTGAGTGGCATTTTTGAAGTTGGGAAGTACAATATTGAACACACTTTATGGATAACAACTTCTTTTATTTCGTGAGTGCGATGTTTCAATACAAATTCTTGTACCATTGTAAGTTTGTTCAATATTGTACTTAGTGCTAGTCTGATGAAGTGCCATATGGAGAACTGACACATCTTTACAAACAATTCAGAAGTTATCATAGAAATGTAATGTCTTCTAGTTCTTTCAAATGTCTGACTTCTTTGGTAACTAATTTCAAACTGAGTTCCTGAACCTCTACTCCAATGTTTGAGTAAGAAGTAACATCATATGTCTACACCTGTTGTACACCATTGAATGTAATTAAGCTTTTGGTGTGTCTTATGATAAATGTCCCACTGACGAATTAAAAACTCCATCACGATGCAGAGGACAAACATTAGTGTTTCTTTAACCATATTCCTACTCAAATTGTAAACCGGTTTTTATCCCTTTGATGAGAACATGTAATGATCTACTGTTTGAGCAAAGGCAGTCCACCCCAGGTAGGAAACAACCAAACGTGAAGCTCTGGTTCCTGGCTGGACTTGCACTGCGGAACCTTCAGTGGGTGTCTCTAGGTAAGATGATGTTTCTGTTTCTTAAAACTTAGGTCCACTCAACACTGAAGTACTTAATAACAAAAGTTTAGAATGATTTCTATTAACAAAAACTGTTTAATCTAGCACCAAGAATCTGGGGTCTAACACAGATTTGTTTTGACAAGATCAGGGGTGAATATGTAAGTCGTAAGTCACTGAATCCTTTAGACTATGATCTGACTTGATGAATTGTTGAAGTGAGTGAGTATTGTTTTAAGCCACTTAATGATATTACACAGCATCATGGTAGGCAACCAATGAACCATACACATGTCAGGATGCAAACCTAGACCCAAGCAATTATGTGCAGGCACAAGGCAACCTCTTTCTCCAAATAAACTGTTAAAATAGTTGGGACTTGCCATAAAGGAAAAATAATTCCAGTATCTGTGATACTGTTACGTTCCAAATATACACCAAACAATATCAAAGCCACCATAATGAATCACGTTTTATAAAAGTTGGTAAAGAAACAGAATTATTTGTTTTTGGTGGCAATTGTTCTTGGTGGCAATTGTCCTAGGTGGCAATTGTCCTGGGTGGCAACTGTCCTGGGTGGCAATTGTCTGGGTGGCAACTGTCCTAGACCCTGTTTTATCTAATACACACTGCTGACATTTTCCTAAATACCAAAGGTGCTTATTGTGGTATTTGCTTTCATATTCTAGAGTTCGAAGATCTGATTCTATAATATTACTATAGCTGATCTGTCATGGGTGAGTGAGTATAATTTTTCACCACTTTTAGCAATATCACGACAGCAGGCACCAGAAATGGGCTTCACACATTGTACCCATGTGAGGAATCGAACCTGGGTCTTCAGCGTGACGAGCATATGCCTCAACCACTAGGCTACCACCTGATCAGTGACAGCACGACAGAGTGAGTGAGTGAGTTTGATTTTACGCCACTTTTAGCAATATTCCAGCAACATCACGGCGGGGGACACCAGAAATGGGCTTCACAAATTGTACCCATGTGGGGATTCAAACCGGGTCTTCGGCGTGACGAGCCAACGCTTTAACCACTAGACTACCCCACCGCCCCACACGACAGAAGAACTATAGTAACATAAAAGAATTGGCTGGTCCTTAACTCCTTTGTGTAGTATATTTGAGCGTTGAGAGAAGTCAGTGACTTGCAGACTTGCATGTTATAGGGTATCACTGAGAGCTGATCAACCAGATTGCATATGTTTTCGCTTCAGATGATAACATTGATGATATTTACATGAATATAATGACAAAACGGTAACACATCACATTTATACAAGGTTAGTATCATACAACACACATACAGGGCTGTTCACCACAATGGTAATACTCACTGATTAACACATTCCAGTCCCATATCCTGCTTTACTTATATACAGTGATCCCTCGCTACAGTGCTGTCTTTGGGGTTCAGACATTTCATAACTGTTCGCAGAGTCCATGTAAAACTTAAGTTTGATAAAAATGTACATAAATGTTATCAGCCATGCATTACTGTGTTCTATTACTGAGTTACCATTATACTGAATGGAGCAATGGTGATCGAACACTGTACATGTTATTGTGTACGTACTCTTTCTTCCATACACTGGTCAGTCAACATCTGGATTTTCACCGACTATAGTCTGTTTGGTTCAAAAGCGGACTGATGAATTGCAATCTAACTCGAAAACTAATAAACATAAAATACTCAATGAAACGCTGATCATAATCAAAACATCATACCCACTCTGTGAGGTTTTTGCAGAATTTTTGAGCTAAAAATAAAAAAGTTGTTCAACAAACTATCATTAAAATATTGACACTAGGGGTGTCGCGATACGCGAATGTATCGATACATCAATACATTTTTACTGACGATACGATACGCGATACATGCTTGCGTGTATCGATTCCTATTTTAAAACTTTATCGATTCAAATTTTTATGCTATATCCATCTCCTTCAAAGTCTTGATAGTAAAATTATACGAGACCGCTTCGATAAATTAGATGTAGCTAGCTTTACTTAAAAAAATAGGTTGGAAACTAACAGCTTTTGTGATTGGCTAGACTATTTTGATGGACCAATCAGCGAGCGCGTACGTTGCCGGTAAGGTAATGCTATGAAAAGGCGCGAAAATTATGTATCGCGATACGTATCGTATCGTGACCTTAAAATCGTGATACGTATCGTATCGTGAGAATGGTGTATCGTGACACCCCTAATTGACACAGTTCACTATTTGTTACGAGGGAGGAGTGCAGAGAAAGGGACAGCCAGGTGTTCGAGAAAGGATGGAGACGGCACAGCACAGGTTAATGAATAAATAACTTTGTCTGTGAACGTGCTTCTCGAACACCTGGCTGTCCCTTAGGCTGACACGATAATCCAATAATCTATTCTTCTAGGCTTCCGTCATTGTGAGAGAATGATCCTTAACACTGTCTATCACTTGTAACTGACAGACTAGGGAAGGTGTTGAATGCTGGGTAGTATTGGCCAATGAAGGGAATGAAACCTGTGTTTCGGCCAAGTTGAGAACACTTACTAACTACTAGGATTCCCCCAAGTATCACAACACCAGAAGGCGGACATATCTTTAGATATAACAATTTAAATTGATCATATTAGGTAGCTAAAACATGATTCTCTATTGCTTCTTGCTCGACTGTGAGCCCCAAACAGGATAATACCATTGTTTAATCCATCCTTCAAAACTGCCATTTTGTGGAGAAGCTGAACAGTTGACAAAACTAGTTTGTGATGAGATAATGTTTCCCCTAGATATTTTTAGCAAAGCCCCTAGCCATTCTTTTAACTGCAATGCTTTTATTGACCTAACTATGAACTGTTGCATTCCTTGTTGGCAGAAATTAAGACATGCCCTCATTTTAACAGAGTTCAATCTATGTCCTCTATCAACACATAACAGGTTTCCTATGTCAGAGAAATACTTGTTTGTCAGTACAGTTAAAGAATTTCATACAATTTGACTTAGATCTAGATAAATTATGTAAATTACCATTTTTCATCAACACTGATTACTTCTGAGTGACGAAGGACAGTGATGTATTAATATAAGCTGCTAAAAGCTGTCACAACAAATATGTTAACCAAAGAAATAGTCATGTTTGCAGATGCTTTGGTAAGACATGATAGGCTTGAGGTAAATGTGTATTAATTCTGGAACACAAGACATCCTCACCATGGCAAGAAGTATTGGGTAGAAACATTAGACATGTTGCTGCTGCTCTTTCTTCCTGGACTGATAATGTATCTGTAGTGAGTGAGTTTAGTTTTACGTCGCTTTTAGCAATATTCCAGCAGCAGGGGAATGCCAGAAATTGGCTTCAGACATTGTACCCATGTGTGGAATCGAACTCGGGTCTTCAGCGTGACAAGCGAACACTTTAACCACTAGCTTACCCCTAATGTGTATCTGTAGAGTAGCTGATCTAATGTTGTACAGTAGTCTGACATAACATACTTATATTCCCTATTTCCTTGATTAAATCTACAGCCGTAATAAATATTGAAAATTGATATACATTTGAATAACTATGACACATTTGAAGGATGTAAATCAAGCTTGTCTGTAGTTTGGCCAAGTTCCACCTAACCACCAAGGATGATGTTCGACAAAGTGATCTTACTGCTGATATGATTGTAACTATCACACTTTAACAAAGCGTTCACAGGTGTTCCAAACATAGTTGCAACTGTCCTTTGTTAAGGCAATGCATTGAGATTCCTCCTTTAGGTTGAATCAATTTTGTACTGAATTATTCAGGAGCTTAGTCAAAGTAATATACAGATGAATTGATTGTGAAATATGGTCGGTGTATCAACTTGAGACATGTCCCCTGATCGTCAATTCTATAGGAACGGTCATATGGTATTAACAATGGAGTGGAATTATGGGAGAATTTTACACTTTGTATACACCAGCCAGGAATACATTTTACATGCACTGGCTGGGTTTACACTTTGTACACAATGGCTGGGGTTACACTTTGTATACACCGGCTGGGTTTACACTTTGTACACAATGGCTGGGGTTACACTTTGTATACACCGCCTGGAGTTACACTTTGTATACACCGGCTGGGGTTACACTTTGTATACACCGGCTGGGTTTACACTTTGTATACACCGGCTGGAGTTACACTTTGTATACACCGGCTGGAGTTACACTTTGTATACACCGGCTGGGTTTACACTTTGTATACACTGTCTGGGTTTACACTTTGTATACACCATCTGGGTTTACACTTTGTATACACCGTCTGGGTTTACACTTTGTATACACCGGCTGGGGGTACACTTTGTATACACCGGCTGGAGTTATACTTTGTATACACCGGCTGGGGTTACACTTTGTATACACCGGCTGGGGGTACACTTGGTATACACCGGCTGGAGTTACACTTTGTATACACCGGCTGGGGGTACACTGTGTATACACTGGCTGGAGTTACACTTTGTATACACCAGGCTGGGGTACACTGTGTATACACCAGCCAGGTTTACCTCATATACACCAAAGGGGTTACACTTCGTATGCAATGGCCAGAGTTGTGCCCACTTTACACATAGTTTCGTTTACACTGTCAACATTCACACAACACAGTCAGACACATGGTAACACATGAATGTGTTTTAGTATGAGCATCAGGTGGAGTTATACCATAGAGCCAGATTCTCCCACTCTGTCCGCAAACTGAAACAAAGTGGAAAATACATTCAGAAAGGAATTCATAACAATAATAATTAACAGACTAAATTATTGCTGTTCTCACCAGTCTATGAGTGAATGTTAATAAAATTCAGATCAGCTTAAAGAATGACGACAACCACCTGCATCTAGCCATGATGATGCTATAGATGCTAAGCATCGTCCTATACTTCTTTGGAGAGGCATAGTGAGTGAGTGAGTTAAGTTTTACGCCGCTTTTAGCAATATTTCACCAATATCACAGCGAGGGACACCAGAAATGGGCTTCACACATTGTACCAATGTGGGGAAATCGAAAACGGGTCTTCGGCGACGAACAAACGCTTTAACCACTAGGCTACCCCCACCGCCCTGGAGAGGCATAGATCATTATCACAAACTTTAATCCATCTAACAATTAATTATTCATAACATCTGTAAATCCTAAAATAAGGATCAAAGACAAAATGGATGTCTTGTGCATACCATACTGACACTAAGAAAACACAAATTGACGTGGTGAAATAATTTTCAGTTAACTGACAGAACAGATATTTGCTATGTTTTTCTCAAGCTTGAGGGTATCAACATTGTAATAATGTCGTCTGAGTTTGAATCCTTGTCACCTAGTCACACCTGGACGTTAGCTGACCATGCTTAGTCACTTGCTACTATCGAGAGTCAAAATCCACCGTGTGTTGTCAAAATGTGTCAACACAGACTGACTGACTGAGTTTAGTTTTACGCCGCTTTTAGCAATATTCCAGCAATATCACAGCGGGGACACCAGAAATGGGCTTCAAACATTGTGCCCATGTAGGGAATCGAACCCGGGTCTTCGGCGTGACGAGCTACCCCACCGCCCCGTGTCAACACAGAAGGATAAAGGTTTAGCTTACCGATCTTATACCCGGTAGATTCAATATTGTTCCTACAACTGGTACACGTCTTAAAAAGTTGACAGCTACAGGGAAGAACCCACTGAAACAGAAGTAAACAATGTCAGTATCTGACTGGTGTGAGTGAGGGAGTGTATGCAAACAACACATATGAAAAAAAATGTTTTATAATATTTAATGCAAATCAGAAATTATGTTATAAATATTTTCACATATGAAATCAATTTTCTGAAAAAAAATGGTATTTGAACCATGGCCTTGACAGACTTGCTTCACTGACTTCACTCATCTCATTGTTTGATTGTTTACTGTGTATTGACACTTTTAGCAAACTTTTAGCCTGTAAACAATCTAACTTGGACCAAACAATCCAGTGCTTGATATTGACATCAACTGGGTTGCAAACTTGCTGGAGATCTATTCCAACCAAGAATCCAAAATAAATTGGCTGTATCATTACCAGGGATGAGTGAGTGAGTGAGTTTAAAATTTAAAGTCACATTGTCAATATTGCAGCCATATCGTGACTAAAACAGGTAAGATGTTAACAATAGTTAATATTGGAGTATAAAACAGTAAAACAACTAGAATATCATAAATTGAAATATTAAAACTAGCAATTTAGCTTCAAATTATTTGACTATTTGGGACAATACAATATAGAAACAGACTATAGATCGCCAACAACTAAAGGTAGATCACCATACTAGAGACCATGGGGACTTACAGTACCTTTGCTACTTATCAGGTATGAATACAGGTAAGGAACCAGGCAAATGCAGTTCAAATGTCTACACTGACTATAAATCTGGTTATATTATCATAAGGTTAAAAAGACCCTCCAAAACAGAAGTTTCAGATACCCTGAACTGAGAATGGTGAATCACAGGTAGGACCTACAATGTCATGCTATGGTTTCAGAAGGGTTATGAAAAATTATAACAAATACAACAGCCAGTGGATATTTAAAAACAAAAAAAACGGTCACATCATCTACATACTGAGAATGAGTAAAACAACATTGATTGTCACTTTCACTATTTGGTGCTATTTCCCCACAACTAGTCATATGTGTAATAACATCATCACAAGAGAAATGCTGGGTCAGTCACGGTTACCAGAGTGAGTGAGTGCGTTTAGTTTTACGCCACACTCCACAATATTCCAGTTATATGGCGGCGGTCTGTAAATAATCGAGTCTGGACCAGACAATCCAGTGATCAACAGCATGAGCATCGACCTGCGAAATTGGGAACCGATGACATGTGGCAACCAAGCCAGCGAGCCTGACCACCTGATCCCGTTAGTCGCCTCTTACGACAAGCATGGGTTACTGAAGATCAATATTCTAACCCGCATCTTCACGGGTTCAGGTTACCAGAACCACCATTATTTTGGGGATTGAGTAGCGGGATGGGTTGCAGAGGTAGCAGGCCTCAGCTGAGTGCGTCTCATTACCTGAATAACAAGAAGAACCCGTACATCTCCACACACATGCCGACCATGGGCCATCCCAGGAGGACAACCAGAATGCCCCCAAGGAAGAACCCTGTGGCCTTCACCTTATGCTTTTGGAAGAAAAATCTTGCTGTTCTCTCCAAGCCTATTACAAATGCCAGGCCAGCTAAGAACAAAATCTGCAAAAAAGACAATAAAAAACCCATTTTAATAGAGATTTCATTGATGTCATGATTTCAATTCATTGGTAATCTTTTCACGTCCATAATGGATTGTTACAAGTTTATGACTATCTATACTAAATTAATAATTCCAAATCAATACTAAATTGATAATTCACTCCCTCAAGTGCTTGTATGATGGCAGTTAAAGTAGACAATGATAAGTCAAAAAATGAATTTTACACATATAATGTACTAGCCAGTTTATAGTTATACATAGTATTAAATTGATTGTCTTCATTAGTCAAATTATCTATACCAGTGAGTGAAATAGCCACTGGCCTGCTAGCCCATGGCTAGCAAAAATCCAGTCGGGCCAGTATATTTCCATAGTCCCTGTTCCGTCTGGATAGAGAATTTTCATGGGGATATTTTCTAAAATATATCACTCTCTCCGACTTGTTAAGTTATAATACACTTTTAAATCATGCAAGATTATGGCCTGATAAATGATGGTATTTTACTTTTTTGTAATTTTTTGCTGAGTTTCTACATTCACATTTCGGGCTAGTGAACTATTTTGTGGGCTAGTAACTTTCAGGAATAGCTAGCCCGATTGGCTGGCAAAATTTCGAAAGTATTTCCAACACTGTATACCCATGTAGACACATAAAACTTATGTATCCATATACCACCAAACTTTTAAGTGAATGTAATGGTTAGACGTGTGTGGTATTACAGGAATACAATGTCACCATCTATCACTAATAATTAGTGGTGGTCCGATTAATTGAAATAATCGAAGATTGGTCGTAGTGACTAAACGACCAAGTAATCGATCATAATTTCTCATAATCGAACACAAACAATTCTGGAACACTTGTTTTCATTAACAATATTTTTCACATGGTTGGTTTTGTCTGTTACATTTCGCAAGCCCTGCAAGCTAGTTTCAAGTCATGATTGAATATATCGGAAAAATTCCAAGAAATTTATATTCTCAACATACCGGTACTAGTCATCCTTTAAAGATGTGGCATTTTGTCAAAAAAAAACTAAAAGAACTACATGTTTTTTCCTTATTTTTATGTGCATTAACAAATTTCATAAATGACGCTAACCAATTATTTTCGATGATTGATCGGTAGTAATGAACCAATCATCAATTATGAGATTTGAACCAATTCCCAACATTACTAATAATAGTAACATCATTGCTAAAATTTCACGGTATTATGTCAATGATGATGCTGAAATTGTAAATGTTTACTTCATGAATGCAGCAGAGATGTAGCAATGGAATGAGGCTGCAATTTGATACGTATCTTGATAATACACTGAGATACAATTCATATGCCTATACAATACTTTTATGTCATAAGTTAATATCATTGTAATATTATCTCCCTTTAGGCAAGTGCTTCACAGCCCATAATAATTTGCCATAAGATTTTAGATAGCGATCATGGCACATTGTAAAGGAGAAACATAGTAGCTTGGGCACTGTGCAGATTCTGCTATTCATAGCCAAACAGAGAATCTGCATAAAAATAAGCCAAATATAAAAAATAAACAGTACTCCTTTTTAATGAATTCATGAATATTCATTCATCTGGATAAGGAATTGAATTCATAAAGGAATACAGTCCAATTTACCGAATATGTCAGTGAATCATAACAGCCCATTTGGCCAGGACCTGAAACAAAGAATACACAATCTTCATAAAGCCTGTGTCCAATAATACTCTGTTCCTTCTATGTAATGTGAGTAAGGGTTTACAAATTGACTAAGATTTCAACATCAAATTTTTTCTAATAGTTAGATTATTATTGTCATGATTATCATGGAATCTTTGTTCTTTGCAGAACTGTCAAATAATCTTTTTATTCTGAGGGCTGTACAATGTTAACTCCAATATAATGCCAGCAAACCTATACCATGTACAGTTACAGCAGATGTGTTGAAGACATAACATTTGCTTGATTTTTATTAGGGCTGTGCAATATAACCGGTTTACCGGTATTTACCGGTTCAGACAATGATACGTAATTGCGATACGCTGATCCAAAACTGGTATTTCAACATGAATTCAGAAAACTTTGTAACACTCGGACATCTTCCGATGTTTACGTTTTTCACATTGGAAGTCAAATTAAGTTTGGTTTGAAGTTGTGTTCTTAATTTTTGTTGAAGTGTTTCGCAATGTTTTAAATATTTACTCAGTAATGACCAGTGATCTCTGATATGTCCTGACCAGGTCAAGTTGCTGTCTAAAATCTCAGGGCATTTTTTGAGAGTGGAGAAACGAGTTCAAACTAGTAACCACTGTGTTGATGTTTCCTTGTTTCATTTGTGCCAATATTATTTGCATTTTTATTTTGTCATAATTGAAGGTTTTATTAATGCTTAATCAAGCATTGTGATTTTGTTGTGTTTTTGCTTTATAAATCAAGCATTAACTTCGATTAAAAGTAGTTTTTGTTAAGAAAAATTTCTTGCAATATATATCGCTATATGTGCTTTTGAATCGCAATATATCGCAATATGAACATCCTCTGCAATACCCACCCCTAATTTTTATACATAAAATGATAGTGCACACTGGGTCAGCAGGAACTATAATCTTGGCGCCATATGATCAGCTGAATATGTCCTATGTAAGCTTTCCTGCTAAATCAAGCTGGGTCACAAAAGAGTAAAGTAGACAGCAATATATATTGACAAATTTCAAACCGAAAGATTTAATGATAAGATTATTTTAAAACTTTCCTTGTATGGGGACCAATCATAGCAGTTGTAATAAGAACGAATCTATTGACTATCATCAGTAGAACATATTGTTCAGTATTAGCTTTGCCACTTTGTTTTGACTACCTGCATAACATTTATAACACTTATCATATTCGTTACTTGGTGTATCGATTTTTATATGCCACTGTCTGTTATTAAATGAATAAAACATCAGTTTATGTTGTGAGCTCGCACTGGAGAACGCGCCTAATAAAAACATGGAACTTGGTAACAGACGTCTCTCGTCGACAAGAATGACGTGTCAGCACAAGTATCCAAGGGAAGCTGAATTCAATGAAACAACTCACTTTGAAAGTCTGTTACTTGCATCATTTTGACAGGTTTTGATTATGTATTGTTTCCGTCACAAAAGTAGCCTTCTCAAAGCCCCAGGTCCAGTGTTAATTGACGAAATATTTGTCACGCTGTCACTCTTTCATTGCACCGGATGTTATAAATAAACAGACTTTGAGAAATGAAGAACGATGTAAGGGAGGTAACTCTCGTCGGGAAACGCGGCACAATAAATAATCTGTTAATGTATCGACTATCTTATAAGCTTCGAAAATCTATAACCTGAATTTGAATTACATCAGAGACCATATCTATTATATGGTCTCTGGTCACATCAACGGTATTTCAGCAATGATGTAGCGGTGGGCAATGTTGTTCACCAATCCCGACACTCCCCAAAAAAAATATAAAAATAAATAAATAAATAAATAAAAAAAAAAAAAAAAAAAAAAAATAAAAAAAATAAAATAAAATAAAATAAAATAAAATAAAATAAAATAAAATAAAATAAAATAAAATAAAAATAAAATAAAATAAAATAAAATAAAATAAATAAATCAACAATCAAACAAACAAAAAACAAACAAAAACAAAACACGCACGCACACATGCACGGGCGCGAAACCTCATCGGTGACAGGTCAAATTGTTCCATGCATAAAAACCAACCTCACGCATAGTTATGATCATAAATATTTTATATCTATAGAGCAAAATCTGCAATTAGAATGACACAATTCTAGAATATATTTCTCTTTATAAAATAATAGTTTCAGATAGATCTACTATTTTTTTAAGATCACTGCATCTGTATTTTCTTCACCGATTTCGTTCAAATTTGAAATGTATGTTAATCATAACATATAAAAACAATATACGATTGCAAAGTCTAGATTTTTATTTGTAAAAATTATTGTCCAAACAGTGATTCAAACCCGAGTGGGTACTACGTCAGCCGTCCACCCAAATCCCTTAAACTACCTGTGACCAAAGGGCATTTCATGAGTACTTCGAGGGACCCAACTCGCATATTGCTTTATTTAAGAGAAAACGACATGAAGAGACGGTACATGAAACTGTAAAACTAGAACTGTCCTCAGAGCAGACCCAAGTCTCCAAGAGTAACCCATGCGGAATTATACGGTATATTGACGTCCGTTTCTGTTCTGGCTTAGCCGTAGCCGACGTATGAATTAACTATGGTACGTTAATCTGAAATACGGTAAGCATTTTATTGAGATGGGGAGAGGTACAGTGTGGTTACTAGGGGTGGGTATTGCAAAGAATAATCATATTGCGATATATTGCGATGCGAAAGCATGTATTGCGATATGTATTGCAATATATTGCGTGAAGTACTTTTAAACAAAAAACTACATATAATCGAGTTACTGCTTGATTTATAGAGCAAAAACACAACAAAATCACTATGCTTGATTAAGCTTTAATAAACAAATGTTAATCATGATAGAATAAACATGTGAATAATATTTGGCACAAATAAAAGAAGAAAATATCCGAAGATTTCCGAGTGTTACGACGTTTTCCGAATACAAGTCAAAATACCGGTTTTCGATCAGCGTATCGCAATACGTATCGTTTTCTTGTCTGAACCGGTAAATACCGGTAAACCGGTTATATTGCGCAGCCCTAGTGTTTACCCAAGGTCATTGGAGCTTTACCGTAGTTCCCCGAACAATCACAATCTAATTTGAGGTCCGTACTTCCTTGGAAACCCGGCTTTCATATCCCTGTACATTATTACTTACATTGGTAAGTAGCATACCCCCTTAAAACAAATTATCCCACATCTTCAGAGTTCTGAACTTGAGCTCTTTGTTGGATTGTTTCCAGGAATTGGGCTTTCGCTTCCGGAATTATTTGTACCTGATACGTCAAAATGTCCCTGGCTACAAATTTCCAACAAGAGGATATATCGACTGATGGCAATCGAGGCCATTAACGGATGAAACATTTATGAAACTGCATTCCTTTGTCAAGTGGGGTATAACAGATAACCTTAGACTAACAACTAGTCTCTGAAATGAACATATTTTACTGAAAAAAGGTCATAGTAAAACAAAATATAATATAATGAAAAGGAGCCCTGAGACTTTCTTCATTTTCAGACCCTGAGGAAATCTAGACTTGCCACATTTTCTAGACTTGCGTGGGCCTTCTTGGATATATTTGCTTCAGGGTCTGTACGAATAAGACAACCTGTAACTCAAGAAATATTTTAGAAACAATTTTGTAGGGATTTCAGCCAGAGAGTTTCCGATAGCAATTAATCGATGGTAGAAAGGAAAAACTATCGATGCATCAATAGTATCTATGGTGTCCTCACAGTTGCGAGACACATTAATTAATGGTTCAGTGCACACAGTGGTGCTTCCCAATCCCTACGATGAAAGCGGGAACAGCCCTGTTGCTGAAGAGTACCCGCAGGAGGCATAGTTCATTAATGAGACACAGAAGACATTGTTCATTGAAGAGCATTTATTGATTTCAATAAAGAACAAGTTAAATACTGAAATACTGAAAAAGATTATCATTATATTTACACAGAAGAAATAGTTCATTAAATACTTCATTATCATTTTTTATTCACACATTTTGATGATTTGCGTTATTATGATGTTTGTGTGTCATTATAAATAACTTTTTTACATGGGTCCATATTTGGAAATTTTGACACTTTTCATGTTTTCAGCAGTTTGCCGACTGCATCAAGATACTGCATGTGATTTTTCGTTCCATCTGCAAGTTGATCTTGGAGTCTATGTAGTCGATTGTCTATTTCCCTGTACACGCGTTTCCTCGATCGAGGGGCGCCTCCCAGGTCGAGTTGGCACAGCTTGGCCTTCTCTGCCTTCATCTATTTTCTTGATGATTTCCATAAACCTGAAGATGTTTGGATGGCGATGACTGAGTGTAGCATTCAATCTACTGTGAAACCCCTCAATGTTGTTGTTAGTCCTGGGGCCGAATGTGTCATGATGGTTCCATATGGGCAAGGGAAAGCGAGCGTCGTCGTCCACCCAGGTTGTAGTGATGTAGTCGTTGAATGTCTGTGTAGGTACAAGTCTGCCGCTGCTTGTTCTTGTAATACAGGTGATCGGAAAGAGCAGTCACAGGTTAATAAATACATTTGGATTCATTATAGTTACAACAGTTATTGCTAGATTTTTCTAGCACGTAAATCTGAGTAGGTCAATTAATTTCTCTTTTCAAATGATCACGAAGTTACCTACACAAAGTGTTTATTTTTTAAAGCCATTTACCTGAGTAGGTTAATTACGTATGTATGACTATCGATAGTTTAGTGATTGAGTTCCTTTGATAAATGCGCAGCGCAAAATACAGGAAGTACCAGATTTATTCACATTGATTTACTGTTATCCGCCCCTGTTACCTCTTAAACAAACATGGCGGCAAACACGACATGCGTCTCGGTGTTTGAAACTGTGAATAACAATACGTTTATGTTTTAACTGTTTACTTCATCTGGGTTTCATGTTTTTTGTCAGTTATTAAAAGAGACTGAATTTACGTACTAGACGTTCATTCGGGCAGGGAGAATAGAATGCTGTAGATTATCCCTGATTCGGGAAATGGCTTCAAATGAGACAATTCAAGTAGAAAAAAACCTATTGCAATAGTTGGTCGCAATAGACTATCACTATCGCAATAGTAATTTTCAATAGACTATCGCTAGTTCTGTCCCACTCAATAGTCACCTCTAATCTGTACTATTTAATGAACCAACCTGTGTCTGTGCATTCTCTTCCCACAGAGGTTACTTGTGATCTCTTCCTACGAACGAGGGGGACGGGGAAGCCGGTTAAGCGTTGGCAATGCCGAAGACGCAGGATGCAGGTAGTTCTGATGAGGCCCATTGAGCTTTCCCGTTGTTGAACAACAATCACAAACAATCTGATTTGAGGTCCGTAAGTGGCGTTCTAAACTCAGAAAGTCCGGCTTTCATACGAACCTTTACATTATGACTTACATTGGGAAGAGAATGGTGTTTGTGGGACCGGGAAAGCAAACAGTAGCAAGGGACTTGTTTTATAAGACGTTCTGATGAGGGGCCATAGCTTTATGCTCTCCTTATTATCTTTGTTTAACGTTACCAGCTTCTAATTTGAAAGAAACTTCGAAACCCGGCTTTCATACCCCTAGTAAATATCTACATATCAGTATTCCCTAATTCCAACCATTTCACTTTTTTATGTTATTCCATAATTGTCATTCGAAATTTAGAATCTGTTTAACATTTATCTTGGAAAAAGAAACTGTAGGGAATTGTAGATAGTACAATTCAATCCATCAATCAATGAAATACATCAAGACAATTCTAGAAAATAAATAAATAAATAAATAAATAAATAAATAAATAAATAAATAAATAAATAAATAAATAAATAAATGAAATAAATCAAATAAATTCTAGAAAATAAATAAATAAATAAATAAATAAATCTCACGTTAAGTCGGGAATCTATCTTTCACTTCGTCAATATTAAATATGCATAGCCGAAAGCGTATATAATTATATCAGTGATTTGGTTCTATTTTTCCATCACTGTCATTCGAAATTGAAGAATCTATTAACATTAGCTTGGAATAGAAACTGCAGTGAATTGTACATCAAACAAAGTAAAATGATGTATGTTCACATGCCTTAAAAGATATAAAACGGGAATTATGCCTCTAAGTGGTCAGTGTGTCACATACTGTCACCTAGCAGACGGAATCGCGGATGCCAGTAGTACGGCGCATACAGTCCAAACGTGGAACTGTTAAAGACTATCCAACATTCCTCCAGAGTACAGTCGAACACTGCTGTGTCAAAGTTGAAGGGATATACGTCAATATTTCAATTTATGCGTCTTTGGACACAACCGAAAATTAATCGAATAAAGAAAGAATACATTGTATAAAGGGAACAGGCATTTACTTCGAGGCAAAGTAAGAAACAACGACTGTCCAAGGTTTTGTTCCATCGCCAAGGGACACTCGGTGAGTAGTTTCACCAATACATTCAATTCAATCATCACTACGAAGGATAGGGCAGCGAAGGGTCGATTCTGGTAGCATCGTTGGACATCGGCACTCTAGATTCATTCACAGACGTGGCCGTGTGACTGTAAAATGGTTTTGCTTTCTTTCAAAGTTTCTCTCCAGATGTTTACAGTAAACTATCCAATTTGGCTGACAGAAGTAAATGGGACATTCTCTTCCCACAGAGGTTACTTGTCATATCTTCCTACGAACCTCTGTTCTAATACGGCCATATTTCCCGGTTCTCGTAAAATCCCCTAGCGGCAAAAAGTCGCAACACGAATTATCTCCCTTCTTTTTATCCAATCGGAACACGCGTTACGTCGACTTAGATCCAGCTTGACTAATACAAACAAATGTGGGGCCACAAATGTCCCTCATCAGCAGGGAATTGTGTTGATGTGACACACAAGACATTTAATGGCTAGCTTGTCCGTTGTCAACGAGGGCGATGGAGATGCCATTGATCCGCCATTACATGACTGAGTTCTGTCTAGAAGAAACGTTTGCGCATCGCGCAGGGGAAGAGGTTCTAGTTTTCCCGAAGCATACGGAAATTACCGAGGCCTTGCGAATGATCACTTTTGAAACAACGTCGCTGATTGCACAACTAAATCTGATTGCAACCAATGACGAATCCTGAACACTCGCACCATGAAAGGGCCGTATTAGAGACAGAGGTTCGTAGGAAGATATGACAAGTAGCCCTTATGGGAAGAGAATGAAATTGGGATTGATGGCCCCCTTTTCAGGGCCCAAAATATGAGATTATGAGATGTTTGCACTGAGTGTTGTGTGTAGATCGTCTAACATGTTCTTAAAAAGTATGGAATAATAGCTTTTATATTCAATTCTTTTCAGGTATGGAATAATAGTAATAGTACATATTTTCAATTGTTTATAGAGCAGGTTTATTATTGTAACACCCTGCACGTGGTGCACGTGTGAAGACAAATAACACAAGGAAAAGACGAAGTAGGGAAAGCAACCCTTATGTTTAATTTTGTTTTAATGGCAACAATGTACGTTCAACTTAATAACAATGCGATAATATATATGATGCCAATAAATATCCTCAGTATTGATTGAATATTACTAGGCCACTTGTTATTACAGTAGATTGGGGATGAGTTGTTTTTGTACAATAACTGAGGTTGATGTACAACGCTTGTATAGGAGATTGAGCAAGTGATTGGAAGCCAGTTAGGTGACATACGAAGGATTGAATTAAAGCTTATACAAATGATAGGAAGCCAGGTAAATGTTTATAGAATGGATGGGGTTGATGTACATAGCTTGTATGACATATTGTATAGAAACAGATGATGTACACAAGAAATATAATTATGAATTAGTCTCAGTCTTAAATCTCTTCCGGCAGTGATGATAAATATGAGGGTGGTAGAGGTGCCAGGTAAAAGTAAGAGCAGGAGGCTATAGTAACAGTAATAAATGGAACGTGTCCTAGACCATGGTTGGTTGGTTTGTTAGGAGTTTATAAAGGCCACCTTCAGCATTTCGGCAGACCTTGACCTTGACCAGTGATCATTTTTATAGTAATCATTAACAGGCCAGGTGACCTTAAGCTTTCTTAGCCAATCAGAACACAGGTTTGATGGCTTTCATACCAGACAAACTGAATAGGTAGTGACATTTCTAACACAAGGAAGTGATTACTAATTGTCCTTATTCCTGTTTGTCCGAATACAATTTAGACACAGTAGAAATAATCATGACATCAAGAAAATCTGTTACAATTAAACGGACAATATCTACCTAGCGTCAGTGGTCGCCGTCTTGGTTGGTGGTCAGCTCTATGACAAGTGAAATTTACAAAAGAATCAGTTTCTTTTATCAATTGGTATTGTCCTCGTGTGATACAAAGTGTCCGAAAAGAGACTTGGGCAAATGGGATTTGTGCTAATATCTGATATTACAATAATAAGGAGACCCATATTTTCAGACCAAGCAACTGGGACGACATTTTGACAGACGTCAAATGTATGCTAAGACCATTGACAACTTAGGGCCAACGCAGCGTAAATATGCCTTGTATCCAGGTACTGATCTTGTCCTATGTGTCCCTTAATAATTCGGACACTAACAAGATTTACTAAATTATTTGGCAAATGCAAACAGACAAAACGGACAACAGACTGTGAAATAGTGCTTTGCTTTGAATTGACGGTAAAACACGGAACGACTCTCATATTGCAGGTACAAATGTAGAAAATACAGGGGAATATATAGAAAGAAGAAGAAAATACAGGGGAGTATATAGAAAGAGGAAGAAGAAGAAATACAGGGGGATATGCAGAAAGAGGAAGAAGAAGAAATACAGGGGAATATATAGAAAGAGGAAGAAGAAGAAATACAGGGGAATATATAGAAAGAAAGAAGAAGAAGAAATACAGGGGAATATATAGAAAGAAGAAGAAGAAGAAATACAGGGGAATATATAGAAAGAGGAAGAAGAAGAAATACAGGGGAATATATAGAAAGAAGAAAAGAAGAAATACAGGGGAATATATAGAAAGAGGAAGAAGAAGAAATACAGGGGAATATGCAGAAAAAAGGAAGAAGAAGAAATACAGGGGAATATGCAGAAAGAAGAAGAAGAAGAAATACAGGGGAAGAAATATATAGAAAGAGGAAGAAGAAGAAGAAACACAGGGGATATGCAGAAAGAGAAGAAGAAGAAGAAATACAGGGAATATATAGAAAAAAGAAGAAGAAGAAATACAGGGGCATATATATGGAAAGAAGAAGAAGAAGAAAATACAGGGTAATATATAGAAAGAGGAAGAAGAGGAAGAAATACAGGGGAATATATAGAAAGAAAAAGAAGAAATACAGGGGATATATAGAGAAAGAAAAAAAAGAAGAAATACAGGGGAATATATAGAAAGAAAAAAAAGAAGAAATAGAAAAAGAAGGGAATATACAGAGAAAGAAGAAAAGAAGAAATACAGGGAATATATGAAGAGAAGAAGAAGAAGAAATACAGGGAATATATAGAAAGAGGAAGAAGAAGAAATACAGGGGAATATATAGAAAAGAAGAAGAAGAAATACAGGGGCATATATAGAAAGAAGAAGAAGAAGAAATACAGGGGAATATATAGAAAGAGGAAGAAGAAGAAGAAATACAGGGGAATATATAGAAAAAAGAAGAAGAAGAAATACAGGGGAATATATAGAAAGAAGAAGAAGACAGAATAGAAAATGTAGGAAATACAGGGTAATATATAGAAAGAGGAAGAAGAGGAAGAAATACAGGGGAATATATAGAAAGAAGAAAAAGAAGAAATACAGGGTAATATATAGAAAGAGGAAGAAGAAGAAGAAACTTTATTACCCTCAATGGGAATTTGCTTTACATAATCACAGAACACATATGTGAATTTAGGATAAATAAGATAAATAAAAGAACGTTTCTCACAGGTAAATGTACTGTAAAATAAATTTTTCTATAAATAGCCACTATGCAGGAGTGTACACAAGAAATAGTCCCTGACAAACATGGTTGTTATCACTCAAAATACATAATGATTGCAGACAGTGAATAAATATATCATTGGAGACGTGAAAATAACAGTACAGAATGACATCAGTAGTAGAATCCTTCATGGATGTAAATAGCGTAGTGACACACAGTGGTAATTAGGTCATGTCTGACAAGAGCTACTGCCGCGAACATTCAGTGATTGATAAAACATAGCTATCAACAGTGAATATCATATGCACCCTTTAAGATGACTGAGAAATGTGAACTTCAGAACCAGGTACCTGCCTTTGATGCTGTAACCTTATTAGTTACTTTAATGTTAATATTATTGATGGGCATTTGCAAATAAATCGTCATATAACGAAAATAGGTGACACTTATGATTGACAAAGTTTACATTATATTTTGAATACTTTTACTACATTTATGGGGATTCTTTGAAAATATGTTAAAGGTAAAACGGAAGCGATTTGTTTAAAGTAGTGTAAAGTTGTGGATGATTTCGATTGCCAGGGGTGTAACGACAGACTTTGGAATGAAATATGGCAACCTAATGGATATAAACATGGAGGGTTTCAGAAATTATTGGTAACTGAACCGTCTGTTAATGACATCGTTCCTAGATCATATCGTAGAACGCTTTGTAAGTCAGGGTGTCGTGCTTAGTCTTTCCGAAATGGACCTTGGTATATGCGAATGCCCTGAATTTGTTTTTGTTTTGTTTGTTGTTTAACGCTGCACTCAGCAATATTCCAGCTATATGGCAGCGGTCTGTAAATAAATCAAGTCTGGACCAAACAACCAAGTGATCAACAGCATGAGCATCGATGTACGCAACTGGGATACGATGGCACGTGTCAACCATGTCAGCGAGCCTGACTACTCGATTCCATTAATCGGGTTGCTGAAGACCAATTCTAACCCGATTCTTTATTTATTATTATCATAATAGTTATATACTAAGCAGCAAAAGGAACGTCAGTTTGGAATTTTCCGTCGCAGAAACTGATGACTGTAAACTCATTGAATGTTTTGATTGTATATTTTTGACAACATCTCCAACTTTACCTGAGCAAAGACATTTCTTCCCAAACTCAGAATGGAACCCAGGAAATGGTTTCAAAAACGCAACCTGATTTCGGAGATGGTACGGTGTTCTCCATGTTTTTCATGCAACTCATGCTGCACGTGCTGTTCACAAGGACCAGCCCTATAAAAAGCACCCCCAAACCTGGTTGAAACATTCACATTTCAACGTCAGCAGGATGCCGCGACTCACGACAGCTCAGATGAACCAGGTGCTAGGAAGACTTGAAGCTGGCCACACTGCACAAGCCGTTGCTAATCACTTCCAGGTCAACGTTCGGACCATCTACAGGTTGCAGAAACGTGTCTGGGCCACCAACACCACAAATGATCGCCCCCGTACTGTCAGACCAAGGGTGACCACAAGACGACAAGACCACCATGTTGTGCGACAGCATGTACAGATTCCCTTCATGCAGGCTTCCTAAACAGCACGCCAGACAGTGAGAACACACGGAAGACTAATCAGTATTGATACAGTATGCCGACGTCTTAACAGCGGGAACATCCATTGCCGTAGACCTTACCGTGGACCTATCCTCACCCCTCGTCATCGGCGTGAACGTCTACAGTTTGCCCTACAACACCAAAACTGGCGATACAGGCAATGGAGAACTGTTCTGTTCACAGATGAGAGTCGGTACTGCGTATCAACTGCATATAAGCCGATAGCACTACAATACCGATATTGCGACATGGCGGTTTATTAACGATATAGCGGTATTACATACAGCCCCAAAACGAAATAGCCATAACACGACACGATATGGTGATAGCAAGACACCGATATGGCTGATAGCAAAGACACTACATTATCATGATAACTCGAATCATCTAAATGGCTGATAACACCATCACCTAAATGGCTTATAACATGACACCTAAATGGCTAAACAGCCGACATTAAGGAAGATATAGCGATACGGCATGATAATGCGATATAAACAGGCGATGGTGCGACATAACGATATGACGATATAGCGATACTGCGATAAAGCGAAATTCCTTGGAGCCAATGCTATAGGCAAACTGTAGCCTCTTTCTCAGGTTCTGGGCATACTGAGTGTGCGTTGTTTGTCCTTCTCCAAGGCTAACTCCGAGAAAGGCATCCACAGGGAGTCGAGGGTGTCTCCCAAACATGAGGAAGAATGGCGTGTATCCTGTACTCTCGTGTCTGGTGGCATTGTATGAGTGTACCAGTGACGGAACGTATGTCTTCCAATCACTTTTCTTTTCCTCATCGAGAGTGCCCAACATGTTCATCAAAGTCTGGTTAAACCGCCTAGTCATACCCATTCCCTTTGAGGATGATAAGGTGTTGTTCTGGTCTTTCTGATTCCGTTAACTCGATTACAGTTCCTTGATGATATTTCCTCAAAGCCCTTGGTCACTGTGAAGTTTGGCTGGGAAACCATAATGGACGAGGAAGTTGTCAAACAGGACTCTCGCAGTTGTCTTGGCGGATTGGTTGGCGAAGTTGGGATGGCGGCATAATGAGTGAAATGGTCTGTTATAACGAGGATGTTCTCATAGCCTCCCTTTGATTCCTCAAGTTTCAGATAATCCAATCACACAAGTTCCATAGGTTGTGATGACTTGAAGGCTGACTAAAGGTGCAGCTTTCACTGTAGTCTTGGACTTGCGTCTGATGCAGTTTCCACAGTTCTTCACATATTGCTCCACTTCCTCGGACATTCCAGGCCAAAAGAACCTTGACTTAGCTAGATAAAGGGTCCTGTCTCGTCCTTGATGTCATACGTCACAGGTGTAGAAGCCCGTGCTTTTGGTGGTGAGCCAAATACGGGTAGCACGTACAACTCCCTATATCAGACAGTGGAGAAGCAGCCTTCTGATGGAAAGATAGAGAAATAAAAGGCTGTCGGCGACATTTCTTTGGAAAAATGTTGTTGATAAGAGTCATTGGACAAAGGAAATGAAGCCCCAACGAATGATAAAAATAAAACCACGACACTTGCAAAGACTCATGTCTTGGGAAAGAAGAAACCAAACACTGAAATGTTCCTTCTGGATTCTCAATGGTTCTTATACTTTGAGATAAGAACAGGCAAAACCAAACTGAACAAAGAGAGCCACAAAATGCAAACATATTTACAATAAGCAGTACATCACACAAAAACTTCCTCCTCTTCTGTGTCTTCTCTGATGGTCGATCCGAAGTTGATGATCCATTGGTTATCCCTCATCCAGGCTGGACGGTTTCGAAGTCGGGTAGGCCTCCCCAACTCTGGAGTGTCGGTTTGGGTAGGAGATGCATGTTGACCATCCTCAATGACAGGAGAAACAGCAACATCCTCTGTCTGCGCAGGTGAACATGGGTTCGACGTTGAAGCCGGACTTGAGGTGTTGTCATGGGAAATAACTGCCTCTGGATAGTGCTTTGGAACCTCTGGCAATGCGTCGGTGACTCTTGCCAGAGAACGTCCAGAAGATCCAGGTCAGTGACATCAGAACTTGGATGAGAATTAACTTTCTCAAACTAAATGACAACAAAACGGAAGTATTCATTGCTGGGCCAAAGCACTTACAGGAACGTATGACAGAATTCTCAGTCAATATTGGACCTGTGAATGTGCCTGCCTCTTCCCAAGTGAAGAATCTAGGAGTTGTTTTTGACTCCCACATGACCATGAACAAGCAGGTCACCCAAATGTGCCAGTCTTCTCACTATCATCTTCATCAGATTGGTAAACTAAGACGATATCTTTCAGATGAAACTGCCAAAACTCTCACTCAAGCAACAGTCATATCTCGCCTTGACTATGCCAATTCACTTTTGTTTGGGATAACAGCTTCCCTGGTTCATCGACTCCAGGTTATACAAAACACAGCCGCCAGGATAATAACTCGTTGTCTCTTTGAAGAGACCACATCACCCCCAGGTTAAGAGAACTGCATTGGCTACCCGTTGCCAGACGCATAAAATTCAAGGTGCTTACCATTATCTACAAGTGCCTGAAGACCAACACTGCTCCATCTTACTTGTCATCTCTTCTAAAACAACCATAGACCAACAAGAACTCTTAGATCACAAGATAAAGATCTGCTTATCACCAGACCATCCAGGACCAAATACGGGGACCGCTGCTTTGAATGTGCAGCTCCAATGCTATGGAACAACCTCCTATGTCGCTAAAATCTGCCCCAAGTCTACCAACTTTTCGAAAACATTTAAAGACACATCTATTTGAAATGAAATAGACTGATCTGCACAAGCGCCTGTGAGCGGCCTAGCTGGAACTCGGCGCTATAGAAGTAGATTATTATTATTATTATTATTATTATTATTATTAGTGCTGTTGAGACTTTAAGGAGCTGACATCGGCGGGTTGATCACATGAGATGTGACCACGATCAGAGATGGAAGACTCAGCAGCTGAGAGGACATCAGTTGCACCTACCTGACTCCTGAGTCTTGGCAGCAGCAGTATTTCTTCCTCGCTGTCATCTTCGGATTCATGTGCAGCTTGGTAATCCTTCACATGAAGGGAAACAGACTTCTTGCTGCGTGGGTAGTCACGTCTTTGTGTAGGCAGAGCTGGCTGTAGGGAAACAGATTGTAGTGGTGGAGCATGTTGGCGATGTAGAGTCCCCTCAGTGGCCCTTTACCACACTCTTGCTTCACAGTGTAGACAGGAATATCTTCATTGGGCTGTTCTCAGCTGCTATGCAAGGAGTGTGGTGAACCTGGCAGATGGCCTTGATAGAGGTTGGTTCTATGTGTGTCTCCTGGCTAACAGAGTAGTCTGGCCTTCTTGATAATCCATCAGCATCCATGTTGGTATTTCCAGCTCGGTATGTGATGATGAAATCGTAGGTTGACAAAGCAGCTAGCCATCGGTGACCAGTAGCGTCGAGCTTGGCGGATGTCAAGACATACGTTAGAGGATTGTTGTCAGTCTTGACCTCGAATTTGTTACCGTAGAGATACTCATGGAACTTGTCCGTGACTGCCCATTTCAGTGCCAAGAATTCCAGTTTGTGAGCAGGGTAGTTCTTCTCACTTTTCCTCAGACCACGACTTGCATAAGCGATGACTCTCATCTTCCCGTCCTGCTTCTGATAGAGCACTGCACCAAGTCCTTCTATACTGGCGTCTGTGTGGACTTCAAAAGGAAGAGAGTAGTCGGCATAGGCTAAGATCGGAGGTGACGTGAGGTGCCTGACTAAGGTGTCAAATGCTTCCTGGTGTTCATCGTTCCATTTCCAATTGGGATCAGGTTTTGAGTTCCTTCTCTTCTTCTTGGGTTGTCCAGTCAGGAGATCATTCAGTGGCCGAGCAATTCTGGCGAAGTCCTTGACAAAACGGCGATAGTATCCAGTAAAGCCTAAGAATCTTCTGACTTCATGGACATTAGTTGGAGTTGGCCAGGTCGTCAGTGCAGAGACTTTCTCTGGGTCTGTTTCTATTCCATTGCAAGAGACTACATGTCCTAGATATGTCACTCGGTCTCTGAACAGCTCACACTTGGATGGCTTGAGCTTGAGTCCATTGTCATGGAGACGTTGAAATACTGCTTCCAAGCGTTCCAAATGCTCATCAAACGTTTTGGAGAAAATGATGACGTCATCAAGATAGATGAGACATTCCTTCAGGTTTAGGTCTCCCATGCATTTTTCCATCAAACGTTGAAACGTAGCTGGGGCGTTGGTAAGGCCAAACGGCATCCTGTTACACTCGTAGAATCCAAGTGGGCCGACTGAAAATGCTGTTTTCTTCTTGTCTTCTTCTTTCATCTCCACCTGCCAATATCCCGAGCGCAAATCCAGCTTTGAAAACAAAGATGCTCCTGAGAGGCAATCCAGTGTCTCATCAATCCGAGGGATGGAATAGGCGTCTTTAATGGTCCGCTGATTAATCCGGCGAAAATCTAAACAGAACCTCAGAGTCTTGTCTTTCTTCCGTACAAGCACCACGTTGGATGAGAAAGGGCTATGCGACTCCCCGTATGGCTCCACAGGCTAACATTTCATGAAGATGCTCCCTCACTTCCTCAAACATTCCAGGTGGTATGCGACGATGAGGGTCCTTAAATGGGGTGTCATCAGTGAGATTAATCTCATGTTGAACTGCAGTGGTGTGTCCTAAGTCTAAGATGTTCTTCGACATGATGCAATCCCATTTCTGAAGCAAAGTCATGGCCTGGTCCTTTTGTGCATCTGTTAGACAACTGTTGGAAAGGTCGATGCTAACTGTTGGAGCTGGAGTCGGTTCTGCATGTGTCTGGGTCTTCAGTGGTAAGGCATCAATAGGTACTTGGCTAAGTACACGGACCTCATGTAACTTGCAGAGTCTTGTCTTGGCTGGTATGGTGATGGTTCTTGCTGAGAGGTTGCAGATTCGAACAGGAATCCTTGAAGAGTTACCATGTTTTCCAACATCTACAAGTCTTGGGCATACCGAAAGTCCTGTCTGTAGATCAGAATCCAAGTCGAAGTGCTCGGTAACTGCTGTTGTTCTTCCGGGTTGATGTCGAACAAGTCCATAAACAGTCATCATCTGGTTTGGCTGAACATTAATAGGGGACTTATTTGTGGATCTTACTTGACCGATGATTCCATTAGAGGCTTGGGACCGGAGAGCTGTAACCCATGAAGGAGGGATGCTGCTGTTGACTGGTTCCAAGTAAGCTTCTACCTGATCTATAAGGTTGGTGCCGATTACCAAAGGGACTCTTCTGTTGTACTCCGTGTCACCAGTTACAAGTAGTGGTAGTGTGAAGTTCTTGTTGATAAAAGGGATGTAGATGTTAGCCTCTATGTATCCGGTGTAGGGAAGGATGTTATCACCTGCTGCCATTACTTCCACTTCAAAGTCAGTGAGTGCCTTCAACGGGAGGTGACTTAGACTTGACTTGTGATATCCTTCCGATACAGTGGAGACCATGGATCCAGGATCAATCAAAGCTTCACAATCCAACTCTTCGATGTTAACTGATGCCTCATTCGCCTTGCCTATCATCCTTTGGTGTAGGTCACTTGAGGGGCTAGTAAAGTCTTCAGCCTCTGCATGCCCCGCTGAAGTAGGCTGAATCAGTTTAAAGCTTCATTTCCTCTTCCTCTGCCAGTGCCTCTTCCTCTTCCTCCCCTGCCTCTGCCTCGAGACCGTGATGGTTGCAGAGGGACTTGTCTAGGTGGATTCTCCTTCTGGGATTCCAACACTGTTAACCGGTCGAGAATCTGTTGTAGCATCTGGTTATCAGACGTTGGTTTCCGGTGAGCTGTCTCCAACTTCTCCAGTCTCTTGGTGATGGAAGTGAGTTGCTCTGAGATATCTGTGGGGGGAAGAAGTGGTAGATCCTTCCAGTGGCTGTGAGAATCCAAGAGTCTGTTGTGGCTGATGGGTGCTACGTGGCGGCCGGGATCTAACAGGTTGAGTGTTGGAGAGCTCCTGTTCGATGAGCCTGACTGTCTGTAGCAAGGTTTCGAAATCCATTGTTGAATAGAAGGCATGTCGTGTGGCATCCTTCAAGTGTGGATTCCTCAGTCCAGTCCAGAATCTATTCCTGAGCATGGCATTCCTTCCGCGACTATCCATGTAGGCTCCTCTGTCCAATGAACGTTGAAGCAAGTCCTCCCAATCGTATCGCCCATGATGCTACCGATTCCCGTTCCTGCTGTAAGGTCTGGTGAAATTCCTGAAGTAGGGATTCCGCTGTGACAATGGTGCCATAGGGTCCTTCCAAACGTTGCACGATGTCTGTGATGGTGGCATACTCCCCGAGGGATACAAGTAGACGAGCAGCGTCTCCTCTGAGCGATTTCCGGACTGCTTGAGTGAGTGTTGAAGAAGGCAGACTCTCATCCTTCATAAGGCAACGGACTTCGAACTTCCAATTCTCGAACGTAGTCTCTCCCTTTGGAATTGGATCTTCACCTGAAAACAAGGATATGCGAGGTGGTTGCTGGTATACAGGCCAAGGTTGAGGAGGGTAGAGCTGATTTGGAATGGCGAAGGAGTTTGGTGTAGGGACATAAGAAGGAAAACTAGGAGTGCGAGGGTTAAATGAAGAAGAATGTGGCTTGGGTTTGATGTGTGGTGTAGAAGTAAAAGAAGTAGGTTGTATGTTGTATTTCCCAGTCTTCTGTAGGTATGACAACATCCTAGCTTCATCCTCTTCTGAGATCACTTCCGATCTCACTTCCCAATCTTCACCTCCTTGTGCCATGGTAACGGTACTATGAGTGATATATGTACAATGTGCGTATGCAATACTAACACATGTGTTCACATAAAGTGAAAATGCAAGTGTAAGTTGCAACTGATGTTTACAAGAGGTAATACGGTAGTGTACCAAAAATGGGTACAGAAATGTAAACACCAGAGAATGCAAAAATATAAACCCCTAGCTGTCAACCGAAAGTGAACCTAATAAATAGACACCAAGGGCACAACAAGAGTAATAAAATTACTGATGAAGCAACGCAAACAATCCCAGAAAGAACAAAACAACTTCAGCTGGAATGGAAGCAAAGGGAGGTAATCGCCAATAGGACAGGCGAGGATAGACCTATAGGACAGAGAGAAGAATGAAGACCCTAAGTTTTGATAAAGCTACAAGTTTAAGGTTATACAAAGTGCCTACAAACGCGAACGCGGTGAACAACGAGATAACTGACGCGAGTGCGATGACCTGTTAGTGCAAGTGTATGTGACGGACGCGCTCACACAATCATAATGTAAAGAAACAATATTGCACTAGTAATATAACACTAAGAATACTTCGTCGTTTTTACAGACGCCAACTTGTTATAGGGAACTAACTAAGCTAACTTAAACCACCTCAGCTAACTAAAAACTAAACTAAACTAAACTAAACTAAACTAAGTTGACTTAAACCAGCTAAGCTAATATTAAACTAACTAAGCTAAACTAAGTTGACCTAAACCAGCTAAGCTAATATTAAACTAACTAAGCTAAACTAAGTTGACTTAAACCAGCCAAGCCAATATTAAACTAACTAAGCTGAACTAAGTTGCTTCACAGTAGCATAAGCTGTGCATGATATGATATTTTGATCATGATGAATAAATATATTATTGCACAATCAATATTATCACAGCAAGTGTACACAGAAATACAAAGACAAAATGTCATAAGAATTCAATGTATAAATGCAATGTAAATAGGTGAAACAATGTGAAATGTCTATGAAGTATATGAAAGTCTCTGATGATAAATGTCAAAAGATGTCCATCACAGATAATCGCAGATATTCACAGATGAACAGTTACCACTTGATCAGTTGATAACAGTTATCGCAGTTGGTTCGTTATGCAGAACTTTATGTATGTAAATTCACACAAGTTCATAACACGAGCTCATCACAGTATTTACGGTATTGCAAGTCAAAAACCTGTTTCACGATGTGTTGCTCCGTGAACGATGTGAGTGAGGAGTTCATATGTAGTACCTCAGTTGGTTGACAAGATGTGTAGACAGTGAACCATGACGATGTTGCTGACGATGTAGGTCATGTTGATGATATAGGTCATGCCGACGAAGTCGTTGTCACTGTCCTTGACGAGGCTGATTGACTCCGTCCCTGTTCGGGCGCCAATTTGTCGCGGGTTCAGGCCTGAGTCTTGCCAAGCAGACAAAATAATGGACGGAGACCCTCGTTCGTGTGAAACATCTTGTTTATTGCCTGTGAATGAAATACAACATTAGGAAGATGTTGTGTCAGCCATACATGTGTGATGGCTGACGGATGACAATTGAATGTCAATCAATCAGGCATATTAATTATTCAATTGATAATCAAATAGCACAGTGGCATACGTTATAATTATGATAGCAATTGAATAATGTTGATTGTTTACATGATGACGTCACATAAAGCTGATGCATCATATTATTGCTAAAAATATATACAGTTGGTGTTGATAATAAAAGGTTTATAAAATATAATATAATTATACTTTCACACACTGTCTTACGTGCTTGTGCTTAAGTTAGTAAGTGATACGCGATAGATATGTTTACTTTATGCGCGATCGGTAACAATATGTTTACTAACTTAAAATACTTAACTGATAATAATTAGATATTTAGCACTATGAAATAGAGAAAGGATATAGAGAGGGTGCTTACCTGTGAATGAAATACAACATTAGGAAGATGTTGTGTCAGCCATACATGTGTGATGGCTGACGGATGACAATTGAATGTGAATTCAAATTGTCATACGTCACAGGTGTAGAAGCCCGTGCTTTTGGTGGTGAGCCAAATACGGGTAGCACGTACAACTCCCTATATCAGACAGTGGAGAAGCAGCCTTCTGATGGAAAGATAGAGAAATAAAAGGCTGTCGGCGATATATTTCTGTAGGCGTCTTACTTGAAACATAAGAACATTTGAGGGATGGAATATATCCTGGGATGCCATGTCGGTAAAGTAGGTTGGGGTTGTTGGTTTTCTTTTCTTTTTCGGCGAGTGGGGAGTGTAGTGTTCTGATATACTGGTTACAATTTCTGTGACATTAAAATTATTTTTATCGTCAACATTGCCCTCCGTTACAACACTGCTGAAAAACCGCCGATGTAACTTATGATGTGAACTTGTGTTATTTATTGCACTGCCTGCTCTACCCGTTTCGTCAACACTCGCCCCTTTCGTAACCTCCAAGAAGACTCGTCCCCCTCTCCATGGATTTGTGCAAAAAAACCCAAAACTAATCAGAATTAAATAGAATCGAACAGAATTAAAAAATAGCTACGGGTTTCAAAACAATTTATTCATATACATGTATAGGTAATCAACTTTAATCTTACACACTGTGCTAACATTTCACTTCACTGGGGATATTTCAGTCTGACGTTTCCTGGGGTCTTTCATATTTTTTCAGCGTATTCATTTTATATTTCACCAGGTGTATAGCAGCAGTTATACATAAGAGTTCAGACAACTGGTAAACTAAATCATGTTTGGGCTATCCGTGAATTCTTCAGTTTAACATTATTTCAAACGTATTTTGTGAATCTGTTGTTACTTTAATTGCCTATTCATGAAAGAAGATCATGAACAGGTTAATATATTCTAAAAGCAAAAACCTTCGAGTTCTTTAATACTGCGGAATTAAATACAAGTAGAGTTATCGTTCTTTCATGATCATACACCAAAGAAATCCTTCGATCGGTATTCGGATTGTCATGGAGTTAAGTTGGTTATGCGTTCAGGGTTAAATGCCGTGCCAAGTCTGCAGCCTGCATTAAGACGCTCGTTACCAAGAAAACAAGATGGTTTACTTTCGGGTTTAATTCTTCTCTTTAATATCCTAATTGAATTTGAGATTATTAGCCATATGGGGCACATAGACGTCACATCTCTACTTCCAACGAAGTTTAGAATAGAAGATGAAGAGTCACGTGACAATCGCATTTCTTTGGACATTGGTCTTGTCAGCGAAATTGAAATGTCGACACATATTATCTTGTCGTAGCCGACTGAAGCAACTGCAAACCAAGAAACGTGGTGCTACTGAGTTAGTTGTACTGCAGAAAACTGTACCCGGCAATGACAACTGCTATGCATCGTGACGTCGCTTACCAAAGGTACGTTTGATTACGAGGGGGCAGATTAAAATGGCGTAGAACGTCAATAAATGTGTATTTTATCGCCTGATAAAGTACTGTCGGCGCCTTGATCTTTTAGCGAAGAATAGAAGAATTTATTTTTTCAACCTTTGCAATTGCAACGAATATTTCTGCGGCCACAAAAATTGTGTATTGCCATTACTTTTTCACTAATTTGTATTTATTTGTAAGCCTAATTAAGTTTGTAACACAAATGATAATTGTACACCATTTGTTTTTGCTGATTGGTATATGTAACAGTGACGTTTTCACGTCATTTATATATTGTTTGTTTTATTTTAAAGTCAATAAAAAGCTATGAAAAAAAACCAAACCTTTTTTTGTGTTGTACAGTTTTGTGGGTAATAATATTCATGATATTCTCTTTGCCTGTTGTCTGGTAAGGCATGGTTGATGAACATGCATTTCACGTGCATTTCATGTTGGTGGGAATCTTTGTGATAATATTGAGGATTTTGATTGACTGATTGGATCATCTGTTTCAATAAGATGATACCTCGTAGTGTCTTGTGGTCGTCATTGCGTTCTGAGAGCCGAACATGTGAGGCCAAGCCAGAGTTGTCACAAGGTTAGTTTATGTTTGGTTGTACAAATTCTTTATAAAGTTGTCAGGTTATAAAGTCTTTAACTTGCTGTTCTAGGCTAAAGACGTCTATTAAAACATTCTTTAATATTAGCGTTTTAATAATGTAAACGTTATGCTTAGCTTCACCGGTTCAGGCTGTAAAATATTCACACCTAATGTTATATTCTATTATTTAATTCTCTCAAATATACTAGCCACATAAAGAAAATGTGCATTGTCAAAATATTATCCCAGTTAATAAGTACGATAACAATGTCAAAGGTACATATAAACTTTAATGGAGGGATCATGAGACCATAACAAGTCGGGAGAATTTCAACTGAAAAGTCAATCACAATGACGTCACGAGTCCACAAGCGGGACAGGGGTCAAACGACCATGTCACAAGCTCAATAACGGGTATGTCCAACATCGACATTGAGAATAGCAGTGCATCGACGACGCATAGAGCCTATCAAACGTGCAAGGAAGGCTTGTGGGATGTGACGCCAGATTCTCTCAAGTTCTGTTGCAAGGTCAAGGACGTTATCTGGCGGATGAGGAAGACGGCGTAGACGTCGATCCATCTCGTCCCAAACATGCTCTATCGGGGAGAGATCCGGTGAATTTGCAGGCCAGGGCAGTAAGTCAACGTTGTGGTGTTGCAAGAAATCCATAGCAACCCTTGCCGTATGAGGGCGGGTATTGTCCTGTTGGAATGTTAACCCAGGGCCATTACGTTGCAGAAACGGAATTGCCACAGGTCGAAGAATCGGATCCCTGTAGCCCACACCAGTTATGTTGCCCTGAACAATCACCAAAGGAGTTCTTGGCGTGCTGTTATTCAACCCCAAGTCATCACGGAACCACCACCACCAAAGCGATTCCTCTCCAAGACACAGGCCTGTGCATAACGTTCTCCCACGCGTCTATAGGCACGTTGACGTCCATCACTATGGGAAATGTTAAACCTGGACTCATCTGTAAAAACAACATTTCTCCACCAAAACAAGGGCCTGCGGACATGATTTCGGTACCGCATTCGGCGAGTTTGTCGATGACGTTGTGTCAGGATAGGCCGTATGGCGGGACGTCGTGGTCTGATCCCGTGATGACGTAAACGTTGTCGAACTGTGTTGGGGTGGAAACGGCGAAGTCCTGTGATGGTTCGGGCAGTCATCACTGCAGTCTGAAACCTGTTGCGAAGATGGGTCACCCTTATCCATCTGTCCTGTCTTGGCGTTGTTACACGTGGACGTTCAGAACGTGGCCGATCGATGACGTCATTTGTGTTCTGGTAGCGTCTCACCAGTGCAGAAATGGTGTTCCGGTGGCAGTGGAAATGTGCAGCCACTTGTCGTTGAGACATTCCCCCACGGACCATCCCAATGGCCTCATGACGTTGTGCAGACGTGAGCCTTGGCATGCTATGCGTTTCAATAGCCGTTTAATTTGTTGAACGATCGGAAGGGCAGGGGTTGAGCTTTCCAAAGTGACAGTATTGTGTGGCATTCATTTGCTCTGTTTCTCTTTCCCGGAATGCACGTGCAACAACGTATTGCACGTCTCAAGGACGAACCCACTGACGTCACGGAACGTGGCACGTGCATGCATGTTGGATACATGTCACTAATCTCTGAGATTAAATCCTTATGTGTCTACACAGGTTTGATAAATTTAGATTTTAAATTTTTGTATGCACAGTTTCTTTATGTGCCTAGTATACTTTCCAAGTTATCTAGTGTGTTAACTGTGCGCGCTGTTTTCTTCCTCTCGAATAAATGATTCACACCCCACAACGAGTCGTGTTTTCTCGGCGTGAGCTGTTACACATTTGTTATGTGTTGGCTTCACACTGAATTTGCATTTGTTTCAGTTAAGAAATCGACACGGGACAGAACGTAATCCAAAACGCACTTATACGGAAATGAGGTCTTGATGAAGTCTTGTTCTTGACACTAATCATCACAGGAAATTGACGCAAAACGTCAATGCCGGAAAATAACCAGTCTCGACTTTCTGTCGGCATTGTTTCCAATTGGCATAAAGGACGAAACAACGATTTACATCAACTGAATGGATCACTGAAAAGACTGACTGAGTTTAGTTTTACGCCGCTTTTAGCAATATTCCAGCAATATCACGGCGGGGGACACCAGAAATGGGCTTAACACATTGTGCCCATGTGGGGAATCGAACCCGGGTCTTCGGCGTGACGAGCCAACGCTTTAACGACTAGGCTACCCCATCGCCCCACTGAAAAGAAGAGATGACACCAGGTGTTGGTTTTATTTCGTTTCCCACTTAAAGTTCACCGTTTTGGGTGTAGAGGTTTGTGAACATAGTACGAATATGCAAAACAACATTTGAAAGAAATAATCACTGGAAAACAATACATGTAGTCCATCCCGTGGCAGAGTTGAGGGCTGTCTTTGCTGGAATATCATCGAACATGTTGCAGGTGTTCGTGGACAACTCATGACTGAATCCCCGACACCAGATGTTGGAGAAACAGGTGATCGAGCAATGTATTCTGGACTGAACTGTCTTGGAATCAGTAGTGGTGCCTCCGTCATACGTTGAGTTGTTCTGGAGGAACTTAAACTGCAGAGTAGACTCACAGATATCTACAACAAAAACACATAGAGGATATTATAGGAGTCTGCGTGTCATACTATGTTTACGTCACGAATGCCGGAATGTTAGCAATTCCAGAGCGAGAGCACGGGAAATACGGACATTTAGCACGAGTGATATAAGGCAGCATCACCTGTAATGGCGGCGGAAGAAAATATCAACGTAATTGGGCGAAGACCTTAGCACCACTTACCGACAGTTACCGTACGCGCATATGAAACAAGTGCACATTTTCAGCGACAGTTATTTGTCAACCTTGAGTTTAAATAACAACAGAAAAATATGTTTCAGTCATAAATATGTAATTCACAACGTTTAACCTTCCATAAACAAGAAGTTTGTTTTGAAATAGCAGCTTTAGAACGTAGCGCAAAGTCTACAGAAGACAGTACCAGTCAGAATGCCAGGCGCAAGTTGGAATATTCAAACAAGGGCAGTGAATGTAAAGAAATATCACCCTCTGTATCCGTTGGAACATTATACACATGAAATATCCCAATCGGTTGGATTACACTTTCTACATCTCCGAAATGCCCATCTGTGAATGAACGTAGAAAAGCATAGTAATATTTCATGAATGAAAAAAGTAGCTCCCTTTGAAATCGAGGCTTGACATGGAACATTTCCTCGTAAAGTGATATATTGCCCTAGGGCATCGTATTAAAATTTGAACCCGGATATGTTTACCCTCTTATTATTCTGAGATGCTTCGGTGAAAGATCAAAGGTGCCGACAGTACTTTATCAGACGATGTGCACTTTTTGCAATACGTCACAATGCATTGGCGTCACTGCGCCATTCTAGTCTGCCCCCTCGTAATCGAACAATTTTGCATTGCGTCACAATGTAAGCGACGTCACGATGCATGTCAGTTGTCATCGGCTCGTACAGCCTCCTACAGAAAACTACACCGTTGCATCCCGTTTCTTGGTTTGCTGTTGCTTCACGCAGCTAACATCACTGGTGGAAACATTACGTTTATGTTTTCCAACGGTTAAAATGTCTCAATTCGGCTCACAAGTTTTCACCGACACGGTAAAGTTCGCAATGTTTACATTCCCACAATGCAATCGTGGAATGTCGCTTGACTTCTCAGCTTCATCTGGATGTACTGATCTTAACTTACGTTGGTAGAAATGTGACGTTCATATTGCCCCATATGGTTTACCTTAAGCGCATATGTAATTAAAATAATTTAGAGAAGATATTTTACCCGAACGTAATCAAACAGCTTAGCATTTGTTTTTCTGGTAAGGTTCGTCTTAACGTAGGGGGACAGACACGTCAATAGAACAGCGCGCCAGTTAGCCCTGTGCGAGGATTCTTAATTTAGGTCACCGACACCGTCGTTTGTGTTTTGCCTTAGATTAATCGTAATTATCCTTAGAAAGTATTAAATTTGGCATCTTAGAAAAGAAATACAGTTCTATCTTCCACCATGTATAGTGTAATAAAGCACACTTTCGCCCTGAACTATTATAACGTTAAAACACTCAAACGTTCTCGTGCTTTAACTATAATAGTTCAGGGTGAAAGTGTGCTTTGTTACAGTATACATGGTGGTAGAGCGAACTGTATTTCTTAAATGAATTGCGTTATTGTCATCAGAACATGGTGTCATTTAATTGTCACTAATATGACAGCAGAAAGAGAAATACATGTGACCACAGTTAAACCCCGACAGTTGTCATATATAATATTCTGTGAAACTGTTACCTTAAAAGCTGACACGTGAAGATCCAGTTTAGAATTATTTACCAGCAACTCATGTTTGTCGTTAGAGGCGCCTAACGAGATCAGGTGGTCACGGTTGCTGACTTGGTGCTCATGGTGTCAATGACTGAATTCTTTGGTCCAGACCAATTATATACGGATCGCTATCATATAGCTGGAAATTGCAGAGTTAAACGTCCAAAGAATAACACATCTTTGAAGCATGTGGGCTCCACGATGACCCTGAACCAATTCTACTAGTATCAAACTGCAGAGGGACTCAATGAGGTCGTATTTAGTTCACTTTAGAAGTTTATCTCAGTTGTATTAATCTTACCAAACATCCACTCCCCAGACGAACCAAATCCAGTAGCAGCAGCAAAGTAGTTGATGGTATGTGGACTGGGATCTGTGTAAGAAAGGATCGTGTCTTGACCAACTGTCTCACCCTTTCCTGCCTTAATTGTTCCATCAACCCAGCTCGTCCAGAATTGTCTGTACTGAGAACAGGACACCACGGCTCCATGGTAAAGCGTTACTGGATCACACTGGGCACATCGCCTGATCACTGACTTGGTGTTGCTCCAGCCACCCAGGACGATTTCGTACATCTGGAGGGTTGAATTCTGGTAATGTGTCTGCAAGGCTACATGGGCATCCCTGCAGGCTTTCACCTTAAACGTGAGGGAGTTGTGGTGTCTTCGTTTAACATTATGATCAAACAGCGAGTGGTAGGTATGAGTTGTTGGTGTTGAAAATATTACCAGTTGAGAATCTGAAAAGTAGAGAAGACAGTTCACGCAACTATACTTGACCCAATTGCTATAGTTTTGGAAGTCTAACGTTTGGGTTTTAAACATAATTACTACTTTCTAGAATATGCTTTAACGCTTGCAAAGGCAAGTTAATCGTTCACTGAAAAAGAACGCAGGATCACTTTTGCAAATCAAAAGTTTAAAAAATTGGATATCATTTTTGCCACCGATTCGTCAAATTTGGAAATGTTACTTTACAAACACATTTTGTGCAAGAAACACATGGCATTCTTTGAAATATTCTGAGAAAACGCAGGTTCGATTCTACCTCAAACATTACGAGTTGTAGACACCAAAGACTGGAGCTGCAGATTTTAAAGACGCAAAGTCATGTCCCATGTCGTCCTTGTATCTGGTTAAGGTGGGTAAAGAAGTGGAAAGGAACCGGCCATTTCACCTTTATTGTGCAAGATCAGATCTTCGACAAACGTATTGGCTAAAACGCTCGAGGTGTATTATGGATGTCAAGGAATGTCAATGACTAGGTGAGTTAATATTTAACGTCACATCGGCAACATTTCAGCCATACCGTGACGAAAACAAACTACACACTACACCCAAATAAATCTATACCATAAAAACCTGTCCTCCAAGGACAGTAAAAACATCAGCGTATCATAGATATGGTTTAAAAGCAGCCTGTTATAATAAAATGTATTACTACAGAAAACAATACAATATATAAAAGTCTACACATCGTCAGCAACTGAAGGCAGATCACCATAGTAGGGACCATGAGGACGTACAGTACTGTTGATGCCTGTATGGACCCCAGCTGGATTTACACCATCCCTTCCGATGTTAAAAGAATAAATAGCCTACTATTGAAACGAAGGTAGATATAAAACATAGGTTATAACCCCCGTTGAGGGCACAGTCGATCTCTGATAAACAGATGTTGAATGAACAAATGAAATTTTATAAGATACTGTATTCTAATACAGACAACTTTTATACCTAAATCAAATTGAAATAGAGTATACTTAAAGAATCGGAGACCTATTACTTTACTCAATTCCCTTTATGAAGTTTTCAGTACTTGCATTTCTAGTAATTTAAAATAAACTCTTGACTAACTCATTCATGATGATCAAGCAGGATTAATTTCCGTGAGAAATATAAGTGAAAACACAAGGCAACTATATGATGTTCTTTTGAAGCTAAATTATCTAACGAACCTGGTCTATTACTCTTAATCGGTTTCGAAAAAGCCTTCGATACTGTATCAAAGAGCTTTATCATACGGTTGTTGGATAAGGTTGGCTTTGGATCCAAGATGATAACATGGATGAAAATACTTATTCAAATTCCACCCGTGTGTAATACAACATGAAAGGGGCTGTCGACAAGGTGATCCTCTCTCACCTTACTTATTTCTTTTTATGGCTGAAATATTAGGAAATATGATTCGCAAAAATCTTGAAATTAACGGTATCCCACTTAATGGTATTGAAAACAAACTAGGTCAGTATGGAGATTACACCCACCTGTTTTAGATGGAAGTGGCAATAGCTTAATGGCTGCTATTAATACTCTTAACGATTTCTATAAAATTTCAGACCTCAAAATGAACATTGATAAGACCAAATCTTTGTGGATAGTTGCAATGGCAGACAGTAGTGTTACACTTTGTACAGATATGAAACTAGATTGGCATGTAGGAGACTTTGAAGTATTAGGAATAAACTTAATGCTCAACTGGAAAACCTCTGGTGGAAAACCTCTTGGTTATCAATACAAGGAAAAGACTGGAGAATATTAACAAAATTCTTGCCGTGTGTAAAGAAGCTTTACTCATATTGGTAAAATTACGGTCATTAAAACACTTGCTCTTTCTACCTTAGTACATATTTTTATTGCCCTCCTCAATCCTTCCAAATCATGTATAGATGATCCGAATAAGGTATTCTTTAATTTGATTTGGAATGACAAGAGGGATAAAATAAAGAGGGAAAACATAGTAAGAAAACACGAGCAGGCAGGACTTAGAATAATTGATATTAACAACTTTATCAATGCTTTAAAGCTTTCACACTTGAATTAATATATTCGGAAAAACACTCATATTGGCCTAAGCAGCATACCTATAAACTATTTTTATATTGGAGGCAAACTTTGCTGAACACATTCATTTCTAAGATGCCTAGCGGTTAGAACAATCGAAAAATAAATACATTATCAGACAATAAAGGTATAGTTTTTTTGATGACGTAACAATTGAATGACGTTTTCCCGTCACTGCGCCATTCTAGTGTGCCCCCTCGTAATCGAACCATTTTACATTACGTCACAATGTAAGCGACGTCACGATGCATGTCAGTTGTCATCGCCTCGTACGGCCTCCTACAGTAAACTACACCGTTGCATCCAGTTTCTTGGTTTGCTGTTGCTTCACGCAGCTAACATCACTGGTGGAAACAATACGTTTATGTTTTACGACGGTTAAAATGTGTCATTTCGACTCAAAAGTTTTCAGCGACACGGTAAAGTTCGTAATGTTTACATTCCCACAATGCAATTGTGGAATGTCGCTTGACTACTCAACTTCCTCTGGATGTACTGATCTAAACTTACGCTGGTAGTAGAAATGCAACGTTCATATTGCCCCATATGGTTTACGTTAATGACAGATGTAATTAAAATAATTCAGAGAAGATATTTAATCCGAACGTAAACCGTCATCAAACTGTTATCATTTGTTTTTTTCTGGTAACGTTCGTCTTAACGTAGGGGGGCAGACACATCAATAGAACAGCGCGCCAGTTAGCCCTGTGCGAGGATTCTTAATTTAGGTCACCGACACCGTCGTTTGTTTTCTGCCTTAGATTAATCGTAATTATCTTTAGAAAGTATTAAATTTGGCATCTTAGAAAAGAAATACAGTTCTATCTTCCACCATGTATAGTGTAATAAAGCACACTTTCGCCCTGAACTATTATAACGTTAAAACACTCAAGCGTCCTCGTGCTTTAACTATAATAGTTCAGGGCAAAAGTGTGTTTTATTACACTATACATGGTGGTAGAGCGAAGTGTATTTCTTAAATAAAAAATCCTTTCTGGTAAGATGTTCTCAATATCTGGTCAGAATATTATAAAATCCATAAAACAAATCTTGATACAGAGGACATTCTTTGTGAACCATTACGGCTTAATCACCAATTTCATTACTCTGATCTTTGTGTTGATAGCTGGTTCAGGAATTCAATTGGAGCTATTTGCAATGATGATGGCTTCATGAATTTTGAAAAATAATGCCCTTGAACTGGACCGGACAATTTTTGAATATAATAGAATAGTTTTAAACATACCAAAAGCATAGAGAGACATCATCAAACAAATGAATAAAAAAACCCCAGAAAATCTTACTATAAATTAGATGTGAAAGGTTCTAGATTTTACTATGACATGACCACTACAGAAAAACAACTTTGCCAGTGTGTTTAAAATGGCAGAGCGTATTATCTTTTCATATTGACTGGAACGTAGGTTTTACTAACTTGTAAAAAAATGTACAAAAGACACAAAGCTTTTGGATTTCCAGTGGATAGATTTATTCACAGAATTATTTACACAAAGCATGAATTGCTTCGAATGATGCTTGTGGATAAAAAAGACTTGTAGTTTCTGCAAGGTAGACGATGAGGATATTTTAGATGTATATGTTGATTGTCACTGTGTCAATAATCTCTGGAAAAAGGTTTGAAGCAATATTTAACCAGTATGTACTCAAAGGCATTCCAAGCACACAAATTCGTACGAATCATATCATTCTCATTACTAAAAAAACATTCATATTCCATGCATTAAACAAGATTTGCTTTTGAAAACCTAAAATCACTAAAGACCTTTTCAACATTGAGAATTATATTGCCAAAAATCCCAGACCTTAACTGCTTCTAAAGAAAATTGATATCTTTAGTGAACATACTTGACGCATCTTAGTACTATTGCTATCGGAATACGTACAATTGTTGCCACTGTATTAATGAGGACTACATTTGCTTTTTGTACATATATATGCCAGTGGATGAATAAAAGATTTAAAACAAATCATTGTCATAATATTAATAATAAAGACCAAAGAAAAAACGGTTTCTAGTAAAACTAAATGAAACTAGAAGAAACATTTCCTGGATTGAACTGTGCCTTAAAATAAGATCGTCAGGGAACCCCATGTCTAAAAGGCAAAAGTCGGTTTGGAGAAAATTTAAATCAAGAAAGAAAAGGTACTTCTCCAAATTGTCGATGACCTTAAGGCAAAATTAAAGGTTTGGACTGAAAGAAAGAAAAATGGGAAAATCCATAAACAAAATAAATTCTTTAGAAATAATGAAAATATATTTTACAGGCAACTCAAAACAAAAGGTGATGGTGAACATGATAAACGGCCTCCCATGGATGCCAATGAAAGGTTTTGGAACAGCTGTGGTCTGTTCCCGGCGACTGTAACCTTGAGGCAACAAGGGTCCGTGACTACAATCACTCCAATGTATGAAAAAAATAACTGGGTCGTTTGTCGTTTGGGTCGTTGCATCTCATCAGATTGCCTGAAAAGTGTTATCTAATAGTCCAATCTTATACAGCTCCAGGGCCTGATGGTATTCGAAACCGATATTGGAACCTGTTCCCCTGTGTCTTAAACACCATTATTTTACTGTTTCAGTTCTCTCGTGGACACGGGTGATGTTCCTCCATGCACAGGCAAATTGTAGCGCAAATAGGGTTGCGCAACAAAGAAAAAATGACCAGTCTTTCCATAAGCGAGCGAAGCAAGCAAAGTCGCTTCGCTCGCATATGGAAAGACTGGTCATTTTCTCTTTGTTGCGCAACCCTAAGTACTCTACAATTTACCTGTGCTCCATGGTTCTGCAAAGGTCGCACAATACTCCTTCCGCAATGACCAGTGAACATGTAGCAAATTACTAGTCACGTGACCATGTGGGTAATCCGAAATAATTGTCCCATTTTACTTCATAGTTAAATTTCATAGGAAATCGAGTTTTCTATTAATCTTTAATTCAAACACATTCTGTGCTTTTACTGATCAAAAACTTTAATAAACTGATACACTTTCAATTTAAAATAATTGTACACGTAATAGAGCACACGTCTACTAGTTCAGTACATAATTTCGAATCGGAAAATCCATTCCATTTTAGAAGTACCCATTAGCTTTTCCTGGAATTTAGCGAAAGGGTCCGACTGGTTTCCAAGATGGTTGGAGAGGCGTGTTCAGTAACAATAACGCGAGTGATGAGCAATGACATGTTATACCGTCTTACTAATCACTGTTCGAACCTACGCGACATGACAAAGACCTGATATGAAATGCCATATACTGGAGATTAGAGTACCGTATTTGCAATGCGAGTACCCATCTCTAGTAGAAGCAAGTGATGCTCTACAATACAACACGCCAACGTGTTCTGTTGATTACCATACCCGTGAAGGTCCGGGTTACAATTGGTCTTCAGTAACCATGCTTGTCGTAAGAGGTGACTGATAGGGATCGGGTGGTCAGGCTCGCTGACTGGGTTGAGACATGTCATTGCATCCCAATTGCCTTGATCGATGCTCATGCTCTTTTCTGGTCCAGACTCGATTAGTTTCAGACAGCCGCCATATAGCTGGAAGATTGCTGAATGCGGCGTAAAACTAAACTCACGCACCCAATTAAGCAAGTCAAAAACCAACCAAAACATCCAAACTCCCCGAGTACGCAAGAATATAAAGTCACACGAACATTACGACATATTTTGGTGAAGAAATTTAAAGTTGCATTTTAAATCACATAAAACATAGAAACCAATACAACATAAAACCCGTATAAGCATAGAAACTTCTTACTTGTTACATGAACTATCCAAAACACCAAGACTAGCAGCAGCAGCAGTATATCCATACTGACACTGTTGAGTTGCAGGGGAGCAGTGTGCTGACCATACAACAACCAGATCACAGCTACCTGTTCGATATGATGAATATTCAGTGGTACGTCGGCTGGTTGGTTCCATTTGTCTCATGAGAGGCTTCCAGTAAATAGCCAGTGCTTTACTGCTTAACCTCGGAAGACTGGACTAGATTATCTAATTACTCGCTGGTTTAACTGTGATTTCTGGAGTGAAACGTGAAACGGATGAAATATTATTGGAATAGAATTGTCTTTCTGAAAAGTTATTTAATCAAGCCTACATCACGCAAGGCCTAAGTAAGGTTTAAAAACGTTTTATGACCGATATGTGGATAACATTTCCAAACGCATCAGAAACAAAAATGATGTCCACTTCAGTTCCTTTGTTTCACTTGTACCATATGATCCAGTTTTGTAGGTAAATAATTGCCTTGCCTGTGCAAGTATTTGCGTCAGGTTTAGGGTGGGGATGTATACGGTGACCTTATTTCGAACAAATTAACCACCAATATTTTATGAAAATTCATAAACACATAAACATAAACGCTTATGATACACTTGGAATCATAATCTCGTGTTGTTTTCTCTCTTTTTTTGTCGCTTTTTGAACCAACAAAGAGTAAAAGCACAGTTCATTCTAGGTGTAGAAGTATATTAAGACAAGATATTTTTTAAGAATTAAGAATATGAACCTAAATGTTCTTTGTTACTTTTTGTTTGTTTTTAAATACATAGAGGGACTCCTCTACGGGTGTGGGTCATGGACCCTGTACAGATGACACCCCAAACAACTGGAGCGGTTCCACATGCGCAGCCTGAGGTCCATCCTGAACATTCCATGGCAGGACCGAGTTCGAATCTCGAAGTTATTGACTGAGCGGAGTCCATCAGCATCGAAACCATGATACTGAGAACCAGCTTCGATGGGTCGGACACATTGTTCGCATGGTCGATCACTGGCTACTCAAACAGCTGTTGTTTTGGCGGACTGTGTACAGGCAAGTGCAACCAGGGCAGGCCACGCAAACTCTTCAAGGACTGTGAAAGCAAACCTTGCACACGCTGCAGAGATGTCAGAGATGTGCTTAGTCTTTTACTGTCACCAACCCTATAAAAGTGCATTAAAGGTACAATGTATCCTTCAAACAATGGGAAAGTTGAAGAACACCACATTCTTCATTACTGTAGATAATCTGACATGTTCTTTAACTTGTTTTCAGGAGTATGCAAAATGTACTACCTATGTACGCACGGTACAACATGATGCACTATAAACACACATTTATACTGTTCCACACTCTTGCAGTTTGTGGTTATTGAGAGAGTAACCCGTGAAGAGCCGGATTAGAATTGAAAGCTAAACTCACTCACTCAGTCATTATAGACAGTATAGGTATAGCTGCAAAACAAATGGCTACACAGAAGTTGGTTTAATAAATAATGAGAATGCAATTTAGAGAAAATCAAAAGTATACATTTGGGTACTGCATGTTATACAATAGTTAAAGTGAATGAGTGAGGTGGATTTAACACCATTCTGAACAGCATTTCAGTATGTACGTCTCTGCATCATCCTCTTCCCTCAGAGGTTACTTGTCATATCTTCCTACGAACCTCTGTTCTAATACGGCCATATCTCCCGGTTCTTGTAAAATCCCCTAGCGGCAAAAAGTCACAACACGAATTATCTCCCTTCTTTTTATCCAATCAGAACTGTGTTACGTCGACTTAGATCCAGCTTGACTAATACAAACAAATGTGGGGCCACAAATGTCCCTCATCAGCAGGGAATTGTGTCGATGTGACACACAAGACATTTAATGGCTAGCTTGTCCGTTGTCAACGAGGGTGATGGAGATGCCATTGATCCGCCATTACATGATTGAGTTCTGTCTAGAAGAAACGTTTGCGCATCGCGCAGGGGAAGAGGTTCTAGTTTTCCCGAAGCATACGGAAATTACCGAGGCCTTGCGAATGATCACTTTTGAAACAACGTCGCTGATTGCACAACTAAATCTGATTGCAACCAATCACGAATCCTGAACACTCGCACCATGAAAGGGCCGTATTAGAACAGAGGTTCGTAGGAAGATATGACAAGTAACCTCTGTGGGAAGAGAATGTCTCTGCATATCCGTTTTATGTTTTATGTGATGTGTATCTTAGACGTGTACTACTTTAGTGAAATACGTGAGCATGAGTAAGTAATTCTACTTCGATGTGACAATGTCCAATATGATACTCAGGATGTCGGACTTGAAACCAGTAAGTCTGCAACTTCTAATAACGCTCTTTTCGACTTGATGGACGGTGAATGTTTTGGACCAATGCATGTGAAGGTATTTTTCTTATGATGTTTTTTCTGTTCTGTTCATTCATTTCAGTACAGCAGGTGTATATTTTGTGACATCAATGTTACATTGGTCAAATAACGCAATTGAAGCTTACGTAAAATATAATTGGCATCATGACACATTTGGGACTGCAGTACATTGTTCAGGTGTGTTCATTTGGTATGAAATGAAGGCCAAGTGTTATTCTTACGTGCAGTTTTTCAACTTTAAAAATATCCTGCAGAATATTGACAAACTTTCAATGGATAACTTATTCTGTTTGACACTGGAGAATTGGATATATTTATTGGCTAATAAGAAGGCGACTATGCTTGTCGTAAGAGGCGACTAACGGGATCGGGTGGTCAGGCTCGCTGACTTAGTTGACACATGTCATCGGTTCCCAATTGCGCAGATCGATGTTCATGATGTTGATCACTGGATTGTCTGGTCCAGACTCGATTATTTACAGACCGCCGCCATATAGCTGGAATATTGCTGAGTGCGGCGTAAAACTAAACTCACTCACTATTAGTACTTTCCGACAAGGTTATGGGAGTTGTCTCCCTTATGCTACTCTTCAACTGCTGAGGTTCATTATCAGCCTAGCGTTGACTTCCGGAGATTATTTACGTCAAAATAGATGACCATGCTAAGATCAAACACTGTATGCTCCAGCTACCGTGGCAAAAAGGCCATGACTAGGATGGTATCACTGCATAGGTTTCCAGCTGGGGAAGTATATGAAAGACATGGATCAGACGCAACAAACTCGTACAGAAGGAGTATGAATTCACCGTCACTCAACGTCTGTGCTCTGAACATTTCAAGAGCGGGAAGTTTGAACGTAGTACTATTCCATCAGTGTTCGGCAAAAAGGTGTCCAACTCATGTAAAGTAAGATAATTTACCACTAATAAAACTTAAATTATTAAGTAAATGCGATCAGAATTTATTTTTATTCGAGCCTCTAAGTATAAGTAGTTTATCCAAACAAGGTGAATTTGAAAATATAGGCTACTATTTAAAAATGAAACCCATAACCCAGAAATCTGTTGCGAAAAATATGTTGTGTATTTTCAAACATGTATAACTCGTCTACAAATAGACTTTAGGAAATGAATCTTTGCACCACCTTAGAAGAAGGAAATGTCTATACAACCAAGTGGATAATTGTAGATAACGGAGACGTTGAGCGCGATGGTGACGACGTAGCACTGTCCCGACGTCGGATCTCCAGGCTCTCAGTCCAATCTCTCTCAACCTGTTCCGTACAGTTTGACCGGATATCCTCTGAAGTCCAGGCACCCTGGCTGCTGTGCTCTCACCCATGGCAGTACGATCACGCAAATGTAGTACCCGGATGTACCGATCCTGGGCTACAGTGGTGACTCGAGGTCTGCCTGTACGGGGAGGGTCATTTGTTATACCTGTTTGGTTGTAACGAGCTGTAAGCCGTGATATCGTGCTCAGACTAACATTCAGACGCCTGGCAACAGAAGATTGGTAATCTCCAGCGTGCATTCTTTCAATGGCGATGTTGCGTGTCGCAGCGTCAAGACGTGGCGTAGTGATTTGACCTTGAAACTCCTTCAAAACGAATGCCGATTTCCGAAAGTAATCTGGATTTTTATAGCCAGACAGTGCATGCTCTTTGCTGCACAGTTTCAACTGGAAGGTGATTTCTGTTGCTTTGTGGTGATGCCTTTTTAATCCTTGTAAGAAATCTCATCAATATAAACATTTTCAGGTAAGGTCGACGTTTTGCTTGTGCAATTGTGTAAAATGTTATCAACACTTTTGTTACATATTTTGACGATTGTTTGAACACCATAGGTAACTGATAGATATGTAAAAATACAAAACGCCCATGCGTTTTTTTTTTCGATAGTATATGTTTGAATCAACGCTAATCAAGCTAACTCCATACATTCGAATATTTAAGCTAATATCAATGGTTTTTAGTTTCATAAGACATAGATGCGTACAGATGTATCTGAATAGATTATACAGTAAAAATTGTCCATGAATAAAATACATACACCTTATCGTATTTGATATGCAGAAATGTGTTTACTAATGTAATACTAGTAATTGCTTTGCTTTGCCAGCTGACTGGAGAGACTGAAGATGCAGTAAAACAGAATCAAGGCCCGTCGAAGGATGCCGAAAATACAACTAAAGATTCATTTGACACAGTCCTACTTGCAGAAAATTATGTTACAGCATCGATGTCTATGCACAACTACTATGGAAATGTGTCTTGTGATACGCAGAACCTGAATAAATCGGAACAAACGGATTTTGTGAAATAGAGAAAAATTTAGATTTTATACTGGTGTGCCAAATTCGAAGGGGTTTACTTCATTATTTGATGAAATGAGCGAGTCTTTGGAAGACAAAGCTAGAAATGGTACAACAAACACAGTAGGGAGACCGATAACTCTGAGGTTAATTGATGAGTTTGGATTGGGATTCCTACTTGAGGATTTGGCTGATAGATTTCCAAGCCGAAGTGTGGTGCGATATTGACAGGTGGATAGACTATCTTAGTGTTAATCAGTCCTTCCTGACTGCATGGCCATCTAGAAACGTTATTAGAAAGACAGTGTCTGCAAACTTCAAGAGATATTCTAACACACGAGTGATTATTGACTGCACAGAAGTATTTACTGAAACACCACAGTCTCATGGAAACAGATCTGAACTGTATTCACAATAAAAATCACACATGACCTATAAGGCATTAGTTAGTATCAGTTCATCTGGAGTGATAACCTTTCTGGCAGATCTATGGTGCAGAAATATAAGTAACAAACAAATTACTAAACAAAGTGGGTATTGAATGTATGTGAACCTGGTGATGTTATAATGACGGATAAGGGTTTTCTTATCTCGGACTTAACTACACCACGGGGATTGAAGCTGATCATTCCCCCTTTTAGGAGAGCTTATAGGAAGTTTTTCAGACGAGAAATTGAAGAAACAAGACTTGTGAAATTATGTGGAAATGGCAATGAAGAAATTAAGAATTTCCGTGTTCATCAGGGTGTTCTTCCAATCACGTTATCCAATAATGTTTCTAAGATTTGGAAAATATGTGTTCACTTATCCATTCTTCTTCTACCCCTCGTACCGCGTAGAAGTTACAATGTTACAATGTTAATACATCATCCATGTTGATATTATGTCAAATATTGGAAACAAAACCATGTGTTTGTCGACAAGCTGTAGTCGTTAAATAAATGTCATTTTGAACAGACTGTTTTTACTTATTGTTCAATCTTTGACTCATACAGACTAAGAACGAAAAGGAATAAAAATCCGAAAGAACAATATATCTGTAGCTTAATTGCTGCACAGAACTGTTTTTTAATATAAAGATACAAATACAAATTTAATTGAACTGTATAGTCAAATGGTTTTCTGATGAAATGCATGATAAATATGTCATTGGGGAACATATTTTGAGTTTGAAATGTACACCCATATATACTCTTCATCTACTCATTAAATATTTCGTTGAGTTAGATATTATAGAATACCTACTTTCTATACAGAGATTTGCCACGCATAACACGCCCAGAGACGATATCAGGTAAAACAGCCCTAAGGTAAAACTTTAACAGTTTTTCCAGAGATAATTTCCAAAATTCAACATCAAATGTGATCCTCTCATGCAATGCCTTTTCATGATACCACAACTGAAACGTGCATCTCATGAGATGCTGATTTGATTCAGTCTGCTTTCTTAGATTGTAGAACATTAAGAGCTTGTTTGCATGGGAAATGTAGACAAACTATGGTAAATATTTCTTTGGCAACAATATTGTGTCGTCTTCGAGTTCTAACATATTACATATGCTTGCATTGTTCATTCCACGATCATGAAAAAGATTCTAAATATTCTTGGAACGTCTTTCATTTGTCCATTGCCATAACCAATCAGTGTTAATTAACTGCTAGCTTCCCTTGTTGTTATCTTATCACCGTTGTTGGTTCACACTCAATAATATAGCCATCTGCTTCCTAGCCTTTTCATTCATTTAGTGTTCCTCAAAATTAAGACGTTGACTTTCATAGTTTCTCGCCCGTTATTATCTTTGTTTAATTTTACCAGCTTCTTGTTTAAAAGAAACTTGTGTAGAAACTTGTAATATCTAATATGAGTTCCCCCATTTTATTTTTTCCATCATTGCCATTCTAAATTTATGAATCTATTAACATTTATCTTGGAACAAAAACTGTAATGAATTGTAGATGGTACAATTCAATCCATCAATCATTCATTGAATCAAACAATCAGATACATCCAGATAATTCTCGAATAAATATATAAAGGAATAAATCTCATGTCAAGTCAGGAATCTATCTTTCACTTCGTCAATATTAAATATGCATAGCAGAAAGCGTACATACGTATGTCAGTGATTGATGGATGAATTCATTAAACTACTTTAGTCCATCAAAAATAATTGATCAGATAAATCTAAAGACGTCCAAATACACCGAGATCAGTCAGTCAGTCAATCAATACCCATAAATCAGATCAGACTGAGCAGTAACTATATGGGTAAAGTTTCATTTTGAAAATACACTTACAAATTCTTGTTCAGAAGAATCTATTTGGGGTAGGTTTTGAATTCTGAGATTTAATCGCAAATGAGTACATATACATGTAAATGGTAGAGTAAGTGAGAGTATAGTACATATCTGATATCAAATAGGTTAGTCGAATTGTCCCATTTTCCACAGCGTTCTTTTTCTTGGCAGTATTTAAAACTATTTTGTATAGATCACCGACTCTCTTGTTGAAAGTATTCTGAGCTGGTTGTTCGTTGTTCATACTAGTGGTGGTCCGATTAATTGAAATAATCGAAGATTGGTCGCAGTGACTAAACGACCAAGCAATCGATCATGTTTTCTCATAATCGAATACAAACAATTCTGAAACACTTTTAGCATTAACAATATTTTTCACAAGGTTGGTTTTGTCAGTTACATTTCATAAGCACTAAAAGCTTGTTCCAAGTCATGATTAAATTTATCTTAAAGACATCAGGAAATTTATGTTCCTAACATACTAGTCATCCTTTCAAGATGTGAAAATTGTGAAAAAAAAACCCCAAAGAACTACATGTTTTGTTCTTTATGTTTTTGTGCATTAACAAAAATAACCAGGAAAAATTCATAAATGACGCTAACCAATTATTTTCGATGATTGATCGGTTGTAATGAAGCAATCATCAATTATGAGATTTTAACCAATTCCCAACACTAGTTCATACTTGACACAAATAGGTGTCGCTTAGCAACGTGAGATGTGGTAGACTAGTGTCTGTTTGATATTGAATCCAAATATTACTGACTGTGTATTCAAGCTGGTCACAGAAGTGTTCAATATGTTTGCATTCTAGAAATACATAGAAAAATTGATAAAATGTACCTGAATCGTTATCAAATACTGCAGTTTTGTTGGTAGTATCTTGAGTCGATTATTTGATGTAAGAACTGGTATTGGAATTTTCGTAATTGAACATTCTTTTGGACATTTAATATTCCGAAGGAAGATTTTCTCCCATGTATAAGTAATGTCATGGCATAGCTCTTCCCACTTGTACCTTGAGCATAAGGCCATCAGTTACCAGTAACTTAGCGTAAAAAAGAACTTTAACCTTTGTGATTGTTATTGTTTACTCCTGTGTTATAAATATTTATATCTGTGTTTTTATCAGTTGAGTCCATTGTATTGGGATATTATTAAAACATGTTATAGTCAAGGAAGATGTATTTGACATTATACATTTGTTTACATCCTCAAAAGGAATAAAACCTGTTAAACAACAAGTATCAACGACATTGAAATAATTGTGAGACCATATTCTCACGACAAACAAAGTTGGTTAAGTTCCCATCCAACTGAAATCTATCCAAACCGTCATCAAATGAATTATCCGAAATAACATTTGCCCTTTTCATACGCTTTGAAATAAGACGTAAATCAACTTCTTTGACCTGTTTATGTTATCAAACACTTTATCATCAAGTAATAAATGTGTAATTTTAAAGCATACTTTTCTAGGAAAGATTGTAAAGTTTGCAAAAGGTTTAAAATCGGACAAATACAAAAATTCTGATCCGAGTAAAAGATAAGGTTGTCATTTTCTGCCAATTATGAATTCCCATGCCAATGTCAAATTTATCAAGTTTCAATGTGCAGTGACAAGGAATATTAAATATACAATTCTGACAATCTGGACACTTCTTAGTGCGACCATAAGTTTGTTAAATGGTTTCTGTGCCACTGATAAGAATAATACCTGGTTCCATTTCGAGAGTCAGGGATGATCTTTCGCCTCTAAAAGAGCAGAATAATCTGGTTAATTCATAACCCGAGTGGCAAGGGGACTGGACTGACTAGGTCAGTGAGTGAGTGAGTTTAGTTTTACGCCGCAAAACAATCACCATCCATCAAATCGAAAAGAGCTTCAGTAGAAGTCGCAGACCTACTGGTTTAAAGTCCGACATCCTGAGAATCATTTTTGACATTGTCACATCGAAGTAGTGAGTGAGTGAGTGAGTTTAGTTTTAAGCCGCACTCAGCAATATTCCAGCTATATGGCGTTGGTCTGTAAATAATCGAGTTTGGACCAGACAATCCAGGGATCAAAAGCATGAGCATCGATCGGCTATAAAATTAGATGGGTCGGTCGGGTGGTGAGAAGCACATACAATAAAACTGTGCCCTACTATGGAAATGGCAGAAAGAGATACGTACTTTATGTTATCTCCCCAAAACTAAGGCAATGGAGGGTTATCTCCCAAAACTTAGACCGTAGACAGACATAACTTGATTAAAATTTGCATTATTCATACCTTTGTATTCAGTCCGATTTCTGACTCAAACCAAGATGAAAGGGAACTGTTCTGATTAGTGTTCGCTGCTGAGTAGACATAATCATAGGTCAGTATGGCTTGTATTCAGAAGTAAATGATACTGAAGGAACAAAGTGAGGCAAACAAGGATTAAGTTTAAAGATGCTGTGTTTTCATTTGAATATTCCTCAAGATGAAGAGAATCTACCGCGGTCAACTGTTCTGATACCTTAAGTGGAGTACCTCTAGGGAAATAAACAGAACAATTGAAACTGTAAAGTGGGTGCTACAGCCAGAAGCCGACGTTAAACTTCCAATCATAATCATAGGTCAGTATGGCAATATGGCTTGACCTCGAAAGGTAGAGTTTGTTACTTCACAGAAAGGTACACCTATAAGTTCTTCTTCAAAACGGGTATCTTTACAACAGAAACAAAGTTGTTGTATTAGTAACTTCTCAATAGTCTCTCTCCCATTTAGTTGCATTCGATGAAACTACAGATATGGCGGTCTCCCTGAAGTTTTGGGAGGTTACCACGTGGAGAGATTACCACGTGGAGAGATTAAACGCTTGTGATACAACAATGTACTAGAAGTAACATCCTGTATAGATATGTGAGGGATTGAGGGAATACACTGAAACACTGATGAAACTCGATCCTAGTACGTAATATTGAAGAGAAGCATCTGGAGAATATTTTAATATAAGTAACTACCGGCTGTCCATAATATGTGAGATACGCAGTCCGAATACAAGCACTATCTCTATAGCAACGGCTTACAATATTTTTTTGTAAGAATGAGTATTATTATATGACTGAATATTCCTCTGGTAACTCGGTAGTTATGATAGAGGTAAAACCATGATGACATTTCATATGAAAACAGAACTAATATAAATATAACTTTAGAACATGAGTTTTTATGCGATACAATCACCTATGGAATTCTAAAACATTCTGTTTTCTCAAATTCTCAATGTACCCTACAGACAAGTGTTCATAAGGCTCACATAATTGGTTGTTGAACTAGATCACAGTATGAAATATGACGTATAGAAATACCAACAAGGACAAAGAATATGTCGACTTTGTCTACACATACCAGATGTCAAAGACTGAGAGTTTAAGGCCGCTTTAATATGACAGACAGGATGGTGCCTGCGATATGGACTGTTTCAGAGGTAACGGGAAAGCTGCTCCACAATGTTGGAGGACCATAAATCACCTGTCATAGTAGGTAGAAACGCTTTTAATCAAGTGATATAAATCTTCACAGAAATATGTACACTATTATGGGTGGGAATTTGCAAAGAGGACGAATCATAATGTAAGTAGTGAAAAAGGAATTCTCGTTAAATATGAAAATTTAGATGATTTCTAGCTGACAATGTCAGCTCTCGCGGAAAAAGATAGAATTGTGAGACCATAATCTCACTACAATCAGAGTTAGTGGAAGGGAAAATTATCCAACATACATCAGTTAAATTATGACACACTTGTTCATACTTTGGGATATAAGTCGTAAATCAAATTACATAGTTCTTGTCCCCTTTTCGAATGTTCACTTTATTATCAAGTAATAAATGTGGAATTTTAAAAGCATTATTTTCGAGGAGAAGTTGTAAAGGTTCTTAAAGGTTTTAATGAGGACAAATTGAAAATTCTAATGAGAGTAAAAGAAGAGGTTGGTTTAATTTAAAAAAAATAATTCTGACAATTATAAATGCTCCATTCTCTTCCCACAGAGGTTACTTGTCATATCTTCCTACGAACCTCTGTTCTAATACGGCCCTTTCATGGTGCGAGTGTTCAGGATTCGTCATTGGTTGCAATCAGATTTAGTTGTGCAATCAGCGACGTTGTTTCAAAAGTGATCATTCGCAAGGCCTCGGTAATTTCCGTATGCTTCGGGAAAACTAGAACCTCTTCCCCTGCGCGATGCGCAAACGTTTCTTCTAGACAGAACTCAGTCATGTAATGGCGGATCAATGGCATCTCCATCGCCCTCGTTGACAACGGACAAGCTAGCCATTAAATGTCTTGTGTGTCACATCAACACAATTCCCTGCTGATGAGGGACATTTGTGGCCCCACATTTGTTTGTATTAGTCAAGCTGGATCTAAGTCGACGTAACACATGTTCTGATTGGATAAAAAGAAGGGAGATAATTCGTGTTGTGACTTTTTGCCGCTAGGGGATTTTACAAGAACCGGGAAATATGGCCGTATTAGAACAGAGGTTCGTAGGAAGATATGACATATAACCTTTGAGGGAAGAGAATGTAAATGCTCATGCCTATGTCGAATTCATCAAGTTGTAAAGCAAAGTGGGAAGGGATTTTAAATATACAAATCTGATAAACTGGAAGCTTCTCAATGCGACCATCGTAAATTAATACAACAGTGGTTATGTCACTGAGAAGAATAATGCCTGGTTTGATTCGGAGAGCCACCGAACGAAGCCCATTTAATCTGAATTTAACATCACACAAAGATTTAATTTCTGGTGCTTCTTGATTAAAAGAAATGTTTGAAAATCCCGAGTAGAAAATTCAATATACTGACCTTTCGCTTCTGAGACAATCAAATAATCAGGTAAATTGATAACCTGAGTGACATGTGAACTTGATTGATTGATTGGTAAACCGAATGAATAATTGCGATATACATCAAGGAGAGTTGAATGAGTCTGGATAGGGACAATGAGTAAAACTAAAATTGAATCTCCATTCAAGAACAATGAATAGTACGTTCCCGATAATAATAACCAAGACCCTAGTGCCCACTGTGTAACTCTCTGTGGTGATACAGGGGCAGGACTAGGTCCCAGTACCAAATGTATGTCTCTCTGTGGTGATACAGAGGCGGGGCAGGACTAGGTCCCAGTACCCTATGTATGTCTCTCTGTGGTGATACAGGGGCAGGACTAGGTCCCAGTACCCAAATGTGTCTCTCTGTGGTGATACAAGGGCAGGCCTAGATCCCCAGTACCCTATGTATGTCTCTCTGTGGTGATACAGGGGCAGGCCTAGGTCCCCAGTACCCTATGTATGTCTCTGTGTGGTGATACAAGGGCAGGCCTAGATCCCAGTACCCTATGTGTGTCTCTCTGTGGTGATACAAGGGCAGGACTAGGTCCCCAGTACCAAATGTATGTCTCTCTGTGGTGATACAAGGGCAGGCCTAGGTCCCCAGTACCCAATGTATGTCTCTCTGTGGTGATACAAGGGCAGGCCTAGGTCCCCAGTACCCTATGTATGTCTCTCTGTGGTGATACAAGGGCAGGCCTAGATCCCCAGTACCCTATGTATGTCTCTCTGTGGTGATACAAGGCAGGTACCCAATGTGTGTCTCTGTAGATCTAGGTCCCAGTACCAAATGTGTGTCTCTCTGTGGTGATACAAGGGCAGGCCTAGATCCCCAGTACCCTATGTGTGTCTCTCTGTGATGATACAGGGGCAGGCCTAGGTCCCAGTACCCTATGTGTGTCTCTCTGTGGTGATACAAGGGCAGGCCTAGGATCCCAGTACCCAATGTGTGTCTCTCTGTGGTGATACAAGGGCAGGCCTAGGTCCCCAGTACCCTATGTGTGTCTCTCTGTGGTGATACAAGGGCAGGCCTAGGTCCCCAGTACCCAATGTGTGTCTCTGTGGTGATACAAGGGCAGGCCTAGGTCCCCAGTACTTTATGTGTGTCTCTCTGTGGTGATACAAGGGCAGGCCTAGGTTCCCAGTACCCAATGTGTGTCTCTCTGTGGTGATACAGGGCAGGCCTAGGTCCCCAGTACCCAATGTGTGTCTCTCTGTGGTGATACAAGGGCAGGCCTAGGTCCCCAGTACCCAATGTGTGTCTCTCTGTGGTGATACAAGGGGCAGGCCTAGGTCCCCAGTACCCAATGTGTGTCTCTCTGTGGTGATACAAGGGCAGGCCTAGGTCCCCAGTACCCAATGTGTGTCTCTCTGTGGTGATACAAGGGCAGGACTAGGTCCCCAGTACCCAATGTGTGTCTCTCTTGTGGTGATACAGGGCAGGACTAGGTCCCCAGTACCCAATGTGTGTCTCTCTGTGGTGATACAAGGGCAGGACTAGGTCCCAGTACCCTATGTATGTCTCTCTGTGGTGATACAGAGGCAGGACTAGATCCCTAGTACCAAATGTGTGTCACTCTGTGATGATACAAGGGCAGCCCTAGATCCCCAGTACACTATGTATGTCTCTCTATTGTGATACAAGGGCAGGACTAGGTCCCCAGTACCCAATGTGTGTCCATCTGTGATGATACAAGGGCAGGCCTAGGCCTCCAGTACCCTATGTGTGTCTCTCTGTGGTGATACAAGGGCAGTCCTAGATCCCCAGTACCCATCTGTGGTGATACCCTATGTATGTGTGTCTCTCTGTGGTGATACAAGGGCAGGCCTAGGTCCCCAGTACCAAATGTGTGTCTCTCTGTGGTGATACAAGGGCAGGCCTAGATCCCCAGTACCCTATGTATGTCTCTCTGTGGTGATACAAGGGCAGGCCTAGGTCCCCAGTACCCAATGTGTGTCTCTCTGTGGTGATACAGGGGCAGGCCTAGATCCCCAGTACCCTATGTATGTCTCTCTGTGGTGATACAAGGGCAGGCCTAGGTCCCCAGTACCCAATGTGTGTCTCTCTGTGGTGATACAAGGGCAGGCCTAGATCCCCAGTACCCAATGTGTGTCTCTCTGTGGTGATACAAGGGGGCAGGCCTAGATCCCCAGTAGTACCCAATGTGTGTCTCTCTGTGGTGATACAAGGGCAGGCCTAGGTCCCCAGTACCCAATGTGTGTGTCTCTCTGTGGTGATACAAGGGCAGGCCTAGATCCCCAGTACCCAATGTGTGTCTCTCTGTGGTGATACAAGGGCAGGACTAGATCCCCAGTACCCAATGTGTGTCTCTCTGTGTGATGATACAAGGGTGTCTCATGTGTGATACAGGGGGCAGGCCCTAGGTCCCCAGTACCCAATGTGTGTCTCTCTGTGGTGATACAAGGGCAGGACTAGGATCCCCAGTACCCAATGTGTGTCTCTCTCTGTGGTGATACAGGGGCAGGACTAGATCCCCAGTACCCAATGTGTGTCTCTCTGTGATGATACAGGGCAATCCTAGGTCCCCAGTACCCAATGTGTGTCTCTCTGTGATGATACAGATACAGGGGCAGGCCTAGGTCCCAAGTACCCAATGTGTGTCTCTCTGTGGTGATACAAGGGCAGGCCTAGGTCCCCAGTACCCAATGTGTGTGTGTCTCTGTGGTGATACAAGGGCAGGCCTAGGTCCCCAGTACCCAATGTGTGTGTCTCTCTGTGGTGATACAGGGCAGGCCTAGATCCCCAGTACCCTATGTATGTCTCTCTGTTGTGATACAAGGGCAGGCCTAGGTCCCCAGTACCCAATGTGTGTCTCTCTGTGGTGATACAAGGGCAGGACTAGATCCCCAGTACCCAATGTGTGTCTCTCTGTGGTGATACAGGGCAGGACTAGATCCCCAGTACCCAATGTGTGTCCATCTGTGATGATACAGGGCAGGCCTAGGTCCCCAGTACCCAATGTGTGCCTCTCTGTGATGATACAGGGGCAGGTCTAGGTCCCCAGTACCCAATGTGTGTCTCTCTGTGGTGATACAAGGGCAGGCCTAGGTCCCCAGTACCCAATGTGTGTCTCTCTGTGATGATACAGGGCAGGCCTAGGTCCCCAGTACCCAATGTGTGTCTCTCTGTGGTGATACAGGGCAGGCCTAGGTCCCCAGTACCCAATGTGTGTCTCTCTGTGATGATACAAGGGCAGGCCTAGGTCCCCAGTACCCAATGTGTGTCTCATCTGTGATGATACAAGGGCAGGCCTAGGTCCCCAGTACCCAATGTGTGTCCTCTGTGATGATACAAGGGCAGGCCTAGGTCCCCAGTACCCAATGTGTGTCCATCTGTGGTGATACAGGGTAGGCCTAGGTCCCCAGTACCCAATGTATGTCCATCTGTGGTGATACAGGGCAGGCCTAGATCCCCAGTACCCTATGTATGTCTCTCTGTGGTGATACAGGGCAGGACTAGGTCTACCCTATGTATTTACTTGTGAAAGGTAGGGTCATAATGATACTATGCCTGACGTCCTTACCTTTGGGTATTTGACACGCCATCAAACACAGTGTCTGACTACACGCCATCAAACACAGTGTCTGACTACACGCCATCAACCACAGTTTCTGACTACATGTCATCAACCACAGTGTCTGACTACACGCCATCAACCACAGTGTCTGACTACACGCCATCAACCACAGTGTCTGACTACACGCCATCAACCACAGTGTCTGACCACATGCCATCAACCACAGTGTCTGACTACACGCCATCAACCACAGTGTCTGACTACACGCCATCAACCACAGTGTCTGACTACACGCCATCAAACACAGTGTCTGACTACATGCCATCAACCACAGTGTCTGACTACACGCCATCAACCACAGTGTCTGACTACATGCCATCAACCACAGTGTCTGACTACACGCCATCAACCACAGTGTCTGACTACACGCCATCAACCACAGTGTCTGACTACACGCCATCAACCACAGTGTCTGACTACACGCCATGAGCCACAGTGTCTGACTACACGCCATCAACCACAGTGTCTGACTGACTACGCCATGAGCCACAGTGTCTGACTACACGCCATCAACCACAGTGTCTGACTTCACGCCATCAACCACAGTGTCTGACTACACGCCATCAACCACAGTGTCTGACTACACGCCATCAACCACAGTGTCTGACTACACGCCATCAACCACAGTGTCTGACTACACGCCGTCAACCACAGTGTCTGACTACACGCCATCAACCACAGTGTCTGACTACACGCCATCAACCACAGTGGCATCTGACTACACGCCGTCAACCACAGTGTCTGATTACACGCCATCAACCACAGTGTCTGACTACACGCCATCAACCACAGTTTCTGACTACATGCCATCAACCACAGTGTCTGACTACACGCCATCAAACACAGTGTCTGACTACACGCCGTCAACCACAGTGTCTGACTACACGCCATCAGCCACAGTGTCTGACTACACGCCATCAACCAGTGTCTGACTACACGCCATCAACCACAGTGTCTGACTACACGCCATCAACCACAGTGTCTGACTACACGCCATCAACCACAGTGTCTGACTACACGCCATCAACCACAGTGTCTGACTACACGCCGCCAACCACAGTGTCTGACTACACGCCATCAACCACAGTGTCTGACTACACGCCATCAACCACAGTGTCTGACTACACGCCATCAACCACAGTGTCTGACTACACGCCATCAACCACAGTGTCTGACTACACGCCATCAACCACAGTTTCTGACTACACGCCATGAGCCACAGTGTCTGACTACACGCCATCAACCACAGTGTCTGACTACATGCCATCAACCACAGTGTCTGACTACACGCCATCAACCACAGTGTCTGACTACACGCCATCAACCACAGTGTCTGATCAACACACCATCAACCACAGTGTCTGACTACACGCCATCAACCACAGTGTCTGACTACACGCCATGAGCCACAGTGTCTGACTACACGCCGTCAACCACAGTGTCCGACTTGACTACACGCCATCAACCACAGTGTCTGACTACATCGCCATCTACGCCACCACGGTGTCTGACTACACGCCATCAACCACAGTGTCTGACTACACGCCATCAAACACAGTGTCTGACTACATGCCGTCAACCACAGTGTCTGACTACACGCCATCAACCACAGTGTCTGACTACACGCCATCAACCACAGTGTCTGACTACGCCGTCAACCACAGTGTCTGACTACACGCCATCAACCACAGTGTCTGACTACACGCCATGAGCCACAGTGTCTGACTACACGCCATGAGCCACAGTGTCTGACTACATGCCATGAGCCACAGTGTCTGACTACACGCCATCAACCACAGTGTCTGACTACACGCCATCAACCACAGTGTCTGACTACACGCCATCAACCACAGTGTCTGACTACACGCCATCAACCACAGTTTCACATGCCATACCACAGTGTCTGACCATCAACCACCAGTGTCTGACTACACGCCATGAGCCACAGTGTCTGACTACACGCCATGAGCCACAGTGTCTGACTACACGCCATCAACCACAGTGTCTGACTACACGCCATCAACCACAGTGTCTGACTACACGCCATGAGCCACAGTGTCTGACTACACGCCATGAGCCACAGTGTCTGACAACATCAGCCACCATGAACCACAGTGTCTGACTACGCCACGCCATGAGCCACAGTTTCTGACTACACGCCGTCAGCCACAGTGACTGCAGTGTCATGAGCCACACTGCTTTCAACTACCCCGCATGACCACAAGCCGCAAACCACTGTGTCTTTACCACAGAGTCAATTTAATCACCACTTACAACCGTAAGTGGCTGGGTACTTGGACTCGTGGTTCCCAAGGGGTTGTTTGCCATGCATGAACAACGCAATTAATCCTTCAGGCATCTAACAGTTTATTTCATGCAATATTCATGTCTTATACACACGTTTGACCTGAGTGTAAGCAAGTAGTATCCTTTCGCTTCAGAAGGGGATCTTAAATGGATACTCAGGATGATCGATCGTTCTGAAACAACAATGATCAACATTAGTCAGTGTAATTGAGAATACAGTGAAATACGGTTGTGTCGAAGGAACCCACGTTAACACTTCGAGTTATCCGAAGTTCGACACAACCATAAAATCCTTACTAAATAAGGAATACGCAGGACTCAGCTTGTACGTCGAGACAAAAGTAAGTTGTACAATACAAGTTCGACACAAAAGTGTTTGACTATATATGGTGTAGGGCCTGAGAGTCTCGCGAGGCGCTACTTCCAGTTCTAAGCTGGTTCCCGGCTCCCTTTGTGCGCGCCAACTAGCGATATGCGAAACTAGGTTACTTCCGGTACCAGACTTCCGGTGACAAGCGTATATTCAAGAACCAGTTCTAGTTCCAGATTGCACGACCGCCAAATATGACATTACTAGACCGGACCAAGTGTGCAACCATGCTAGGCTGTCACAGCTGTTGACACTTGACAGTCGTAATAGTTGGGTAATATGGGGATGGATAGATCGGAAATTCCTGCAAGGATTATCGGCTCCTTACTGTCAACTGACAACCATGAGACCATTCGAAAAGGTATGAAACTTTGTTTGTCACCAGAAGTACCAAGTACTCGCGTAGTGCCGTAATCTACTTACGGGCCCTGTTGTGTTGTTTGATGGATATCATGTAATTTCATTTCTTGTCAACGCCACAATATAGCTGGAATATTGCTGAGTGCGGCGTAAAACTAAACTCACTCGCTCACTCATTATTTTTCAGAGAATCCAACGGTCTGATTTGCTGGTCGCAAAGGTCAACTGCGACGTGACAAGCAAGTGGCGTCACACGTAGCATTATGACGTTATAATATCAGCTTAGGTCTGTCAATGGATTTGTATTGTCTGTTATACGACGGTGACAAGCAAGTGGCGTCACACGTAGCATTATGGCGTTATAATACCAGCTTAGGTCTGTCAGTGGATCTGTATTGTTTGTTATAGGACGGTGACAAAGCAAGTGGCGTCACGTAGCATTATGCATAATACCAGCGTGTCATAATACCAGCTTAGGTCTGTCAGTGGATCTGTATTGTTTGTTATAGGACTGGTGACAACAAGCAAGTGGCGTCACACGTAGCATTATGACGTATAATACCAGCTTAGGTCTGTCAGTGGATCTGTATTGTTTGTTATAGGACGGTGACAAGCAAGTGGCGTCACACGTAGCATTATGGCGTTATAATACCAGCTTAGGTCTGTCAGTGGATCTGTATTGTTTGTTATAGGACGGTGACAAGCAAGTGGCGTCACACGTAGCATTATGACGTATAATACCAGCTTAGGTCTGTCAGTGGATCTGTATTGTTTGTTATAGGACGGTGACAAGCAAATGGCGTCACACGTAGCATTATGGCGTTATAATACCAGCTTAGGTCTGTCAGTGGATCTGTATTGTTTGTTATAGGACGGTGACAAGCAAGTGGCGTCACACGTAGCATTATGGCGTTATAATACCAGCTTAGGTCTGTCAGTGGATCTGTATTGTTTGTTATAGGGGGGCGGTGGGGTAGCCTAGTGGTTAAAGCGTTGGCTCGTCACGCCGAAGGCCCGGGTTCGATTCCCCACATGGGCACAATGTGTTAAGCCCATTTCTGGTGTCCCCCGCCGTGATATTGCTGGAATATTGCTAAAAGCGGCGTAAAACTAAACTCAGTCAGTCAGTCAGTGTTATAGGACGGTGACAAGCAAGTGGCGTCACACGTAGCATTATGGCGTTATAATACCAGCTTAGGTCTGTCAGTGGATCTGTATTGTTTGTTATAGGACGGTGACAAGCCTGTCAGAGATTCGCAAGTGGCGTCACACGTAGCATTATGGCGTTATAATACCAGCTTAGGTCTGTCAGTGGATCTGTATTGTTTGTTATAGGACGGTGACAAGCAAGTGGCGTCACACGTAGCATTATGGCGTTATAATACCAGCTTAGGTCTGTCAGTGGATCTGTATTGTTTGTTATAGGACGGTGACAAGCAAGTGGCGTCACACGTAGCATTATGACGTTATAATACCAGCTTAGGTCTGTCAGTGGATCTGTATTGTTTGTTATAGGACGGTGACAAGCCTGTCAGAGATTCTTTAATAAAGCAGGTACAGCAAGATGCATCTGCTACCGAACTGATGAATATAACCATGACCTTTCCCAGTGACCTTTTCACACTGAATATGACCTCAATCTTTTCCACGTGTTTATGGCGCATAGTGAAGTATAACATGATTACATGTAAACATTTTTGGAAAACATTATCAAGTTACATAATGGCATGAGTTGATGCAAGGACTACACTGGTCCATTTAGAAAGTGATCAAATGTAACATATCATATGATATGTTATACATATTTGGCATTACACTTTCTCTGTAAAGTAGAAATTCTAGTACTATATTGAGATGAGTCGCATACGGGACTCGAACTCACACTCTCAGAGTATCTATGTACATTTGTAAAATAGCATGGATGCAAAGTTTGGCAAAATTGGTTCTGGAAAACAAGCGATTCCAAACTTTCTACCGATAAAAATGCATGTGTATACCACTGCTCAACAACCAGTAATGATGATGTCGGCTAAACGACTACTTTTACCTGATTGGCCGATACCACGGTGTTACATTATTAAGCTGAAAGATGCCAGATGGTGCTTTGTTGTCAACGGATTTCTGAGCGTCAGTTATTAAATAAGAAGTATGTAACCGTGATAGTTTATTAATTCAGATCTAAGAATTTTTCAAAAAGATTTTGCGAATATGCAGTCAAAAAGCTTTAAACATCAGAGGGCGCTTTGAGGATTTACAATGTGTGAAGTAGTTTTAATGTTATTTAATGTTATTTAAATCACGTGGAGATTTGACAGTTCGGTCGGTTGACGTATTCTCGCATTCGTTGTCCATATATCATTAGTTGTTCTTTAATAAGTATGTTGTGAATATCAATACTCTCTTAATACACAGTGACTATTTCAGGGTACAAGCGAGGTGTTACAAATGTGATACTCACATGTCCTGTTCATAGACACGGAAATCTCTGTTCAGACTGAACAGTTGCTTCATCTCAGCCTCTGACAGCTCGAAGTCGAACAACTGAAATATACAAACATAACGGTAAAGTTACAGTCACCAGAAGCAGCCTGAAGTTAGCAGCCGGTTCGTGTTTCGTTATTCGTCTTTCGAATAACGAATAACGTGCTAGCAGAGGGTTCGTTATTCAAACGCTTTAAATGGAATATCTATAGTAGCTCTGTCATATATATACATTGATACTCATGTAATAAGAGATTGCGGGTTCCATTCACAGGTGTACCAATGAGCATGAGGTGTTTGATTATTCAGAACTTCTTGATAACGAAAACTGGGTTCGTTATTCAATGTATGCTCATCAATTCTATAAAATGTAAGATAAATATAGCCTACCATATTTCCAGAGGGTGTCAGTCAGTTTACTTGGTCGAGCCAGTGTTGAATTACAGACGTCCTAACAGTAGTTGTCCATAAAGCGGGTTTCCGGTTTACCTGTGTCCGCAGTGATCGGTTTTGTGGTATGGCCTACCTGAAAGTTCTCCTTGATCCTGGAGGGCGTGACGCTCTTTGGAACGATGGCCAATCCCCGCTGGAGGAGGAACCTCAGACACACCTGAACCGTTATAGAATACAATGTCTCAACATGATCTGCTAATGTTAGTTGATAACACAAGACGATACTTCACTACACAGCATTAATACTGAGTGAGTGAGTGAGTGCGTGCGTACGTGAGTGAGTGAGTGATGTTTAACGCGGCAATCAGCAATGTATGCTACAAGGCGACGGTCTGGACCAGACAATCCAGTGATAGACAGCAAGAGCATCCATCTATGCAATTGGGAACTATGAATTTATTTTAAAGTTCAATCAAACAAACGAAATACTTTTATCACTTAATACACAACTGTGGATTGGTATCAAAGACGTCCTGTCTTTCAAAAAAGACAAATCTTACTTTTTCGGCACAAATGTAGAACGTTTCGTAATGATTTGGGTCAGGTGGTTGCAAATTCAAACAATAGATTGACTTGGTCGATATCTCCAGATAATATCGGGAAATATAAAAATATTGTCTATAATGAGAAAGCTTAATAACTTTAACATGTTTATGGACGTGCGTTTTCATGAATTTGTATAGGTGATTAACAAATTGAAGCTATGCAACTTGCCAATAATTCATTGACTTCAATATGATATGGTGTCATTAATTCTCTATACAATGTTAGTCGAAAACTTGGAATGCTGGAAGCTGAGACGGATTTCGGAAGTCTGCGGGTTTTATACACGCAAATTTACCAGTGCAAAAAGATAAATGAAAAAATAGGCTCTGGCCAAAGTTTTGGGTCGGGTGGTAATGAGAAACGAAAAATTATTTTTATGTGTCCTAATCAGGAACAAGAATCGCTGAAATGAAACCCAATTTCACCTCACCTTGAGGGGAACGACACGAAATGGTCAACGACTAGTTAGAATTGTTTGGAGCAACACCAACACATTTCTCTCTTATGAATGCCAATTCCGATACATTATTAAAGTATCACATTTAATGCTCCGTGGTTGTCAAGACAACAAGGGTGCCATGAACGATGCTTCAGACCTGGGCAGGGGTTTTTCCTTTGGCGGCAGCGATTTCTTTCAAGATTGGCTGCTCGAATAGCAATGGGTCGTCACTTTTCTTCCTGGAAATGAATATTTGGAAGGAAACATGACCAAAGGCAGAAAAGAAATATGGAATATAGAGAAATGTTTGCAGTACACAGACATTTTAGTTTAGATACAATCAGCGTAGTGTCTTAACGTCAACGTCAAATATGACGTCCCGAATGAGTGACAGAACTGTTAAAGAAACATAGTTTTATGAAATGATACACAACGATCATTTATTGTTGGTATTTGGGTTGTAGTGTATCCTCGCTTGTGATTCATCCCTTGTCTGCAAAGAATTTATTCTAGTCCATCCTGGGTGGGTAAAAGGGAAGGTGTCGTCAATGCCATGTCGAAAGGTTTGTGT